>NC_142009.1:261043838-261377171 GCF_049901735.1 Notechis scutatus | reverse complement strand
TAATGGGTAAACTTTATTGAAAAAGGGATTCTGGAAAGGTACATAAGATTGTATTTTTATATTTGTACCTAGAAATAATTTTAGAAAATTGGAAACAATATGTAATTTAAAATGTGATAAAATATTTAGTATAATTTAGTGAAATTTTTGTTAAGAAAAAGAAAGCAATGAAATAAATGGGAGAATTGGAGTAGGAGAAGGGGGAACATTTTAACGAAACAATGATTTAAAATAAGTGATGTGGGGGGAGAAATAACTATGGAAAGCATAAGTGTTCCCATAAAGGCATGATATTTAACTGAAATGGGTAAAATGTTTAAGATATAAATGAATATTAATATTAATGATTAGATTGTCTTATCCCAGTGAATTTTTTTGTGAAATGAGAGATTTGAAGTAGGATAAGGGGGAACATTCTAATGAAATAATGATTTAAAATATGTGATGGGGGGAAATAACTATGGAAAATAGGTGTTCCTATAAAAGTATGATATTTAACTGAAAAGTAATGTGTTAAGTGTTTAAGATATAAATGAATGTTAATATTAATGAATAGATTTGTATTGGAATTGATAATATTGTATAATTTTAGAATGTACCAAACAGAATCCCAATGTAAGCTATGTATTTTATATTAAGTATTATAAATGTAGGGGAAAGAGATAAAGGCGTCATACTCCAATTAGTGTACAGGAGAAGTTTTGTTTAAAGAAGAAAGATAAATGGATAGCTGGAAACAGAACAGACAAAGAATAATATGATTTGAATTGAGATGAGATAAATAAAATAAAATTAAGAAAATTTAAAAGAGATGAGAAGCTATATAGAAAATTGAAAATGGTAATAAGATATGGAATGGTATACAAAATGAATATGAATTTGAATTTGAATTTGTGTCTGTACGAAGAGTTGTAACCCGGGACTAAGCAACTTTCAGAAAAGATGTTTTTTATGTTTCTATGTTTTGTGTTTTTGTGTGTTTGTGTTTGATTGAGCTAATAAAACCTTGGAGGAATGTTAGAAGAGGACAATTGAGAACAAAAGATAGAAGAGTATAAAGCAAGTCAGAACGAAAAATAAGTATAGTGAATAAAAACATATAAAATAGATAAATATAGAAAAATATAATTGAATAAAAGTAAAGAGAGAAATAATGAGAAACTTGAAAGGATATGTATGTGTTTATAAGGAGATGTGTCAATGGTGTATAAAATGTTTTATTTGTTTTGTTAAAATTTACAAATAACTTTCAGAAAAGAGGTTTTATGTTCTTATGTTTCATGTTTTGTATGTCTTTAAAAATTAATAAAATTTGTTAAAAAAAAAGCTACGTATGATTAGGTTAACAACTCTTAATGCCTTTTTGGCTATGTAGTTACAGTGGGCTCTAGCACTTAGATCATTAGAGATGAGTACTCCAAGGTCCTTGACAGAGTTTGGATCATCAACAAGGTCTTGACTATTCAGCCTGTATTTTATTTTCTGATTTGTTTTGCCAATATGTAAGACAGAGCATTTATTTGTTGAGATTTAAAGTTGCCATTTGTTTGACCATTCTGATACATAGTCAAGGTCTTTCTGAAGGGTAGCAGTATTGTCTGTGGTATTGAACAGCTTTACATCATCAGCGAAAAGAACGCAGTTGCTCTTTATATGATCACAGAGGTCATTTATGTAGAGTATGAAGAGAGTTGGTCCTAGGATCATGTGATCCCCTTTTGCGACTTTCAGTGATTCACTTAACAATGGTGGCAAGAAAGGTAGTAAAATGGGGCAAAACTCACTTAACAAATGTTTCATTTAGCAACATAAATTTTGGGCTCAATTGTGGTCATAAGTCGAGAACTACCTGTATTAATGCTTTCTATATTTTTTCCCAAAACTTTCTTATACCAGACACTGGTAAGTTATGTTTATTCAGAAATTGGCACAATAATACTATGAATATGTACTCAATATTATACCCAAATGTATTTTATTTACACATGAGTAGCTCTTAGATCTTTCCCCACATGGTGATGTCCCTATAGATGAGAATTGTGGAGGAGGGTACTGAATAGATTGAGTGACAGATTGGGAAAGCTGCTTTACTCTTATACAAGAGTCTGGAAATGAGCATGTACTAACAATATATAGATTCATTATGTCTGATTTGTTAGTCACGAAGTCATGTCTGACCCATCGCGACCCCATGGACAATGTTCCTCCAGGCCTTCCTGTCCTCTACCATCCCCAGAGTCCATTTAAGCTCACGCCGACTGCTTCAGTGACTCCATACAGCCACCTTATTCTCTGATGTCCCTTTCTTCTTTTGCCCTCAATTGTTCCCAGCATTAGGCTCTTCTCCAGTGAGTACTTCCTTCTCTGGCCAAAGTTCAAATTAAGTGGCCAAATTAGGTGGCCAAAGAGTTTCATCTTCAGGATCTGGCCTTCTAAAGAGTAGTTAGGGTTGATCTCTAGGACTGACCAGTTTGATTGCCTTGCAGTCCAAGGGACTCGCAGGAGTCTTCTCCAGCACCATAGCTCAAAGGCCTCAATTCCTTGGCGCTCAGCCTTCCTTATAGTCCAACTTTCACAGCGATATATCTGCTTAGTTTTTTTTATTTCAATCCATGTTGTTATGCTTCCAAACTACATCAGTTTAATAACATTTTCCTACAAAGAAGTAATAAAGCCACCGCAGAAAAAAACATAATCATCATAATCAGCAAGGATAATATGTGAAGTTACACAGTAAAACAATTCCTTCCAAATAGCAAGAAATAGCAAGAGTGAGGCTTTAAAATTGGTACAAATGTTTGTTTGTTTTTTCTCTTAAATATTTTGGAAAATAAAGGTCTTTCCCTGAAGCCAGAAGGATAATATTGGAGAGTGTTTATGGGAACATTTCATAAATGTGGCACCATCTGTTGTGGTTGGAGCAAATGATGGAATGTAGCCAACCTTGTTGATCTCAAAAAAGACCAAACTGGATTGGGTCCACTACTTCAGGGGTGTCAAATTCACGTCGTCACAGCAGTGTCAGGTGATCTATTGGAGCTTTTTTTCTCCTTCGCTAAACCGTGCATGGCCAGTGCATGCTGTAGAGTGAGAGCTGCACTCTAAAAATGTGAAGTCATTTGGAATTCTAGTGACAGTTCTAGTGACAATGACAGGAATCTGCTTTCTTTTTGCACATGGCTTCAATGAACTGATATTAAACTAGACTTCCAAAATGGTGCTTTGTGATTTCAGCCTGGCCCTATCTACTGGTATAATATCAGAAACATGTATTGATAGTGGCTTATTTTTGGTCAGCGACAAAGCCAAGAAGATGGCTTCATTCTGGCATTTTAAAGTTTGATCTAGACATGGAAGAAGGTTTCAGTTCACTACTACAAATTGTCCATTCAGCATTCTAGTTCAGTATGTATCTCCCTTGACCGCTACTCTGCATGTACTGTAATGGTCATTAAAAGTACTATTTCTCCTTGTCCCAATAATGTCCTGCTGTGGCTATTCCATGTTACATTGTATGGCAGGAGAATTATTCTATTTACCATATAATAATTCTTTACAAGCTGATTTGAATATAAAACCAATTCACTTCTCCATGGGAATTGCCTGCATTGGACTTAGCTGGAAGTTTATAAATAACAAATTGCACTTGTTTATCAGTACCTGAAAACGCTTGTTGAACATTTCCTTCTTGATCCCAGCTTTTGGACATGTAACCATTAAATAGCAGAACAAGCTGAAGTTAAAGACAGCAATAAAGTATGATTGTTTTACAACAGTAGTATCAGCAGCTGAGGCAGGCATACATGGAAAACAGGCTTTTGAATCTTTAAGAGCTCCCAAATTATGAAATATTTAACCAAAGTTCTCTTTCTAATGTTCTACAGTGAAACTCTGGGAAACTAGCACATGTTTCTGAAGAATTCGGAAAGGAATATCCTTTGCTTATATCTCTGCAAGTACCTGAGCAGTTGCTAAGACGAAGCAATTCTGAAAGATACCTTTATTAGGTATTGCTTGCTAAACCTACACATTCACAAAATTATCACCTAATCAAAACTGCAGCTGAATACTTGAAACAATTTCGGAAGCATTATAAAATTTAAGAAAGGTGAGATAAATGTGTCAACTTAAACAATTAAGAAAAGAACTAATCAGAAAAAGACTGATTAAGCATATCACTTTTAAAATATTTCTATTACATTTCTATTGCTGGATTATTTCAGCTAATCTAATGTCTCTTAGATCATGTACCAGGATAGCTTTTTCTGAAGGGGAGAGGAACAGGCTTAGATTCCATCCCAGCAAAACAGAGAGGTTGTGGATTCAGAAGACTGTGGATTCTGATAATTTCCACTTTTGATCCTGCATTGGTTTATTCCTCTGTACAAAATGAGTTCACAATTTGCTGGGGGTGGGGGGAGACTGAGATGATCCTGTTGGAGTCAATGCTAAATAAGCAGAGGAAAGCTCTAGACAGGAGACACCTTGTACAGCTTCATCCTGCTACCAATTTTGGACAATTCCTAGACTAAGAAGTACTCATGCCCTTCTCACCTTTTATACGATTATTGCTGTCAGCTTGGAACATAATAAGTGAGTTGGAAGGGATCCTGGATGTCTTCTAGTCCAATCCACTGCTCAGGTAGGAAATCCCATTTCAGATAAATGGTTGTCCAATTTCTTCTTAAAAACGTCCAGCGTTGGAGCATTCACATATTCTGGAGGCAAATTGTTCCACTGATTAACTGTCAGGAAATTTCTCCTTAGTTCTACATTGCTTCTCTCCTGTCCTTGAAGATCAGTTGGATGCTGCAGCTACTGCAAAATTAGAGGCATTTACAGCTACCATCACTGCCTTCAAAATGGCAGGCATAATCACCTGATGACACCTGTCATTTTGAAGGCAGTGACCATCAATGGGGATACTCCAGTTTGGAATGCAGCATTCTGAGTATCAAAGGATTTACTGCATATTGTTTGTAAGTATATTTGTACTATAGAGGCTACACAGGTTTCCAGTGGGCTTTTAGGAGCAATTGCTACCTTTATAGCTTAAGATGTGCTATTTATGAGACCATCTTCTCTTAATAGCATCTGCCCAACTGAAACTTAAAAGAGTGGGCTTGCTGTGGGTCCCAACCTGTAGGGAATGTCATCAGGGACTGAGGAAGAGCCTTACCAGTGGTGGTCCCTCTCCTACTGAAAGAAAAACTACTTTCAGAGATAAGACTGGCACTATTCCAACCAGTGGCAAGAAAAATGTTAAGAAATAGCTCTTTTGGAGTGTCTTTGGTGGTAATTGTAGAAGTTGCACTCTTGGGACAGGTTGTTGATTGGATTTTATATATATTGCATGTTTTTAGCCCTATTAAGGTACTAAGGAATTGTAAATTAGCCAGAGTTGCTTTGATTGGAGTAGCATATAAAGTCAGTAACAAATAAATGTTCATATTGCTTATGAAGGTGGTTCAAAGACCACTCTAATTAAAAAACTGTACTAGTGTAATACTCCATTTCAGATAATTCAGAATTACCAAAAGGGGCAGGAGGAAGTGCTTTTTCTAGAAAGATATTAGATGCAGTCACATGTGAAACTGAACTTCTTGTATCACCTTTGTTCCAGTCATTCATTAGAACAGGGGTCCCCGAACTTGGCAACTTTAAGACTTGTGGACATCAACTCCCAGAATTCATCAGCCAGCTATGCTGGGAATTGAAATCCACAAGTCTTAAAGTTGCCAAGTTTGGGGACCCCTGTTCTAATGAATGACTGGAACAAAGGTGATACAAGAAGTTCAGTTTCACATGTGACTGCATCTAATATCTTTCCAGAAAAAGCACATTCCTGCCCTTTTTGGTAATTCTGAATGTATCTGAAATGGAGTATTACACTATTATAGTATGATTGAACTCTTTTCAGTAAAAGTCTATCAGTAATCTGTCAGGCAGGGAATTGCTACAAGGAAATTGCTTGTTTAGGCTGTAATCAACCATTGATATAATCCATTATAACCTAAAGATTAGGCTCAATCCACTGGCATTTCTTTGATAATTCATTATACACATTTCTTATTTCATAAAAGCATTACCCCGTGAAAACAAAGTTATAACCACAACTGTTATTAAAGGACTAGCTCAATACCCGTGCTTCACGATTAAATTATGTAGTTGGGCTTAATTTTAGGGGAGGAAAATAAGGGGGGGAAATTCTGCCTCTGCCTACCAGCATCCATCGGTATTTATCCTGTCAGTGTGTGAGAGAGTTGAGGGCTGTTTGAAAACTGAAACAGCATTTGCTGTGTGAGCAAGAAGGCGACAGCAAGGAGCCTAAAAGGTGTGGCTCAGCTCAACTGTTTTGTACTAAAGCTGCTTAGTGCTGTGAAACTAAAACTGAAATTGAAACTCCTCTCCTCTGCCTGTGTTTTGCATTTGGAACAGATTTCTTTTCAGGGGTGGAGAGGGAGTAGAACTCCTTAACATCAGAGCTTGTTGATAATAATATATGAAATACTAATACTCTGATGGTCATTTCGAAAAATTCTTTCTTAGTGAGCACCTAGAAGCCAAGAGGAACATACGTGTCAAATTTCAAGTTTGTAGGCTTTATGGTTCTGGAAATTTTGTGATGATGCATGAGTGGTATTTCACTTTTATACAGTATATAGAGATTGTATACAGTTTAGAATAGAACAGATTTTAAATTTGATTGTTTGGTCCACCAGTATACATTGTGGCTTTCAATATGGGCATCTTCCCATCTTACATGTATGTCAAAGTCATGTCACATATGTAGACCTACCGGTAGCAATATAGCTACATGTATTTATTGCCGAGTGTCACAATTCAGTCACCATAAATGAAACAACTGTGATTTTATACATGAAATACAAAAAGGAACATTTGAAACACAAATTATTATACTTTGAATTTCCTTTACTCATGTTCAGTTTTTATCTGAGTCATTCTTGTTCATATGTATGGATATCAAGTGAATGTCTTGTTGATATCAAATTCTTTCTTTTTGCAGGATGGAAGGCTACCTACAGTATCCTCATTTCCATTTATGAAGATCAGTAGAAGACAAGTCATGGATTTTTTGTGTGTGTACAGAAGCTGCAGCATTGATCTGCATGCAGTAGTAGAAACGATTCACCTCTTTCTCTCAATCGTTTCAACTACTGATGAAGCTACATAACTGCACATATTTTTGGGGAAAATGTTAGGAAAACACAACCTGGATTGTTATTCAGTAATGTCTATACAAGATGTGAACAAAAACCAGGAGAAATTTGTCCTTCTCTCTAAACTGTTTATTATTTTGTTGCACATGTGTACTATTTTGTTGCCAACAAATGAGTCTCATTACAACAGTCTATCAGTTCTGCACCAAGAGGATTCACGTCTTCTGTACTCATGACTTCTGTACTCATAATTATCTGTCAGATTTATGTACTACCCATCTCACTCTCACTTTTTTCATCTTACAGAAATAAAAATCAAGAAGCCTATCTGAAGTAAAATCCTTTTCTTTAAATAATAGCATTTATTTTGAAATATCTCTAGATGGATTTCTGATTTTCAGCTGATAGAATCAATTTAATGTCCATTTTTGATAAAATAAATAAGTAAATAAAACTCACAAGGACGTGAAAACACAACCTAAAATGAGATGAGCAACATTTAAATAGCATCACATTTGAAGTCTAGGTTCTGCTATCTCTTTTTGGCAATGGCCACCTATCATGACAGAATTTAGAAATATGATTTCTAGGCACCACCACTACCACCACCATCTAAAATATATTCTCAATTACACAATATAATAAACATTACACATAGAAAAGAAAAGCAATAAAACTGCCAGAATTTTTATGATGATAAGGCATGAATGCATGACCTTCATCCCAACAGAGATTATGTCAAAAGCGTGGGAGTTAATCAAATTATTGAAACTGACACAGCCTGTAAAATCAATCTTCCAAGTAAACGTAAGACATAAATTTTAATCTGTACAAGCTACTGAAGAATGAGATAGGATTTAAGAGAGCAAGAATTGCTGTGCTTATAGATGTAAGGACAAAAATGTCTACTTGGCTGATTATGTATACATAACAAGCAGATATTTGCTTATTGACTGGATTTATGTTCCACATTCTTGTCTTTCTTATTAACAATAAAAAGAATTTAATTAAAATGCAATGGAAGCACAATTAAAATGCTATTAAATCACAGTGAAGAATAAAAAACAAAAGTAATCAGCATCATCCATTGCCAAGTTAGCACTAAAACTTGCTCACGTATCAAAGGCATCTCTAAATGAAATATTTGTGGCTGTTGGTAGAAGGATAACAGAAAAAGGGAAGCCTGTGCTGCTTTCATTAGGAATTCCAAAGCTTAGGAGTAGCCATCTAGAAGTTCTCTGAGGATGATATGATTAAAGAAATGCTGTTTTAATATCTTAAATTTTGTATAGAATTGTGAGGAGAAAACACTGTTTTAGATAGGCAAGTCTCAGGTCACATAGAGCTGAACCAGCACTTTAAATCACATTTAAACTGTATTAAGAAATTCTACAGTGCTTTAGTTGTTAGAAGTCATATACTTTTTTTTAGAATTTGTACATTGTCCCTGCACAAAAACTCTTTTATTTTATTGATCGGAAGTGCGCTTTCCACTTTAGGGACTACTCTTGTTGCAAGATTGATTATTTTCTCTCCAAACAACGAAACTATCACTTTAAACAAAGAGCTTAAAGCAATGTTGCTCAAAACAGCCAATACAGTTTTTTATTCAATTTGGCACACATTGTATCTCCTTATCTGTATTTAATATTTCCCATATTTGAAAATTGTTATGAAGTTTCAATAAATTAATTCCAGACAAGATATTTTGGTTGAATTGTGTGTGTATATATATAGAATATGCACAATATTAGTGAAACAATCAATATAAAAGCAACTAAATGTGTGTGTGCATATACATACGGGTAAATCACAGAATATCAACTTTAAAAAAACAATAATTATTTATTCATTTCTTCCCTCCCTCCCTCCCTTCCCATGGGAAAATAGATTTTTTGGATTCTTCAGGGGAAAAAATAAGACTTTAATCATTGAACGCTAGAGGGAACTAGAAGGAACTATGGATTACAATTACAGAAGAAGAACTTTCAAACTTTCATTAATACAGTAATATAGAATGAAGAAAAATATTTTAACATTGAATATATTGAAACAATAGTCTCAGAAGTTATTTTTAGAATGTCTGCCTCTATAGATAGTGTTTAAAATATGTTTGGAAAAAGAAAATGTTTTACCTGACAAAACTGCAATTGATTTAAAAGTGGATTTAAAAATAGCAGGCTACAAAAATGACATGACAAAAGATGTTAGACTGGACATAGAAAAGAAATCAGTGAAGGTCTTAATAATTAAAAGGAATATTCAAATTATAAAGCAAGAAGATGACCTGGGTAATTTTCCTTTATTGGATTTACAAAAGAGACTTTTTAAAGTTTTGAAGAATTATGTGAGAAGGGAGAAAGAAAAAAAATGGAAAGAAAACAGATTCTTAGAACATTATTTGAAGAAAGTAAAATGAAGGAATATAAAGTTTAAGCTTAAATCTCTGATCAAAATTAAAATATGCATACTCTTACCTCTGGTAATCCTAAATGTATTTTTACTAATCAAGACTGAAATAATAAGGCTTGAGAATTTGTTTATAAATTACCATAAAAAAAAAGATGCTGTGCCACTCAATACCAGAGTAACTCTGAAAGGTTCACAATACAAAAACAAATTCAAATACATAATAATAGAATACAGGAAAAAATGGCAACTTGGACAGCTAACATCAACATGTATCAAACACCTTGAACAAGAGGGTAACCTAAGGCCTCAGACAACAATCATGTTTCTAAGTAGCGGTGTCAAACTCACGGTATCACGGCAGCATCACGTCACGTATCAAGACCTTTTCACTCTTTGCTAAACTGGGTAGAGGTGGGGCCAGCACATGAGCCATCTGTCCCACAGGCCACAAGTTTGATATTTCCCAAATATCATGAGGGTGGTAACCATCTGCATCTCTCATTTCAGAGGTCAAGCATTGTGACAAAGAAGGCATTCTTCCTAGATCTCAAAAGATTTTATTTTATTTTATTTTATTTATTTATTTTGTCAAGAGATTATTAGATAACAGGTATATGTATAAACATGGTTATGAATACATGAAATGGATATGTATAATAAAACAAGAAACAATAGGACAGGGATGGTAGGCACGTTGGTGCACTTATGCATACCCCCTACAGACCTCTTAGAAAAGGGGTGGGGTCAATAGTAGAAAGTCTAAGGTTAAAGTTTTTGGGGTTTGGGGAAGAAACCACAGAGTCAGGTCGAGTATTCCAGACATTGCCCACTCTGTTGCTGAAATCGTATTTCCTGCAATCAAGTATGGTGCGGTTAACCTTGAGTTTGTATCTATTGTTTTCTCTTGTATTGTTAGGGTTGAAGCTGAAGTATTAATTGACAGGTAGGACATTTCAATATATAATTTTATGTACTATACTTAGATCGGACCAAAGGCAGCATAGTTCTAGGTTGTTTAGGTCTAAAATTTCAAGTCGGGTGGCATAAGGTATTCTGCAACGAGTAGAGGAATGGAGAACTCTTCTTGTGAAATATTTCTGGATTTTCTCAACTGTATTAATATCTGATATGTAATGCGGGTTCCAGACTGATGAGCTGTATTCGAGTATTGGTCTAGCAAATGTTTTGTATGCTCTACTAGTTAGTAGTGTGATATTACCAGAAAAAAAAAAAAGCTACACAGGATTAGGTTAACAACTCTTAATGCCTTTTTGGCTATGTAGTTACACTGGGCTCTAGCACTTAGATCATTTAGAGATGAATACTCCAAGGTCCTTGACAGAGTTTGGATCATCAACAAGGTCTTGACTATTCAGCTTGTATTTTATTTTCTGATTTTTTTTGCCAGTATGTAAGACAGAGCATTTATTTGTTGAGATTTGAAGTTGCCATTTGTTTGACCATTCTGATACATAGTCAAGGTCTTTTTGAAGGGTAGCAGTATTGTCGGTGTTGTTGAATAGCTTTACACTATCAGCAAAGAGAACGCAGTTGCACTTAATATGATCACAGATGTCATTTATGTAGAGTATGAAGAAAGTTGGTCATAGAATGCTGCCTTGGGAGACACCACTGTTGACAGGTACAGGATTTGATAGGATGCTCCCAATTTTGTCCATTTGCTGTCTGTTTGACAGGAATGCTTCTATCCAGTTATGCAGGTGTCCAGAGATACCGTAAGATTTTAGTTTTAGGAGTAGTTTGTCGTGTACCACTGAATCAAAGGCTTTACATAAGTCTATGTAAATTGCGTCTATTGCTTTGCCCTGATCGAGTTGTGTAGTCCATATGTTTTTGCAGTGTAAGAGTTGCAGATTACAGGATAGTTTTTTCCTGAAACCAAATTGTTTGTTAGAGAGTTGTTTGTTTGTCTCTAAGTGGAACATAATGGATTGGTTAATAATTGATTCCATGACTTTACAGGTAATGCAGCATAAAGAGATTGGTCTGTAATTTTCAACTAGGCTGGGGTCTCCCTTTTTGAAGATGGGGATGACCATGGCTAGGTTTGGCAAGGAGCTGGTCCTGAAAGATTTTTCAAAGATTATGCTTAGAGGTTTGGCTATGGCAGTGGATAGCTTTTTGAAGAAGTAGGCACATATTCCATCCGTTCCAATAGATAGAGATGGCTTTAGATTGTGTAGTGCTTTTTCAAGATTGTCTTCTTTAAAATTGGTATGTATTAGATCATTGAAGTTGTCTGTGGTTTGACTAGGAAATACTGGGCATGATCCATTGCTGTTTACAATACTGAGCCAATGAATGTGTTAAAGAGGTTGGCTTTAATGGTGTCATCATTGCAGTCTTTACCATTAGGTCCTTTCAGGGGTGGGATGGACCTTGAGTCTTTTAGTTTGTTGTTTACAAAATTGTAGAAAGTGTGGTAGAATTGGTGCATAGAAAGTTTTCCTCTTGTTTAATGTGATAATTGGTGCATTAGTCTTTATCTGGTGGCATGAATTTTTGTATCAGCTTTTAAAGTTGGCAATGTGACCAGATTTGTTTTTCCGCCAAGGGGATTTCTTTTTGGATTGGAGCTTCCTTATTGTTATGGGTAATTTGTTTTGTTTTTTTGGTTTTGGGAGTTGTTATTGGTACATATAGTTTGATGACTCTTTTGACTTCAAATAAAAATATGTTGTAATGGTCTTCAACAGTATTGCATCCAGTGAATAGAAATTGCCAATCAAGAGATAAGAGATCATTGTCTATAAGATCAAAGTTGCCTTTTTTGAAGTTATAATTGGGGATCCTGTCATTATGATGATTTTTGTGAGGACTTATGTTGAGACAAAAGTCAATCATGCTGTGGTCACTGTTGGAAAAGGGTTTTTTAATTTGTATTCTGTAAATTGAATTCAAACTATTGCAGAAGATGAGATCGAAGCAGTTGTTAAGTCTAGTATTGTTGGTTACTAGTTGTTCCAGTCCCAGATTTGTTACAGCATTGTAGCAGGTTGCATGTATGGGTTCAGTTGTACATTCGTTTAGGGTCCAATTAATATGAGGTAGATTGAAGTCACCAAGAAAGATAAAAGTGTGTGGGCAGGATGTTGTCCAATTAGTGGTGAATTTAACTTGTTTACATGTTCGATGTCATCATCAGGGGCTCTGTAACTTAGTAAGAATTGAAATGTGATATTTAAGGACAGTTCACAGATGATGGTCTCAGGAAGAGCAAGCTCCTGAGTAACTTGGATGTTTTTTAGATGTAGGGACTTTTTATAGAAGATAGCAACGCCACCTCCTCTACGGAATTCACAATCTGATCAGTAAACATGATAGTCTCTTACTGTGGTAATGGAGACAGGGAGAGATGCTTTGAGCCATGTTTCACAGACAAATATGATGTCAAATTTAGCTGTATTTAGTAAGAGGACAAATTCAGGTATTTTATTTACAAGGCTTCTTGCGTTGAGTAGCTTAAATTGAAGGCCAGTTGTAGTTGGAATTGAGGTAGTTAGGGGCGTGCGTGCCTAGTTTTGGGTGATGGTGGATTGGATGGAGTAGGGTTGGATGCCAAGTTGTGGGTTGTGTGACTTACTTTTGATAAAATCAGCATGGTAGTCAATGTATAGGTCCTTCTCTCCATTGTCTAGATGTTTTTGGAGTTCTGTGCGGAGTTCATGGGAGTGGATTCTTTGCAGTATGGATAAGTCTGGTTGTGAGCAAAGTTTGTTATGGATGGGATTGGTTTTAGCTATGGTGTTTACTGTATGAATGAATATCTGTTTGCTGGACTCATTTTTGCAAACAACTCTACAGAATCTTGGGGCCGCTGAGCCATTATTGTATTTGAACTCGGGGCCATCTCTGGTTATTTCAATGATATCTTCAGGAGAGATGTTTGTTGTATTGGAGTTGCTTATGATATTGAAAACTTTGGTGATATCATCAGATTCGTTGGTGTCTTCAAGACCAAATAAGATGGCATTTGGACATTTCTGATCACGTTCCATCATGTCTCTGATGAGTAAGGGTATATCATTTGTGGTATTATTTGATGGGATAGTGATTATTTGTGGCTGTGGTTTGGTGGTTATTTTTGGTTGTAGTTGTGATTGTAGTTGAGGTAGTGGTTGTGGTAGTGGT
The DNA here is from genome assembly GCF_049901735.1 of Notechis scutatus. Lineage (NCBI taxonomy): Eukaryota > Metazoa > Chordata > Lepidosauria > Squamata > Elapidae > Notechis > Notechis scutatus. The sequence continues at coordinate 261,363,426 of NC_142009.1, read as the reverse complement.
GGTTGAGTTGGGATTTGATTTTGAGCTGTAAGGTATTCGCTTATCTGTGCTGTATTTTTTTTCAAGAGAGATTAGGCTTGCTTGTATAGTTGTTTCAAAACGTGTTACTAAGTGTTCTTCTATTGAGTGAATGAATGATTCTATGCCACTTTGACAGGTTTTACCAGGCTGACAGAAACTTCAGGAGCTAAGTGATACCTCAAATAATTGACCATGTGTAATGTAGGCCTTTATAGCTGATAAATTCAACATCTTGTATTGCCCCTAGAAGAATATTGGTAGCCAGTGCAGTTCATGAAGCAGCAGTTTCACACCGATATGCCAAATCAGGCACATCACTCTCACACCACTGTTGCCAGTTGCAGCTACTAAATGGTCTTCAGGGGTAACTCCACATAGAGTGCATTGCAATAGTCAAACCATGAGGAGACCAGAATGTGAGGAACTGTCTTGACAGCATCCTATAATTGTTTATAACTGGGCTATATTTCTCCTCATAATAACGTGTAAAGTGTACTGGAATAACAATTTATGCATGTAACAATTTAATATATACTTCACCTGGGATTTTAGTCATAAAACTGCCTCAGAGGTAAGATGCAGAGAAATCATATGGTCTTCCATTTACTAGACTATATTTGTTTTCAAAATACATTGTTTGATGTAGTGGCTCTAAAGGAGACTTAGAATATTTCAGAGTAAAAACCTCATTTTCATTTTAAAGGAGAAACTCAAGAGCATGCTAGATATGTTATTATTACATATAAATTTGCCCAATAGTGGAAAAGAGAATGGGAAGGAAGTTCTAAAATTCTAAAATCCTAGAATGCTGGTTGATAACTTGATTTTTCCTTTTTTATCCAATAAGATATACTGGGAAGAAGCCCGATGAGAGAAGAATATATCAAGCATATGTTCTCAGAAATGCAAGCCATAACCTTTATCTAGGCACTGCTTTTGCTGTTAAAAATGAACTCCCGCTCCCCACCAAGACACACCAACACACACAAACACATATCCTCTTTTTCTTTATTGTAGGAAGACCAAAAGAGGAAGGAGAAATGTGAACAGATTGAGAAAGTTCCTTAAATGACTGGCTAAATATTGGAAATAGTTAATTATTAAGCATAATAATTTCTCTGTTATGGATTTACTATGGAAATATATTTTGAGACTTTTGATCACACTAAAAGAAGCTAAATAACTTTTCACCTTCAATATGAAGATTTAAATCTACAATCTGATATTATCCCATCCTGTTTTTGCCCTGAAATTAAGTGATATATGGCTTGCCTCAACTGATTATGGCTGAACTCAGTATCCCACAGTCAATTTCAACACTGCACTGAATGGGCCATCTAGATTTCATGCATCATTTAAATGATTTTTCTATTAGGAAACATTTTTATTACTGCTGTATAAAGAAAACAGATTACATTTTATAATATTTAATAATCTAGTGCTCAAAAACTAGATAACTAAATAAAGCAATGACACAAATCATACAGCATGCTAAATAAACTGAGAAAGATAAGGAAATGCATAATGGTTGTGCATGTAATACCATTGTTTATGAAACAAACAAATATGTCAGCAGATGGCCAGCCCAGATAAATAAATATGAAAGGCTAGAGTTTAAGGCTGAGAATGAACAATAGCCTTAGAAGAATGCACATTACCCCTTTTGACCAGACTTCCATTCAGGAAACCCAAGACATAATACTGTTGTCCTGTATCCTGTCCTCTATCTAAGGATATTGATTCAGTTCCACTTAATCATGCTGGCCATTCTTTCCTGTACATGTTGTGGGTTATAGACACCAAACAGTTACAATAAGAAAAGTTTTTTAACTGAGGATTCGTTTACATGGTTTGAAAAAAGAAAGAAAAACTCCAAGATGAATGTTTGGAATGCAAAACAGCATGGCCAATGTAAGATGCTTCATACCAAAAGAGACCCATGTCTCACCTATTGTCTAAACTGACAGTGGTTTTCCAGATTCTCCAGCAGAGATCTTTTTAAACAGCTTATGGGGATTGTATCTAAAAACTTTGACATGCAAAATATGTACATAGTGACTGGGTGTTATTGACTATTCCAATTTTTAAAAAAACTTAAAGCAAAGTCAAACATTGCTCTTCAAGAAGATGAGACAAAGCGTTTGTGGAAGTAAGGTTTGTCACAAAACATTGCAACTCCTATGTTTTTATTTCATTTATTTTAAATGTACTACAACATTCTTTTATCCAGAATGATTGCAGTGTTGTGTACAAATAGATAGTAATCATTTTCAGTGGTTAGCTAACAAGGGCATGTTAATTAGCGAGAAAAGACTATCTTTTCCCAGAGGGTGTACACTATTGAACTTTTTGCAATTTTATTTTTTAGATAACCCAAGCTCTCTCTTATCAGGAAGTAGATGTCAATAAGATGCCCTGGAAAATGAGTGGTGGCAACAGGAATTAGCAAACCACTACTCCAAAACAAGTAGCAGGCTGGCATGTGAGCATACAGAACACTTCTGCGAGACGAAGTTTGAAATCTTTAGCTTTTTACCCCCCAAAGGCTCACCAGTACTGATAGAAACACTATATTGTAATGGAAAAGCATATGTTGCTGCAGATGAAGGATTCTGTGATATTTTATAATGATCATCCATTTTATTAATCAGATAAAGGGCAAAGATTAATATTCCCTATTCTCTTCCTTGATTTAAGAACAATTTCCTTGGTGTTTTAAGGAAGAGTGGATTGACAGCATTTAACATGCTTTTCTGAAGCATTAAAAGAACTAGCTAGAGATAGTGGAAATTCAGTGACAGAAGTGCTGATAATTTGAATGGAAAAGCCGCCATTTTAAACTTCTCTGCCTACCTAGAGTTATATTTAGTATATAATGCAAAAAGGTGAGAAGCAGAAGTCTGCTAGTACAATGCATCATTTAGTTTTAGCTTGCATGCCAGCCAGCTTAAATGAAATGCATTCTTTTGCTGTAAGTAATGAGCTCACCTTTTTTTTCTGCATAGCAACGTTGGCATCTTTTGGTGGAAATAATATATAATCATTTCAGAGAGGAAGGAAAGTGATGGACCATATTCTCACCTCTATTGTAGACAGCAGAGCAAGACAATTGCTATTTTTATATTTCCTAGCAGGAAGAAAGAGAGGAAAAATGATCAGAGACTGCTTTCCTGAGCTAAACAAAACAACGCATAATGTTGTTTTATAAAGAACTGTGTTTCCATAAATGTTCATATCAGCAAAAATGATGCATATATTTTCTGGGTATACATTTTTCAATAAGCACTGCAATATATTTTTCCCCAAAGGTATAAAAGCAATATTTGTTTTGCATAAATTACTGTATTAATTTCTTCAACAGGCAAATAACTTGCTTTTAACTTGAAGCACATTTCACTTTCACATCCGAGTGTCTGTCTGAAGAATAAACAATCAAGTAAAATTAGACTGAATTCACAAAGAAATTTCCCATTTCATTTAATACATAAAATAAATGCATTGAAGGGAAATATTAATCTACCGTACCCTACCGTACCCTAATCTACAGGATACATGTATATACACATGTACAGTATTTTTAATATAACCCCTGTGTGATGAACGTATTATTTTACCAGAAGCAATGAAGCCCTAAGTGGGATGTGATGGTTAGGCAGCAATTTTGTATTTACCATTATGTGTATGTTAGGACTACTTGTACTTTAAAATTTTCCCTGATGTGAGCTCTGGTGTTATGTGACAAGATCCCTTTTATTGAATAAGGTTTTTAATTACATTCAGAGTATAATACCCTCATTGTGACAACTAGGAATGAAATCAGCTTCTTTGTTCAATGTACTAACAACAGAAAAACAAAAAATGTTACATCCCAAGGAGATGGCCTGCCTCAGATTGAGGACTACTAAAAACAAGAAGAAAATTTTCAAAAGTCTCATTTTACACAGGGAATTTCCAAGTTGTACAAGGACAATGGCAGTGTTAGAGAAAATGGAAGTGAATAGATTAACCTTCTTTTATATGCTGTAATTGGTTCCTGCATAAAAATAATCCTCACTTATGTAAACTACAAAAACCCGGAGTTAGAAAAGAAAAACAATAAACTTCCCTGTTCTTAATGGGATGGGCTTTCTCTGTCTTTATTTACTTATATCTACACTGAAGGCATTAGAGATTCTTCCAGCTAAGAATGAGAGTTCTCAAAATCCCCGAGCAACATGGCCAGTGAACTGGTATGATGCAGGTTGTGGAATAAAGTGGTTTGTGCAGCAGTTCCTGAATCTCATTGTAAACTCTTCCTTCTATACATCCTGTATCACAACATGAGGTCATGATCAACACATCAAGTTGTGGCTTAGTTATGAAAACCAATTGGATGACTTTGGGACACTCACTCTATCTCAACCCCCTCACGGGGTTGTTGCGAGGAAAATAAGAGGAGGAAGGAAGGTGTGCTGGATATGATCACTGATTTGAGTTGTTCGTAAAAATAATAAAAGCAGGATATAAACAAACAAATGAACATACACACACACACACACAAAATTCAGAATCCATACCTTCACTTTTCCAGTGTACATACATAGCAGTCATGGAATCCTACCAGGAATTCTACTTTAAGCCTACTAGCAATTCTGACTTGCTAATTCCAAACAAGACACATTAAACCTGGTTCACACAACCTACAAAGATTTCTCATCATACAGAGAACTCCATACAGCCCAACCCATTTTAATTGAGTCAAACATATGGTACAAACCCAGGCAATGTCTCTGGCCAAAGCTGATAATTATTTTTTATATAAAATTTGGCATCATCCCACTTTTCTAATTCATATATATTACCCAGAGCCACTAACGAGTCTTAAAATCAATACAAGGTTTTAAAAGCTTAGAAAGCTTAGACAAAGCTATTACTAACTATAATAAATTCCTGATTCGGGGACAGGGATTAAGATAATGAATTGCTACATAGTGGTTACCGCTTTTCACACTAAATAAATTATTTACTGCTTTACTGCTAAACAAAATGCCTGTATTAATTTGTGCTAAGCAAGCCCCATTAACTGCATAATGATCTATGGTTAGAATAAAACATCCATTTGAACATCTGGCATATTCTCATTTGCAAAAGAGACAATTGTTTCATCTGCTGCCACATTCTATAAATGTTTATTTGATCAGAGTCCAGAATATTTGTGGAACACTGTTCTCCTTAAATTTTCACAGAAGACAGGTTAAACCTAAATTTTATTATTACTGCTAAGCCTAATTTCAATATTACAAATCCCGTAACTGCGTAATTTTAACTAACTTGTAGAATGAATATTCATTCCAATATTTCATAGAAAATGCTGTAATCTACATATAGAAAATGTTTCACATTTGGAAGTTTAAAATATGTTTTGGACAGTCTGAAAGAATGTCCTAAGCCTTCACTTATTCACAATATGGATTCAGTTTGGGTGTGGCCAAGACCAACACCAGAGGGCAAAAATTAAACTTTATACAGGACTAATATTCCATATATAAGGAAGTTCCTATTGCTCAAATAAAGCTTTGTTTAAACAGGAAGTCTCTTATTAACTGACCAGACTCAATGGACAAAGTTATGTGAGAGCTCTGGAGGAACCTCAATCTACATGTCATTGGTTCATCCATAGAAATCAACAAAGAATAATATTGTGCTGACCTTCTGATTACGGGAGTCAAGGATTCCGGTACTTCTTTCACTGGGAGATGGCTTTCTTGGGTACCTACTCTCAGAGGTGGCATTCACCAGTTCTGACAGGTTCTGGAGAACCAGTAGTGGAAATTTTGAATAGTTCAGAGAATTGGCAAATACCACCTCTGACTGGCCCTGTCCCCATCTATTCTCTGCCTCCCGAGTCCCAGCTGATCGGCTGGGTCTTCTTTTGTTGCCCTGCACAGGAGAACAGAGCTGGAAAGCAGGTTAGTGGGGTGGAGAGGGAATGGGATTTTGCAGTACCCTTTCCCCTGCCATGCCCACCAAGCCACACCACGCCCACCAAGCCACATCCACAGAAGCGGTAGTAAAAAGATTTGAATACCACCACTGCCTACTCTTCAATTAAAATCCAAAAGAGAGCATCTGGGGCAGTGATAGGATTCAATTTTTTTTACTACCGGTTCTGTGGCCATGGCTTGATGGGGCAGGGGAAGGAAACTGTAAAATCTCCAGTCAGAGGTGGTGTTTGCTGGTTCTCCAAACTACTCAAAATTTTTGCTACCGGTTCTCCAGAACTGGTCAGAACCTGCTGACTACCACCTCTGATTTGGGGGAATTCTTGCAATAGGCTTTTGATTTGTATTTCCAATCAGAAAGAATGAAAAGCTAGAGGCACTGCAGAGTGAAGGAAATGCAAGCAGCAGAAAAAATTAAAGGAAAGCAAGCAAATAATCAGAAATTTGCAAAAGCACCAATCTAGAAATCCTAAAGCAAACTAAGAATGGAGAAAAGCAAAGCCTTTTTTAAGGGAAGAAAACATGGGGGAGACTGAAGAATAGATTTTACCAGTTTTAATATTCCTACAAAACAATTAAGCACTTGAAAGAAGCACTGATGTTTCAATGGAGAGCTTTAGCATGTGATAATGATATTGCAATAAGGCTTGAAAATAGTGAACTGGGATTTCACTATGCAGAGGTGGTATTCAGCAGGTTCTGACCAGTTCTGGAGAAACGGTAATGGAAATTTTGAGTAGTTCAGAGAACCGGCAAATACCATCTCTGACTGGCCCTGCCCCCATCTATTGTCTGCCTCCCGAGTCCCAGCTGATTGGCTGGGTCTTCTTTTGTTGCCGTGCACAGGAGAACGGAGCTGGAAAGCAGGTTAGTGGGATGGGGAGGGAATGGGATATTGCAGTAACCTTCCCCAGGAGTGGGGAGGGAATGGGGATTTTGCAGTAACCTTCTCCTGCCATGCCCATCAAGCCACGCCCACTCACCCATGCCACGTCCACCAAGCCACGCCCACAGAACCGGTAGTAAAAAAATTTGAATCCCATCACTGGCACTATGCCAAAAGACCATAAATAGTTGACCAAGATTTTACAGACATAATTCAGTTCTTGTCTGCTGTGCTCCTTTCCCATTCCCTTTGTTTATATGCTCCTCAATGCTTTTAGAAAAGAGTATGATGTTATATGAATCTAATTCACTGTTATGGATTCATCAATAAAATTACAAGGCTGTAAAAAGCACTTTTGAAGAGCATGAGTTAAATTCCATCCAATATTTATACATCCGCGGAGGTGGGTAAAATGAGGACCTGGATTGTTGGGGGCAATATGCTAATTCTGTAAACCGCTTTGAGAGGGATGGAAAGCACTATAAAGCGGTATAGAAGTCTAAGTGCTATTGCTAAATAGTCTAGGCAATTTGATGCCAAATCAACATTTCTGCACCTTTCCAAATTTAAAATCTAGTAAGAAAATAATGGCTAATTTTCCATTAGGGATAGCTGCCTACCAATGTAGGAGGCCCTAAAACACTTTTTCAACAGCTAAATTTACTATTTTAAAACCATTTTTTCAGAAAGGAGAAAACCAGTAAAAAAAAACCTGAGGCTTTTATAGCAACATTCATTTATTTATATGAATCAACATTCATGGTTGTTTATTTCCAGATTTTATCATCCAAACACTACTGTTCAATTGTGATTAATTATGTTTTATTTTCTTGTTAATTGTAAGGCAAAATTGTGTGGGTTATATGACCCATGGGGGAGGAAACCAGTGACATCTAGTGGCAAAGGCTGGAGGTGATGAGATTAACAGACTGTAAACTTTAAGAACTACGGCATTTTTAAAAGTAGATTACAGTATATTGCAGTTCTGGCTGTATGATGCATTATTCATTCATTTACTGACTCTTAGGGTTTAATGTGAGTATGACTTTCAAAACTGACATTTTTATCTTCAAAGAGGACCAGGATAACATACATCATTTTTTTCTTTTTTTAAAAATCTTCCTAAGAACCCTGCGTAAGTAATTAGCTTGGGAAACAGCCTAGTTTACGCAACTTTCATGATTACATAAAATTCTAATCAAAGCAGAACCAGAATGTTTACGATTATTGTTATTGAAATTATTATTATCATCACTGTGGTCACTTATTAAGGAATAAACAGATATTGCTTTCATCTACAGGTGGTCCTCGATTTACAAACTACCTGAAAAAGGGAACTTATGATCCCAATCCAAAGTTCCAACAATTGCCCTGTGGTCACATGACAGGAGTTCGGGCACTTAGCAACATGGCTGCATTGACAGCTGCATGCAGTATCCCGAGGTCATGTGACCATGTTTTACAACAGTTTTGCCAAAAACCGGCACTTATTTCCAATTTTCAGCAAAAGTATGCCATAGCATACAATGAGTTCATTTATGACTGTGGCATTCACTGTATGTGGCATTCACTAATACGATCAATCAATCAAAAGCTACATTTTAGATTGCTCATTTCAAATCAGTTTGAAAGATCTTTAGTGACTTTAGGACAGAGAGCTTTTCTATTTAATCCATTTTCTAAACAGATGCACTGTCATAGCCAATTTTCCCACAATTAGCATCTCGTAATATGCATGTTCAAAGAGTTCAATAACAAATTCATTAAATAACACAATTGATAGTACACGGAGAAAATGAAGAGGGCAAGCATGGATGCACCACTTCTTCCAGAGGTCCTTCCAGATGTAATCTATAAGTGTAACCAAGTTCTTTTCAATCCCATGCTCTAGTATAAAATCCATTTATCTAATCTCCCATATGCAAAGTTATTTGGAGTAGAAGTACACCTACCTTTTCAACAATGTTATATTAAAAGGAAAGGAAGACTCCTTTTCTCTTAAGGAAGTATTGACCATTGCCACAACCCAACCACATGTCACCTCTTGTGAAACTTTAGCTAGTCAGGGAGAGTTGGATCTCATATGACAAACTAGCACTTCTAAAAATCCTGTCCACTACTTTGGAAGTAAAAGGGTCACATTCTTCCCAGATAATCAAGCTAGACTGAGCTTCAGTTATCTGCATGGGACTTGCTTCAAAGTTAGAGTCAGGGGTGGGATTCTACCAGTTCGCACCTATTTGCTAGAACCGGTTGTTTACATTCTAAGCAGTTCAGAGAACCGGTTGTTAGAAGAAATTACTGGCCTAATCCTGTAAGGAAGGCAGGAAGGAAACATTCTGGTGTTGCTTACAGAAACTGCCTCTCCGTTAAACCTTATTACATTCTTGGCAGGACTAGACTTCCTGTCTCAGGAACATCTCTGGAGTTTTTTCCCCCTCCTTTGCTGGTACTTTGCTTGTGTGGAGTGACCATTTAAAGTTACAATGGCACAGAAAAAAAGTGACTTATGACCATTTTTCACACTTACGACTGTTGCGGCATCCCCATAGTCATGAGAGGCCAGGCGAGGAGATGCGTGCCTCGATGTGAGTGATATTCAGTTGGCCATGCCCAGCCAATAACATGACCACCAAGCCATGTCCACCCAGTCACATGACCACCAAGCCACACCCACCACCTAAGCCACACCCACAGAACCGGTTGTTAAAAATTTTGAATCCCAGCCCTGGTCCAACTTATCATTCACCCATAAACTCAGAATAGCTACACCACAATCAAATACTTGAGCCATTACTCCAAGAACAAGGCAGAAGCCGGCTATGTAGCTTTGCATGCATTTTACACTCATAAATCCTGTTTGTTATCAACATTTAATGGCTTTTCTTTTCTTTTCCAAAAAATGAAACTGAAAAAAACACTGTTTTCCAAATGAGGATACCATAGTAATGAGCAGTTTATGTGGGTGGAAGAGAGAAGAAAACACTTTTGTATGAGTGGTGTTGGAAGAAATGTCCATCTGAGTTCCGTTCCAAGTGGGAAGAAAGACACTGGAAACATGGAGTCTGCTTGGAAGGATGGTTTAATGGTGAAGCAGAACCACCAAGCATGTGTGATTATGGGTAGCTGACCACATGGAGTGGAGAGTGAAATATATTTATGTCCTCTGTTGGGCTTTGAACTTGCTTCCTGTTCCTATGGCAAGAAGTGTATCCTGATTGGTTGTCAGACTCCCATGGGGTGATGCAAGGGTAACTTTGTAGATTGTCTGTGTGCTAAGCTTGATTGAAAATTGGTGGGTGGTGCAATGAAGGGAAATGGCTCTGCCTGAAGGAGGTAGAACTTTGTTATGTAGAATAGACTGGCCCAGGCTTTAATGGCCCATTAACAAAGGTGGGAGGGGCTGAGGGGCTGCCTCTCTGAGTTTCTACTTCTCTTTTAGAGGAAATATTCTGCCTTTTTAGTATATCCTAAAATATTTCATTTTTCTAGGAGAGGGGTGGGTTTTAACTTCCAACAGTGGGTATAGAAATATAATTGATACATCTGCACAAGTATAATGAACCCTAAAGTTCAACAAGTATCTAGTGGGGCATTTTTTTAGATACATTTTAGCATCTTGGAACTTGTTTTAGTTAACTGTTTTTTTAAAAAAGAAATCAGAATGTCTACTAGGTCCCTGAAGGACATTTTGAACTTCTGTGGCAGAACAACCAATACAAATATGCTATAAGCATTAAATATATATTTTCTTGTCCTGCCTGAATACAATCGAGGAATTTAATTTTTAGCCCAAGGGTTTGGAGCATTGTTGTTTTTTCAGACAGAGAACAATGTGGAGTCATGAGATAATGTATAGCGTCTAGCTCAGAAAATTAATAAATCATGCATTTAAGCTATGAAAATGTACCACATAAATGTTGCCATCAAGTATTATAAGGGTGGTATTCCACAAGCATGTTGGTGATTTCCATCAGTTATCTCAGTCACATAGACCCTAGATCTTTTTCAGAGGATTTCTCTTTCTAATTCCCAGGTGAAAAAATAATAATTTCCTCAACAGAATTGCCTTAGCCCAGAAGTCTCCAAACTTGGCAACTTTAAGACTTGTGGATATCAACTCCCAGAATTTTCCAGCCAGCAAGTCTTAAAGTTGCCAAGTTTGGGGAACCCTTCCTTAGCCAATAGAATGACACTGTTGAATACAAAACAAGCTATTTTAAGTTGGAAATGAAAAAGCTAGTAGACCTACCAATCAATTTTAACTCAATTAGGTGTCTAGCAAATATAGCGCATGGCAGCTCCTTAAAAATGCTTGCCTTCCTCTAGTCAGATTTAAGATTTAAAAAAGATTTAAAAAGATTTTTTAAAAAAATCTTTACATAATCTCCGTAGCAGTCTGTTTAATATCCAAAAGAAATCTCTACAAGTAATCTTTCACAGTGGATCAATCTTAATGAATTTCAAGATGCCCAAAATTATAAAAAAAGAATCCCACATTATACAGCTCATTTTTAAAAAATGGAAAGAGAAATATAATCTGGGTGTTCTTTTTTTCTTGCAAAGGGACTAAATTTAAAACAGTGTTTTAACAAAGGGGAGCCCAGTCCTTTAGGTAGTTTTTGAACTAACTGCATTCTTGATTTATTTCAGGGGAAAGCCACAAATAAAACTTGCACATGAATAATTTCAAAAATACATTCTGCATAGATAAAGAAAACTTTGAAATGTATAAGGTGCTGATGCCAAGACATGATGAAATAAGTGAGACATTTTTGTTCACATAAATAAGGTTCAAAGCTTCTCTTACATTGGAAATTTCTGTTCTGTATTTTAGAATCTGTAGATTAAAATGTTTATATTGAAGTATATCATACATAAGATCAATATCAGAAAATTTCATATTTTTAATGCCTGTTCTCTCACTCTTTTCAGACATATTTTATGCATAAAAATAAGCCATAGATTTATATGTGGTATAAATCTATACCATTCCAATGTCACTTTTCTAATTCTTGCTCTTTTTGAAAAAGTTTAAGGGCTAGTTTTTCCCTGATGTTTTTTAATTGGAGAATATTTTAATTAGCACAAAAGAAAAAAAAAGTGTCCCAAAATGTATTTTCCCAAAGATATATGAAAAACATTTTGACAGTAAAATCCTCCAGTCATTTAAGAGGATTTTATAAATCCTCAATATAAAACTAGCACATCAGAAAGAACATAAAATATGACTGTCACCAATTTTTAAGGTGATTCCAAGTCATTTCACATAGTACAGACTGTGGTGTGAAGATGCTTCCTGACATATCTCATTATGCCACAAAACAAAATAATGCTGCTAAGTATGCCCAAAATAATGTGGGCTAAGGAAGAACTTCCAAGGAACCAGTGTTGAAAGAGGTCACATAAGCCAGGGGTCCCCAACCACGGTCCGCGGACCGTACCGTCCGCGAACAACCCTACCGGTCCATGGCAGCAGAAGCGCCGCCATCTTTTTTTCATGAAAAGTGCTTCCGTGAGCTTTTCCGGGTAGAAAGCTCACCGGAAGCACGCCATCAAAAAGATGGCGGCGCTAGCGCTCGGTGAGCTTTTCCGGTAGAAACCCATTTCTACCCGGAAAAAGCTCATCGAGTGCGATGCGCGCCATCTTTTTGATGAAAACGTGCTTCGTGAGGTCACTGGAAGCACTTTTTCATCAAAAAAGATGGCGGCGCCAGCTGATGCCGGTACCGGTCACGCGGCGCCAGCTGATGCCGCACCGCGCAGCGTCAAAAAGGTTGGGGATCACTGACATAAGCAATTGCATTGCCAGGGCTGGACATACCAAATACCCTTGAAGGCATTTACAATTCCACTTCTTCAAGTATGTAAAAGTAATTGAATACACAGAGAGTTTAGCATTTCTTTTCAGATTGGTTCTCATTCACAATAAGGTACAGAGAATGGTAGCCATAGTAATCATGGCTGCAATACCTATTCTGAATACTGAGGACTAATATAGCATTAACATTAGGGAGCCTTCAAAAATAGGCACTGGCCTTGTGCGCATGCATTTATGTATGCATGCAAGCACACGCGCGCACAGAGAGAGAGAGAGAGAGAGAGAGAGAGATGCAATCAAATAAAGAATGCTATAGTGCTACAGCACTTTTTCATATTACTTAGTTAGGACCGAGACACTCCATCGTAGTCATGGCCATGGCAACTTCGTCTATGTAGAAAAGCCCACCCTGTGGATTGAGGGGGATGTGCAGTACTGGTGCATATACAGTAATCTCAGAAACATCAAGTGCTTTTGCAATTGCCTTTGCCACTGACACCTAGAGGGCTATACAGATTTGTGATCTTTAAATTAAGTAGTATTGATTTTCCTAGCCTAACTAGTTCTGATTCTGATTTCTGATTCAAGTAATTTATTAAGAGTAAGGCTATTAGATCTGGGACTGCAAAAATCCAGACATCTTCGGACAGCAGCAAAGAGATGCAGAACACCTCTTCACTGTCATCTAAGGTTGATCTGAATTCTTGGATCGTCCCTCAGAATGAAAGCATACAGTATAAATGGATGCATATTTAAAAACAAATCGGCCATCCAAAGAATAACTCTGAAATGTAAGCAATCAATTCCTTCGATTGCTTGCATTACAATTTACAATCTTCGCCCCACAAACAGTCGTCTAAGATTTGGGGCAGTTCAGTCAGTGCTATCCAGAGGGCACTAGCACGTCGTCTCCTTCCTCGAATTGCACTATTACAACTATGTAATTTATACATTATCTTGTAAACAATTGGCAAATCAAAATAAATAAAAATAAATAAATAAATTTTCTTGAGCTTTAAGTCACTTTCTAATCTAAGCCACTTAGTATTAAACTACAACTCCCAGACTGCAAAGCAGCCTCAGACCTTGCCACGTGACCTCTTCTTCCAATGATATTTTGTATCTAATCACATGGGAAGGGAAATATGGCTGCATTGGATAGGGAAGTGTTTGCTTCGCTTCAGTTCTTACTGAAAGTAAGTGTGTGCTTATTTTAATATGGGGAAAGCAGGATGCTGCGGAACAGCGATCAGCTGCAGTCGTTTTGCTCTAAAACACATTTAAGTGGCAGAGCACAGAAATGCTCATGCTTATGATTTGTATCCGTGCTTATTGTTAACAAAGTAATGTCTAGTTTTAATCCCCCTTTCACAGTTGCCAGGTGAGTCAGGGACATGGGTATAAAAGAAAGCACTTTCCCTTCTTTTAGGCATTTATAAATCTAAACTTAAAACGTTCCGTCAATAGCTAACACATTAATTAAAAATATGACAGGTTTTCATCGGACTTATTATCTAAACGCCATGAGACAAATAATGAGGAACAAGGCAAAAGCAAACCTGGTCCTTTTTCCTCTCCAACATCCAATTTTCCTCTCGCTTCAAAAAATATTATTTGTTCACTCTTCCAGTTAAGAACTACAAATTTATTATATCCAAATACAAGTTACTAGATGCCTCAGGATGCATCAATATGTTATACATCACCACACTTTGTGTAGGTTAAGATTTTTGACAGCTGACTGCATCTCTGCTCTTCCTATACCATTTCTTAGATGCACTATTTCTAGTTTATTCTTCTTTGCCTTGGCTTTTTCGTATTACTCTTATTTGTATCTTCTATTCTTGATCACAGCGTTTCAGAAAGAAAGCTCTAGCTTCAAAACCTTACAAAGCTCAATTCTTTTTTCTTCTATTTCATATGAAGGAGCTGATGTGTCTACGCATTTAGGTTTCTAGTATTTGCTGCACTATTTTTTGTGTGTGTGAAGGATCACTATTTGTTTCTCTCCTTCAAAGGCTCCTTCAAAGAATGTTGTTCGGCAGTTATGCCAAGAGTGCTTTTCTAGTTCAGGAATTATATCTGAAAAGCTCACTGAAAGTACCTGTTCCAATCTCTCAGTAACTCCCAATGAAGCAAATCAGGTAAGATGCTGAAATATGTTCAAGATTCTATGAATACTTAAGGGTACACAGTATTATACAGAAAAAAGCATTTGTTTACAGTATTTGTTTCAGTACTTCTGAAGTAAATGAGAAGCACCCCAAGTTAACAATAACAATAACAACAACAACAATAATAATAATTTCATTACAGTGCAGTTCTCTGACATAGTGTATTGCTGCCGCTTCTGAGGTTGTTCAGCTTCCAGTAGCCCTGCAGGCCCATGCCCTGGTTGCTCAGCTATGGGACCCGTGGCCTGTAGCCCACTTGTCAACAGATGCCCAAGTTCCCCAACATCCAACGCGGTCCTTGTTAACCCGGGCGATGACCGAGCTGGTATAGGCTTTATTTGGTTGTGTTTCACCATGATTCATTGCATGGGTTGTTGGGTGCACTCAGTTCTGCTCCTTGGCCGAGACCTCTCTGGCATGGTTGGACCTGCTGGTAGTTTGCACTACCACCAGCACAGGTCTCAGCTTCATTGGATCAGTTAAGCCCCCCACCATGTCAAGGTGGCACCCCGTGCTGTACCTAAAGACCTAGGCAAGCACTTAAAAACAATTGGCGCTGACAAAATCACAATTAGTCAGCTGCAGAAGGCCACCTTACTGGGATTTGCTTGCATAATCCGCCGATACATCAAGCAGTCCTAAACACTTGGGAAGTGTTTGACTAGTGATTTGTGAGCATAGTTATCTCATTTGCTGTGTATACTGTCATTTTTGTGTAAAATAATAATAAAGCAAGGATAAAGAATAAAAGCCTAGTAGGGAACTGGACAGACATAGATTATATAAATTGATGTGTTTTGTTTCTTTAAAAACTGCATATAAGGCAAAAGAAGAAATGTTTTCTTAAATGCAATGTGAAACCCTTTATCTCTGTCATTTTTTTTGCAGTTAATCCAGTCTTTGCATAGCCTTACAAGGCACATTGTTTACCATGGCCTAACGTCGCAAGAAGAAATTCTGCCTCTCTTTCCAGAAGGATTTCACCAGAATCTTAAAAATCTTGTAACCAAGATAATCCTGGAAAATGTGTATGATTCAGGTTTCTAAATTTGGACACAAACAAAGTTCAGTTTGAGGTTCATGATAGACCATGACTTAAAAAAGTTAACTGAGATTTGATTGGTTAAGCAATTGTTATGGCATCTCTGGAAAATGAAAACAAGTAAAAACATTCCTTACTGATTTTTAACAGTCTGAGCTGAAGTTTATTTATTTATTTATTTATTTTGATTTGTCAATCGCTTACAAGATAATAGGTATAAGTATAAACATAGTTATGAATACATGAAATGGATACATATAAGAAAAATAAAAAGAATCAATAGGAAATAAAATAAAAAGAATAAAAATAAAAAGAATCAATAGGTAGGCACTTTGGTGCGCTTATGCACGCCCCCTACAGACCTCTTAGGAAAGGGGTGAGGTCAACAGTAGACAGTCTAAGGTTAAAGTTTTTGGGGTTTGGGGAAGAAACCACGGAGTCAGGTAGAGTATTCCAGACATTGACCACTCTGTTGCTGAAGTCATATTTCCTGCAATCAAGTTTGGTGCGGTTAACCTTGAGTTTGTATCTATTGTGTGCTCTTGTATTGTTATGGTTGCAATGTATGATTTTATATACTATACTTAGATTGGACTGAAGGCAGAGTAGTTCTAGGTTTTCTAGGTCTAGAATTTCAAGTCGGGTGGCATAAGGTATTCTGCAATGAGTAGAGGAGTGGAGAACTCTTCTTGTGAAATATTTCTGGACTTTCTCAACTGTGCTAATATCAGATACGTAATGTGGGTTCCAGACTGATGAGCTGTATTCGAGTATTGGTCTAGCAAATGTTTTGTATGCTCTAGTTCGGGGTGGGCAAACTACGGCCCGTGGGACACATCCGGCCCGTTGGTCATTTTAATACGACCCGCCTCTGAAAAAAAAATATTCCTCTCTGAAAAAAAAATTGGGGCCGGCCAAAAGAGACCCTGCGCCGCACAAAGTGCACACACAACACGGAGCTGGGCAGCCGCTTCCCTGGTAGCGGGGCCAAGGCCACCGCCCAGGAACGCCCACTGCTTTCCCTCGCCAGGGCTGGGCGGTGGCGTGTTGCCCTGCGCTGCGTGGCCCCCACCTGGCAGCGTGCTTCTCAGCTGGTCTCCTCCTCCTCGGCCATACAGAACAAACAGGCAGAGAAGGAGGAGACCAGCCGGCTAATTGGGAAGCTTTCTGAGCCGAAAGAGGCAGCTACTAATCTCCGGCTTTGCTCCGCTTCTCCAATGGTCCGGCACCACCCTGTTGTTCTTGTGCTGCGAAAGAGCGGCTAATGATCTCCGGCTCCGCTCTGCTTCTCCAACATCCGGCGCCACCCTGTTCTGTGTCAGGCCCAGCAAGTCCGAGCAGCCGGCGCACAGAACAGGGCAGCGCCGGATGTTGGAAAGCAGAGTGGGCCGAGGAAGAAGCCTCCCAACTGGCAGCACAAGCCTCCCCCAACTGGCCAGGTGCTCTCCTCCTTCTCTGCCTCCTTCTCTGCCTCTCCCCTCTTGCTCCTCACAGTTGCCCTGAGCTGGTGCGGTTCTTTACTTGGGCAGCCAGACGCCCGCAGCAGCGCCCGCAGCAGCGCCCGCAGCAGCAACAGGCAGTTCTGCCCGGGCTCTGCTCAGGTGTCCAGCTGGGGCTGTCAGGAGTTGCTACCACCGGCGCAGCTCCGCGGCTCCAGTCCCACGTTGCCTTGGGAAGGGAAGGCAAAACCAGGAGCCGCTGAGCCTGAACCTCCGGTGCCGCTGCTGCCGTTGCAAAGCACCGCCCGCGGCTCTTCCTTTTTGCCTTTCCCTTCCCGAGGCAACGTGGGACTGGAGCTGCGTGGGCCGTGCGGCAGTAGCAACTCCTGACTCAGGGGGCCTCCGAGGGGAGGGGAAGGAGGAGAAGAAGGGGGAAGGGGCGATTCCCAAAAAATCTTGTGCTGACCCGGCCCGTCTGTCAAATTTTAAAAGTGAATCGCCCCGAGCCAAAAGTTTGCCCACCCCTGCTCTAGTTAGTAGTGTAATATTCCCAGAGAAAAAGCTACGTAGGATTAGGTTAACAACTTTTAATGCCTTTTTGGCTATGTAATTTCAGTGGGCTCTAGCATTTAGATCATTAGAGATGGGTACTCCAAGGTCCCTGACAGACTATGGATCATCAACAAGGTCTTGACTATTCAGCTTGTATTTTATTTTCTGATTTTTTTTGCCAACATGTAAGACAGAGCATTTTTTTGTTGAGATTTGAAGTTGCCATTTGTTTAACCATTCTGATACATAATCAAGGTCTTTTTAAAGGGTAGCAGTATTTGTGGTGTTGAATAGCTTCACATCATCAGTGAAGAGAACACAGTTGCTCTTAATATAGTCACAAAGGTCATTTATGTAGAGTATGAAGAGAGTTGGTCCTAGAACACTGCCTTGGAGGTACAGAATTTGATAGGACGTCCCAATTTTGACCATTTGTTGTCTGTTTGACAGGACTGCTTCTATCCAGTTATGCAGGTGTCCAGAGATACCGTAAGATTTTAGTTTTAGGAGTAGTTTGTCGTGTACCACAAACTAAGAGTTGCAGATTACAGGATAGTTTTTTTCTGAAACCAAATTGTTTATTAGAGAGTAGGTTGTTTGTCTCTAAGTGGAAGATAATGGATTGGTTAATAATTGATTCCATGACTTTACAGGTGATGCAGCATAAAGAGATTGGTCTGTAATTTTCAACTAGGCTGGGGCCCCCCTTTTTGAAGATGGGGATGACCGTGGCTTGTGACCATAGCTTTGGCAAGGAGCTGGTCCTGAAAGATTTTTCAAAGATTATGCTTAGAGGTTTGGCTATGGCAGTGGATAGCTTTTTTAAGAAGTAGGCACATATTCTGTCTGGTCCAATAGATAGAGATGGTTTTAGATTGCGCAGTGCTTTTTCAACATTGTCTTCTGTAAAATTGATATGTATTAGATCATTGAAGTTGTCTGTGGTTTGACTAGGAAATACTGGGCATGATCCATTGCTGTTTACAAATACTGAGCCAAAGAATGTGTTAAAGAGGTTGGCTTTAATGATGTGATCGTTGCAGTCTTTACCATTAGGTCCTTTCAGGGGTGGGATGGACCTTTAGTCTTTTAGTTTGTTGTTTACAAAATTGTAGAAAGCATGGTGGAATTGGTGCGTAGAAGGTTTTCCTCTTGTTTAATGTGATAATTGGTGCATCCAGTCTTTACCTGGTGGCATAAATTTTTGTATCGGCCTTTCGCAGCGTGACCAGATTTGTTTTTCTGCCAAAGCGATCTCTTTTTTGATTGAAGCTTCCTTATTGTTATGGGTAATCTGTTTTTTCTGGTTTTGGGAGTTGTTATTGGTACATATAGTTTGATGACTCTTTTAACTTCAAGTAAAAATATGTTGTAAACAGACAAATCTCATGATTGTAACTCTGAATTATGACTGACTAGTTGCTACACATCTGTTTAGGCCAGAGCTGTCAAACTCATGGCCTGTGGGCCAGATGCGTCATATGCTGGCCACGCCCACACCCAGTTTAGCAAAGGAGAAAAAAGTCCCAATACATTACGTGATGCCACTGTGACACCACAAGTTTGACCCTTGATCTAGACCCATGATGTCAAAAAGCTGCCAATGTTTGCAGCAAGCACAGTTTATTATAAGATTCTATATTTCTCGAATTAAGGTCATTTAGCCCTGCTTCAGCAACTGGATATGATTTTTATAGTAAATTGGCCATAGTTATTTAGATTTCATGCCGTTGCCAAGTTGCCCTTCCTTTCTTAGTGATTGTTTGTCACAGCATAACCCTGATTTCCCAGCTACAATATTGCACTGCTAGATGAAGGCAGATAAAAGCAACTTGTCACTCTCAATGAACAAGAGACATTTGCAATTACTGAGCAAAAGAAATAATCTTGCAGACCGTCAGCTGTTGACACTGTAAGTGTCACTGAACTCCAGTATGCATTAGATTCTTTCAGACTTCCTGGCCACAAAAACGTGAAAACATTTTTGTGGAATCTGTTGCTGCTTTCTGTTACTATTTTGCCTTGCAAAGACAATTATATTTTTTAAATATTTTCTTTCTTCTTTTTAGTGCCGCCTGGAGAAATGAAGCACAAGCCAGTCAAAGTGAGTAGCAGGATATGTGTTGGGATAATTGCTATATATAATATTACACTTACATAATATGGCTTGTCTGCATTTAATTTCACACATTTGAGTTTAGGGCTAATTCACATAAAGCATGTGTCTAGCATAGAAATTGCTTCATAGATTATGTCTGAAGCAAGCCTCAACCTCTTTTGCTTTTGGAAGAGTCATGGATTCCTGTAGTATTTCTTCCAGTGTTATTATGCCCAACACAGAAATGAATAAGTGATATTAAATCAAATAAATGAAAGACATAAAATAAGAAAATGAAGCAAATGTACACCATTACGATTTACTATATAGTACTTCATACCAACACTGTTCACTGTGCTTCTCCACATCTGTCTTGCAAACCATATTTATTTTCATTACATTAATACACCACCTCATGTATTGCTTTTTTTTCCTCTTTACATTCTCTTCTTTCTCTTGATTTCATTCCATCCATTCTGCTACTGAATCCCATTCAATATATGAAACAGATCATCT
Source organism: Notechis scutatus (assembly GCF_049901735.1). Taxonomy (NCBI): domain Eukaryota; kingdom Metazoa; phylum Chordata; class Lepidosauria; order Squamata; family Elapidae; genus Notechis; species Notechis scutatus. The sequence goes on along the minus strand of NC_142009.1, from coordinate 261,342,896 downwards.
CAGTATATTTATTTATATATTCATTTAGCATCCATTCACTTTTGATCATATTCTTGTTTTACCATATCCACTTATTAAATGTCCCAATTTCCACTGCATCCATTTTTTTCCCTAAAATACCCAACTCTCACCTAACAAAGTAGACAGAAGCATGCTGTTATACTCTGCCATTCTGGCTTATTGCAATGTTCATTCCTTGGAATAGACCATATACTACCCATTATCAGCATTTGCTGTTCTTAAATTATTTCTGCCCACTTCCCTTTCTTTAATAAATATCTTAGGAAGAGCCACAGATTCATCAATTTGCTCAGTTTTACCTTTTATACTTTGCAATCACTTCTTCCTTTTTCCCTGTAAGATTCAACCATCTTTGTTTTTTGATACATTAATTTTCACTCTGCATTACATCATATAGCCTAATGTCTCCTACAGATCGTTTAGTTTCACCATACAAGGTAGCGGTAGTATACAAAAATATGTGCATGTTCATGTCTCTTAATCAACACACTCCAATATTTGTACAAGCATTCCTTATATATTTATCCAAAAATGCATTAAACAACCAAGGGGACATCAAATATTCTCACCTTAATCCTTGTTCATTGTTGAATCATTTTTAAGCATTCCATTTATTCTCATGCACGCTTTATTTCCATTAGGTGTTGCTCTGGCTACATGCAGCAATCAACCTTCAGTTCCATTTTCAGCCAAATATTTGATAATACAAGTTTATACATATTATCACACACTTGGACCAAATCCATAAACACAATAAGATTTTATTTCTCTTACTGATGCATTTCCCAATGGTTTTTCTCACATCATACACTTCTCAATAATAAATGGGACTGACAAATGTGCTGGAAATATTCCTCCATGAGCCAAAGCTTGATAAAGGGTTTTTTATATTTAGTAGGAGTGAGAACTCTCATTACTAAACCGTTGTTGGCTTATCAAAGTTTTTTTTATTTCTTATTATGCATTAAAATGATATTAGTATTAAAATGACATTGAATTTCTTGCATTATTGTGTATACAATGTCAGTTCAATAATATCTAGAAAAATCAATGTTTGACTGCCAGTATATAATGACTGATAGCTCCTTTGTTCAGATGTTCTGTATCTAAAAGCTTCTTCCCCAACTTTTATATTTTCTTCATTTCCTTCCTTGTCAACAGGATCCTTTTATATATTATTAAATATTGAATTGTGATGGTCTTTTGATCAAACTTTTTGACTACTGAATGGAACTGTGGCATGGTGTGCTAATAATCATTTGCAAGAAGGGCATAAAAACTGGTGGGGAAAACAGTTTAAATTAACAAGTGAGTCGTGAATTGAGGCATGCATGAAACTGAGAACAGTTTTGGTACAAATTCAGGAACAAGCTATAATTTCTAGAGAATCTGCTGAACTGTTTGTGGTCAGTCATGGTTCTCCTAGGTTTGAAAGGAAACAAAACCTGGTAAATAGAGCAACCTGATCTGGGTTGATATTGCCATGTAAGCAAAGTGGCAGATTTCTGGGAGAAAATTGTTAACTGAATATGACAATTATGATGAAATAAAATGCCAATGAATAGACTGGATATTTGTAATGCCTCTCCGGACAAGGAGAAAACTAGAGATTTCCCACAATGCTCCATACATTTACTCCTTGTGAGAAGGCTTGAATTTAAGAGTTCTGGGAGATGTGAGAATAGCCATCTTTTTGCTCAAATTATGGCGACATAAGTTGAGGACTATCTGTATAAGAATCCTACCCATGGGAAAATGCTTTTGATTTGAATTCTCAACACAATAGGATGAGATGCTGAAGATTGGACGTTACAGAGAATGAGAAGAAACTAAAGATTACAAATGAAGGAAAACACTTTTGACTCATTAATACAGAATGGAGCAAAATATTTTATTGTTGGACATATTGAAGGATACTTTTGAATAATGGACTTATACGTTTATTTTAAGAATGTCTGCCTCTGTAGATAGACTGTGTTTAAAAGATGTTATGGGAGAGGAACATGTTGTACTGTTCTTGATCAGTCTCAAGTTTAGATTCTAATCAAGTTCATTTTCTAATCTGAAAATGAATTTAAAAAATAACAGGCTACAACAATGAGATGAAAAAGATTCTACACTGGGCTTACAAATGAAATTAGCAAATATCTTAATAATTAAAAGAGGTATATAAATACCAAATCTAGAGTAGTAGAATAGTTTTCCTGTTGTAGAAGGGACAAAAAAGTGAACAGAAATCAAGTTGTAGGACATTTGAAGGGATTAAAGATTAAGATTGTTAAAAATAAAAGGAAGGGATATAAAGTTGGTTTATTTCATCAAGGTTAAAATAGATATGTTGCTATGTCTGGTAATTCTAAATGGATTTTAGATGATCAGCACTAAAATGGTGAAGCTTCAAGGATTTGTTAATAGATAACAGATGGAAGAAGGGAAAATTTGTTCTAAGAGAAAGTAATAAATTACTAAAATTGTTTATAGTTATGAGCAGAGGTGATATTCAGCAGGTTCTGATCAACTGGAGAACCAGTAGTGGAAATTTTGAGTAGTTCAGAGAACCGGCAATACCACCTCTGATTGGAGATTTTACAGTGTCCTTCCACTGCCACGCTCACCAAGCCACACCCACAGAACTGGTAGTAAAAAAATTTGAATCCCACCACTGGTTATGAGGAAGGGGGACATAATTTCTTTATATATTTCTTTTCTTTTTCTTTACATTCCTCTTATCTTTTCTTTGTTTTTATTTCTACACTTTATTTTTTATTTTTATTCTTTCATTTTGTATTAGTTTTTATCTGTGTAATTGCAATTTTTAATAACAAATACACAAACATACACGTTACATGAATATACAGTGAGAATATTTAGACAATATTTGCCAAATAAATATTTGCCAAACTAAGATGAACAAACATATGAATGGACTCTCACAGAAAAAGGAGAAGCTGTTCTTTAGTAAAAAAAAGATTTAAGATGCTTCACTTTGATAAATAAATAAGTGAAATGTGGTTATAAGTCAATTGTAGTGCAATACAATAAGAGATGTTCTGAGGGCAAACAGGACAAAATCACTACTAAGAAGAATTAATTATTTTGAGCTGTAAATTATTATTTTGAATGTAAAGCTGTACATGTTTATTTAAATGTGTGAGAGAGGCAAAAAGGCCTGGGTGAATATAGGAGGGGAAAAAAGTATTTCCGCCTCCTGTCCCCTCATCCTCTCCCTACCCCTTGAGAATACTTAATGGATAAGAGAAAAAAAAATCTATCCACTTTCTCCATTTTTTGAGAACAAAAATTTGGATCTTCGGCACAATTGATGGTTTCTCCAGCCATTGCATGAGACGTTTATGACAAGATTATTCTAGGCAATGGTCATTAGCTTTAAATGGAGATTAGATATTAGACTTTTGTAATTGTAATGCATAACAATTTCGCAAACAAACATTGCATATACATTTATACAACCCCATTCTTAGAAGATTCAGTTTTAACTATAGGTGTACAAAATGTTTCAAATTCTAAATTCTTTGAGCTGGAGATGATATTTGTTTGAATTGCCTCTTTTCACCTTATTGGAAGTGTTTGAAATACGAAAACACCTCAGTTCTGAGCTTGAAATGAGGTCATTGAAAAGGTCTGAATACTTCTGAAATGGCTGGGAAATTGTTTTGAACTTAAATTGGGACATTTTGAGCCCGAAACATTTTGATTTTGAACTGCTTTACACACCTGTCATTTGAAGTATACTTGTTTGGAAGCAAGTCAGGTTGAGGTGAATTGGTTTTCTTTGCAGTGAATATGTATAAGGTGATATTCTGAAGGAATATATGGAATTTCTTGCACTGTAAGCATCTAGGCTATTGCTGGGGGATTTTCTTTGCACCTTGACTTCATTAGTTCTAGTCTGCTACAAATAAGGTCAGGAGCATCTTCCAGAGTCATCCATCAAATGGAACTGTCCCTGGGGCTCTAACAAATAGATGAGGCATCCGAAGGTTGCTATCCTATACACATGCCATGCATCAGCATGTTTTTGTTTGCAGGCACCAAAACTGCAGTTGTGTTCTTTCCATTAATTGGTTTTTGTAACCGTCTTGATCTTTAGTTGCCAAGTGAGCTGATGGTTGCTCCCTCTTTCTCAGGAAGCTAGAAGCTAGAAGTGGAGCTAGAAGCAGTTTTTATGTGTGAACTAGATTACAGATTAATTAAACCAGACTTGGGTGGAGGAAGATGGATGGATGAAGAATGCAATCCTGCTGTGAAATTTATAGTCTCCTTTTAAAGATTCTCTGATGTGACATTCATAACACTCGGAAATGTTACCATCAGGATTATTTCTAGGTTCTGCACAGGTGTAGAGTTTTGTAATCCTTGTGGAATTTGGAATGGCAATTATCTTATTAGAAAGCTAGGTTTCTAATTAGACTTAAATGAATCTTAGTTGAATTAAAATAAATCAGGGTAGGGCTTTGCAGGAAATTAACAAACAGAATGTTTTCCACAATCTAACCCTTATTTCTTAGAGTTAGACCACAGCTGTGTTCTGATGTGCTTTGCTTCTGGTCATACTTGTAATCCATTATTCTTTTTCTGACATGTAAAGATCCAATCAAAATGAATGACTAGGTCTAGGTTCTCCCATTCCTCTGGGGACAAACAGTAATGAGTCGAATTCTTGTTGTTGTTTTAAACATGTCAAAAGGGAAGGTTTATCCAAACTTTGAGCCTTTTGTGACAAATTGAACTGTCCTTAGTTCAGCCTTTTTTAATAACTTGTCAGTCTTGTCAGAATTATGAGGCAGTATCCTTTCTGAGGCAACAAGCCCTTGTACTATATAGTGATCAATACAGAGAAAACAATCTTAAGTTTTTGAAACCAATAACAAATATTTAGAAATTGGCTCTATACAAATATACAAAATAAAAAAAATATGTTGATAATCTAAACAAAAATGTTAATCTGTTCAGGGCTGAATATGGATTTTGCATCAGAATTAAGAAAGAATTCTGTAATTAGAATCAATAAAATAAGTAAAAATAAATGGGAACTGCAATATAAAGTGCATTCATTGGCCTATTCACAGTAAAAATACAGTATTCCATTATTACTGAGCCAGTATACATAGTTTTAATTGAACAGTTTTCTTTCTTTCTTTCTTTCTTTCTTTCTTTCTTTCTTTCTTTCTTTCTTTCTTTCTTTCTTTCTTTCTTTCTTTCTTTCTTTCTTTCTTTCTTTCTTTCTTTCTTTCTTCTTTCCTTCCTTCCTTCCTTCCTTCCTTCCTTCCTTCCTTCCTTCCTTCCTTCCTTCCTCTCTCTCTCTCTCTTTCCCTCTCTCTTTCTCTCTTTCTCTCCTTCCTTCCTTCCTTCCTTCCTTCCTTCCTTCCTTCCTTCCTTCCTTCCTTCCTTCCTTCCTCCCTCCCTCCCTCCCTCCCTCCCTCCCCTCCCTCCCTCCCTCCCTCCCTCCTCTCTCTCTCTCTCTCTCTCTCTCTCTCTCTCTCTCTCTCTCTCTCATGCATTCAGAAAATTCTTGGCTGGGTTGAAGAAAGGGCAAAAGAGTCACAGTATATATGGTACAGAGCCACAGAAGACAAATATAACTTTCCAGAAATGGAAAGAGAAAATAGCAAGTTACATTTCTTCATTCTAGATTCCCCCCCTTATATTTGTTTTCTAGAGCCATAATGGGGAAATGCTGTTTTAACAAGTTTTCAGTTCTCCCTAGAATATAGATAGTCTATAACATGAGTTGTCAGCCTGGTGTCTAAATTTTGTTAGACTACACCTCCCCCAGTTCTTTGTCATTGGTTAATGGGAATTGGATTGAAACCCAGGAAGGCACCTTAGTAAGTAATTTATCTTATTACAAGTAGTAGGATACAAAATCTAAAAAATGCTACTTTGTAAATAATAGTTCGTATCTTTGACATCCATCCTTGCATAATATTGTGTGCCACTCTACATACGATAGTAGAAAAACAGTTGGAGCAGTATGATTGTGCAATGAATCTGTCTTATATTGAACGAAGCTATTGATCTGCCATTCTTTATTTAGTAATATATACTGTCACATCTAGCAGCTTTCAAGATTTTTGGCAAGGATTTTTTCTAATTCTTTAACTGAAAATCCACTTAGGGAATGATAAATATGAAACTCCATATGTATGGCTACCAATAAGTTGTCCAATTGGTTGAATTTTATCCACTTACCAACATTATCTCTTGGGTTTAATGCAAACATTTTTCACATTCGTAATAATTTTACCTGGAGGTATCAATTAAACCGAGACCTTGTATATGTAGAAAATCCACTATGCCCACTGAGAAATAGACCGGATCAAACTTGCCAAAGCCCTCTGCTTGTTTTGGACTTTCAGTATGGACAGTAGCTGATGATTATGGGTTTTGCAGGTGAATATATTTATAAGTGATAAATTGAGAAAAGTTGTGTTTTGCTATTGAGCTGAATAAGCTAATAAGCTGAAAATATGCTTATTTTCATGAAGCGTATTAATGTAAGTGCTTGACTTCTACAAAAAGTTGGTGAATTTCAGCTTTCATCTGGGTAAATCTTTGAAGAATGCTGGAATTGTTTAGCAAACCTGGTGGTAGTTGATGGTGATTTCCAAGAACAGAAGTGTGTTGAGAGATAGTTTAGACTTGAGTGTATTAGCAATAGCAATAGCACTTAGACTTATATACCACTTTACAGTGCTTTACAGCTTTCTCTAATCAGTTTACAGACTCAGCATTTTGCCCCCAACAATCTGGGTCCTCATTTTAACCACCTCAGAAGGATGGAAGGCAGAGTCAATCTTGAGCCTGGTAGATTTGAACTGCCAAATTGCAGGCAGCTGGCAGTCAGCAGAAGTAGCCTGCAGTACTACATTCTAACCACTGTGCCACTCTTTTCAGTGTATTCATTCACCGATTCCATTCCATGTCCTTTCAATTTCAGTTTCCCTCCCAAGGCTAGTAGATATGGATTGGAGAGTAGACATTAAGACATCTTCAGACAATATCAGCAAAATGGCTATTCCTACCTGCCTGCTACAACTTAAGGTATTGTCAAATGCGTTTTCATGCACTGTTATTTGTTTGTTCTTAAAAAGAGATATAGTTTTTCCTCTCCTATGCATGAATACATACGTACGTACTTACATACATACATACATACATACATACACACACACACACACATACACACACACACACACACACACACACTACATTTCAGATGATAGTATTTTATGAATAAATAGCACAGAGCAAATTAAACCAATCTCAGAGCACTGTCCATGACTGTGTGCCACGCATTCAGTGTATAAAGAGGTTTTATGTATATATGTATTTATGTAATGTTTGTTTATATATTTAATTTACTTGCTGCCTGTTTCATTTCATAACTCCTCTGGGTGGCTTACAGCATTAAAAGCATTACAAACATAACTGGTAAATATTTGTAAAACAATAAAACTGGAAATTACAATCAAAAATAGAATTATTGTAAAAGATGAGGAAGAAAGGAGCAAGATGCACAGGCGAGGGAGGAGGGATTGCTTGTGTTAGTTGATTTTCCTGTGTGTCAGTTCTCACACCACAAGCATCTACAAAATGTGGCTATCGGTTTTGCAGCCAATGCATAAATTGTGTGTATATAAGTCAGGACTTGCATAACTTGAAGATGTGTAGTAATCATCAGCCTTATCTCATTATGCAGGCATTAAATCTCTGGTTGATTGCTATAAGTAAAATCTGTTCTAATGACTGTCAACTAGTGCCTGGAATTTAAATTTTGTGGAAAGTTTATGAGGCCGAATCTCCATTTGTATGCTGTTTTTCCCATTGAAATTATTCCCTAAGGAGACAGGGAAAATATGATAATGGTGGCCACTTAGGTAGGTTGCATGGAGAACTTTCATAAGCTGCATGAAGGTGCACATTGCATAAATGTTTGTTAAGATTTGTGAGTGAAGTTAGGTTCCATGAAGATCTGTGTCATGCACCTATTAAGTCATAAATGCCTTAATAAATGACTGAATTCTAAAACTGATCTGTGGATGGAACAGTGTAGCCTCAGCCAAGCTATAATACACCAATGGGAAGACTGCTTCTCTGCTTGTATACTGTGTAGGGCAGTGATAACATTATAATTTCCTTGGGCTGTTTTTCATTTCCTCTGGTTAATTTCCAGTTGACACTAAATTTTTTTTGCAAAACCCACATGACCAGAGGAAGGGGCAGCAAGTGAAAAAAATAGTATGTCTGAAGTGGTTTTGTCATTCAAGTAGTCCTTGAGTTCACAACCACATATACGAACTGGAAAACTTATCATTTAAGTGAGGCACTTAACCACACACCTGATTTTACAACTTTTTTTTGGCATGATCATTAAGCGAAACACTGTGGTTACTCAGTGAGACACCATGTGACCTTCACTTACAATCTTCCCTGCTGGCTTACCCACTGACTTTGCTTGTTGGAAAATGGCTGAGAAGATCACAAATGTCAACCATATGACTGCAGGATGCTGTAACCATAGCAACATATGCCAAGCAATAGCAGTAGCACTTATATACCTCTCCATAGTGATTTACAGCCCTTTTTAAGCAGTTTATAGAGTCAGCATATTGCCCCCAACAATCTAGCTCTTCATTTTACTGACCTCAGAAGGATGGAAGGCTTTGAGCCCTGTCATGATCGAATTTCAGGTTGTGGGAAGAGTTAGTCTGCAATACTACATTCTAACTACTGCCCTAACAGGGCACCAAATCACAATCATATAACTGCAGGGATGCTGCAGTGGTAGTAAGTGTGAGGATGGATCATAAGTTACTTTTTTCAGTACCATCATAACTTTGAATAATCACTAAATAATTGTTAAGCAAGAACTATCTGTAGTATCTTCAGAAAACATAAATAAACCAAAAAGCTAGGTTTCCTACGTGGTAACAATGTAAAAAAAATAATCCATATTCTAGCTTCATCTTCAACCTTCCTGTTAATCTGGAAGTTCTCAAAAGGCGATTGTACTCATGTCAGATTTCATCTCATCTTGTTCACTCTGTGGTCATTGAAAATACTGTATTCAGCAAATCCTTTAATGTGGTTACTATATCACTCAAGTCTTAACAAGGTTTAAGTTAATTGCTCTAAATACTAGCTTAAATCAATAGGATTTTAGATAGGAATGGGACTTTTCACATTGATTTCAGTGTGTCACCAAGGCAGGATCAATCATACTGTTTACATATTGCCATCCCTATGATTATGACTTATGAAGAAGCACTTACTCAATGATTAATAGCTACTGCAAAGACACTGTTTTGCATTACAATGAAACCACATTCAGACAAAACCAGAATATATATGGCAGCCTGACAAGGAAAGAGAAACCAGCTGTTTGGCTTCTTCTAAGAAACTTGTCTAGCTTTTTTGAATCAGGATTAGATTAAATCAAAATGAAGGGAGAAGGAACAGTAAGTAAAGACAAAAACCCTTGAGCTTGTTAAACTACACCCCAGAACTATATATCCAATCTGTTTTTGAAGAATGGGTAATAATGAAGAAGTCATATGTGCCTCGAGGGTAGATTGCTTTTATATTTAGGACGACTAAAAACTCTGGTTTTCTTTCAGATTCAAGAAGATGCGGGCTTGTGTGGAAATGACTTTGCAACCTCTGCATTAACAGTAGAGCTGAATAAACAAACATTGGACACTATGCTGGATGGTCTAGGGAGGATTCGGGATCAGCTTTCGACGATTGCAAATAAATAATACTCTTAAGTAAAAAAAAACACCGCATCATCCATTTGTATGCATAAAAGTATTTTCTTTTGAACTCAAATATGATATTTCATATGGATTCATTTAGCCGTTCTATTTTGTTTCACCCCCTCAAGGGCTAAACACAGTTTTAATAATCTAGATATTCTCAAAGAAGATTGTACTTTGGGAGTGCTGCCTAAGATAAGCTTATAATGTCACTCAGGCCCTCAGTTTGCATTTATTGCTACAGAAGTTCATAACTGTGGTTAATAGGAAAGTTTTAACAAGAAAAAGAAGCAGCCAGTGAAGCAGATTATTTCCCTGGACTAAAATTGTACTACTAGAAACACAAATGCAGCTAATTGACCAGTTTCCAATTCACACATACTTTTGAAAAGGGTGTGCTGAAGAGCATGTCACCAGAGACATTTCATCTTCACTGAAGCATCATTTTTGACATAGGACAATTGTGGGGCAGTGTCTTTTGTCATTGCAGAATGTCATTTTTCAATAAGCCTATTCCTGTTTTATGCCAAATAACTCCAAACTTTGTAACAGCAAAAAAGAAGAAGGAGAAGGAGAAGAGAAGAAGAAGAAGAATGTCATTTCATACTGACTTTTAACAGGAAATGAGTGTCGTTGCAATTTGGTTATACTAAATAAGATTCCTAATAGCAATTCTAGGTGTCATTGCAGCCTATATGAAATATTAAGATTTCATTAAAATACATACCTTCTAACAACTGAACGTCATCTATTTTCATTTATTTTAAGCAAATTATTTTTCTCTCCTAGGTGCCATGAGACTAGATCTGTTTTGCATTTTTTGTTTTATTAAGCCTTAAGGTTAATGTTATGTTCCCCCAGTATTCAATTATCCAATTTTATGCTGTGATATTTTTCTTTATGTTACTTTATTCTTTTCTCTTTTTCCTAAGATGATTTCACTGGACACTCACATGGTGATATCAGTAGAGAATACCTGGCTAGTTTCCATTCTGGTATCTTTCAGATGTGATCCTACTTACATGAACTTTTCCCAACTTGGTGCCTTAGAAAAATCTGGAAAGACACTTGGAGGCATTTGGATGGTAGGATTGAAGTTAGCAAGGCAGGAACCAGCACAGTTCGGTCCAGTCAGATCTATCAGAGTAGGGGGATTCCAGTCTCAAGAATGGAATAGTTTGTTGATTCAAACAGATGAGAAGAAAAGGCTTAAGATTTAAATTCCAAATCTGATACAAAAAGGGTTTTAATTTCTGATTTTCAGTAGGTAGATGTTCTGCATATGGCTTTTTTCTTATCAAAATAAAGCAACGTACCTAGAACTATCAAGTTTGTGAGCCTTTTACACTTCCCGATTCTTCAATACAAAATTAAGTTTCCAGAAAAGTAGAGGCCCTCCCCTGAGGTTTGAATTGGTAGCAGAATTGATAAATTTGGGATCATCAGGAATTGGAACTGGAGCATTAAATTCAACGTCCATTGGACATAGCTCCCACTGATTTCAATGATAAATCAGTAGGAGCTGTGGCACAGTGGTTAGAATGCAGTACTGCAGGCTAACTCACTTGCTCACTCAAGGAGTTGGATTCTGAGGGGCTCAAGGTTGACTCAGCCTTCCATTCTTCTGAAGTTGGTAAAATAAGAACCCAGATCGTTGGGGGTAATATGCTGACCCTGTAAAGCGCTTAGAGATCGCTGTAAAACACTGAAGCAGTAAATAGTTATCTTCCTTTATCCTTGATTATCACAGCTGGCCAGCTGTTGTGGGTTGGGTGACCTTGACTGGGGATAGTCTTCCATATGTTATCTCCTTTGTTTTTAACCATCAGAATGCTGGCAACATTATCCATTGTCTTGCCTTCCATTGAACCTTAAAAATATTGGTTCCATGCATTTTGATCACATAATGCTGAATCCCCTGATTTCTAGCACTTAAGCTGGCATTGTTGAAATGCTAAAATATTTCTTTCAGACTTGGAAAGGCAATTTCTCCCTGTCCAGTTACCATAGTGATCATCATACCTCTCATCCCAAAACAAAAACATCTCGTCTATCAGTTCACATAAGTTGGGGGGGGGGGGGAAGCAGGAGGGTATATTGTTTGCATTTCCTTCTTTTTCTCCTGGGTTGTATACTAGTCCCTCTGTTTTAATGACTAATTGGTCCTGGCTTTTAAAAGGTACTCATATTTTTGTTAAAATATAGAAAAGTGAACAAAATGTATAAACATAACCAGAGATAGTGAACTGACATCCTGAAGTTAAACATTTGAATGAGATGTCTCCTTGCATTACACCATGATATCTTAATATTGTATTATTTAGTAATACTTTCCTCTAGCCTCCTAACACATCATGCATGTACTTCTCAATATTTATAACTGTTGTGTAAGTGAGGCTATGGAGAAATAATGCCTGAAGACAATTATGTGGCAGATCTGAAGCCTGAATTGTTTTGTTGTTGTTGTTCCCAGTTTTTGGCTATGATTTATTTTGTTGGGTCTAGCAGAAAATCATTTTATATAGTATAGTGAGCTGCTTTACATAACATTAAATCATGGGTCCTTTTAATTCAGTCATCTCTGCAATAGTTCTCAAGATGTTGAGGCTAAATGCAAGTGTTTGCATGCAGGGCATAACCTTGACGGGTGTGATATTTGTTCTGCTAGAAATGAGCCAATGGAATGATCCGATCCTCTTCTTTGATGTTTACAACCGTGTACCTCTTAGTAGGAAGCCACAGTTGCTAAGTCTTAAGTGTTGAAAAGAAGGTATATGTTTCCCTGAAATGCTTTTTTAAAAATTCATACATTTTGCTGCCTTCAGCTGAAATCCTTCCCATTGGCATTCAGGACATTAATCCTATGCTATTAATTACCCTAATTTTCCTGCATCCTTCTCTCATTGAGGGCAGTTTTGTATATAAAATGGTTGGCTGATTTATTTTCTGTAAGGCCTTCTGAGGCTGGAATTGCTCGAGCTTTATTGAATAACCATCTCCCATTCCATGTAGCTTGATTAAGGTTTAATAATTCAGCTGCCAATCGGCTTGAAGCTTTCCAGCACCACGTTGCAGATTCTGACTACCAGACTGGCAAATTCCACTTCTCCCCAAGCCATGTGGCTGCTTTATATGCTATCTGTATCTTGAGGCAAATTTAGTGTTAGTTAATGATGCTACTATGTGGTGTTTATTTGGCATCTATTCAACTACTATTAAGCAAACTATACAAATGGGGAAGCTAACTTGATTGGTCTGAAGCTCTATACCAGTGAATCAGGTGGAGAATCGAGAAACCTGAACCCCTGGGGCAGAGTTTCTCAAACTTGAAAACTTTTAAGATGTGATGACTTCAGCTCCCAGTATTCCCCAGCCAGCATGCATGGAAGTTGAATTCAACACAGATTAAAGTTGCCAAGGTTGAGAAACATTGCCTTGGAGGACATCTGCATTGATCTGACTCCAGAAGTGCTCATTCAGAAGTGAATGATGTTCTTTGCTTTCAACAGCTTCCTCTGTAGGATGTTTTATATGTCTTCTCATACAGAAGTGGACAACATGGGCAGTGGTGGGATTCAATTTTTTTTTACTCTGGGCGTGGCTTGGTGGGCGTGGCAGGGGAAGGATACTGTAAAATCTCCAGAGGTGGTATTTGTTGTATCTCTGAGCTACTCAAAATTTCCGCTACCAGTTCTCCAGAACTGGTCAGAACCTGCTGAATATCACCTCTGAACCGCCTCCTGAGATTCCTGGATTACAGCTGCCATGATTCCTCACCTTAAGTTTTCTGGGGAAAGCAGGGGAATTGGAGTGCACTCACATCTGGAGGGCCATACTTTGTCCACCCCTGTTTTTATAGGATACTCGTATTTTTAAGGTTAAAAAAAAAAGTGAAAGGAAACATTATCTAGTTCTGCAGAATTCATCCGCCTTATGTCCCCATGTTAGCCTTTGACCTACACATTATACACAAACCTGTATATAACCTCAATTATAAGAGTCTATTTTCTTAGGTGGAATGCTATCAGGAAAGAAAATATGTTTAATTATTAGTGCATTGGCATATTTTTTTTTTGCTCAAAACCACTAGTTTTCTTTTTTTTAAAAATGTTAGGGGAAAAAATCTGGTTTGCTCCAGAGGTGGTATTCAGCAGGTTCTGACCAGTTCTGGAGAACAGGTAGCAGAAATTTTGAGTAGTTCGGATACCACCTCTGACTGGCTCCGCCCTCATCTATTCTCTGCCTCCCAAGTCCCAGCTGATCTCTGGGTCTTCTTTTGTTGCCCTGAACAAGACAACGGAGCTGGAAAGCAGGTTAGTGGGGTGGGGAGAGAATGGGGATTTTTTCAGTATCCTTCCCCTGGAGTGGGGTGGGAATGGAGATTTTTCAGTATCCTTCCCCTGCCATGCCCACCAAGCCATGCACACCAAGCCATCCCACCCCACCAAGCCATGCCCACAGAACCGGTAGTAAAAAAATTTGAATGCCACCACTGCTTTGCTCTCTATTTATATATAGTAACTTTCCCTGCCAGTGTTGATGGGATGAGGCCATGGTTTTTTTCCTTGATAGTTCCTTTAATAGTATTGTTTTCTGCTGGACTGGCTGTTTGATGGTCTGTCTCCTTAGGAGTTCCTTGATTATGGTACTATTTTCTGTTTGATTGCTTGTCTGGAAAATTGTGAAAATCCAAGACCAAGCTAAATCCAAAAACCCTAGGGGTTTCCTGCAAGCTTGGCATTCAGACAAATCAGCCAACAGTAGACACATAGAGATAAATCACATTTACACACCATTCAGAAAAAAGAATAAAAAAGCTAAGGAAACAAAAAGACCAGAACATAACCTCTCCAGCAGCATACACTCAGATAAGCAGGGATTTACACCAGACAAATAAGAAATATTCTAATCAACAAACCACCAAGGAGAAGCCATCACCGGGAGGGCAAGCTACTGTATATAAACAGAGCAAACCACATTCATTAGTGCTGTTGATGTTACCTAATCAGATAATGGAATGTCTGCAAGCAAATAAGCTCAGAGAGCACCAAGAATTCCACAATCTCAAAAATATCCCTGTAATGATAGAAACATGCAACAGTGAAGAAGTAGTTTGGCATATGTTTTCATGAGTCTGATCCATTCAGGGTGAATGGAAGTATTTAAGTTTGACATTAAATAGTTCAGAAGGGCCCTGGGTAGATAGAGACAGGCATGCTTTGATGAGAAACACCTCAGGCCTAAATTTTTGACATCTCCAAGCTGACAAATTCCTGTCTTAAAGCCAAGAATTGCAGATCTGGGAAACGCTGATGTCACAAACCACACTATCTTTGGGTGGGGGGAACTGCCACGAGTTAAGCACTGAAAATAAGTGAAGCCAAAGTGGGCAGGATGAAAAGTAGAGACACCCATTTTTTCCCCATGTCTTCAAATAACACATTCTCCATCAATTCATTTTTTTCTTTTCTTATCCATATGTTCAATCTGTCCATATGCAAACATTTAGTCTGCCTTTCTCACAGGCCTCACACATACACTTTCCTTCTAGTATTTCCTGAATATCAGGTGCCATTTACAGAGGTCTGACTGTGTAGAACAATGACAAGATGATCTTTCTATAAAATACTCCCAACTGTTGTGATTTGCACTCAAGTCCTTGCTAGCAAGAGATAGGCAGGGATACTGTTTTTAGAAAAGATGTAAAGAGTTGCTTTGCAGTGAGATG
Source organism: Notechis scutatus (assembly GCF_049901735.1). Taxonomy (NCBI): domain Eukaryota; kingdom Metazoa; phylum Chordata; class Lepidosauria; order Squamata; family Elapidae; genus Notechis; species Notechis scutatus. The sequence goes on along the minus strand of NC_142009.1, from coordinate 261,327,368 downwards.
GGCAGTAAACAAATTTAATAAATAAAAATAAAATAAATAATTTATCCTGAAGAGTAGTTTCACCACAGGACTTGTGTCAGCATGCTGCTGTTTCCCATTTTCCAAAATGAAAAGTTTTACCGCTGTCTTAAAAGTAACGAGTCTTGCCATTGGTCAAGCAGAGAAGAGGGCTCAGAAAGGAAGAAAAAAGTCCAAGACTGAAACTAGAAGTGATGTAGAGAATCCATGAGAAAAGGCAATCCTCTTTTCTTTGAAAAAAAAAAAATCAATAGCAGCCACTATGTGATTATATGGGAGTTGGGAGAAGTATTTTTCTATGTGAAAGTATTCCCACAAGCTATACAGCTATTGATGTTGGGGAGGGAGAGAATATGACAGAACGCTTAATTTTTTTCATGTTCTGCTTTGTCAGCCCTTTCAAGAAAAAAGATTCTTCAAGAATTTTTGGAACATCATTAATATAGGTTATAGTAAGGGAATCTTGGAAATCTGATTAGTGTTTTATCTCCCTCCCTCCTTATACCCAAGAGAGTTAAGCTAGTCAGTTTAAACTGGTTTCTAATGTGTTCTTCTTGCCCTGGACTTAAATCATTTTTTGTAACTGCTGTTGCATAGTTTATCCGGAGTCATCTTCATGGTTCTTTGCCTGCTTGTGCCCTTCCCAGAACCAGCTGGCTAGTAGCTGGGAGAAGGACACAAGTTAAATGTTTGTTGTTTGTCTATCATGTTCTATATCTTATCTAGTTTGGTCTAAAATTAGAATAAGTCCATGCTTGACATTTTCATTGGCAAAAAATCACTTTCATGTTAATTGACATCCCCACACCACCACTATATTTATTTTGGAGGGAGACTTTACTTCAGTTCTGTCTGGCTGTGAACCTGTCTATGATTAAATTTTGAGAAGGAAAGTTCATGTAATAAGTATCATAGCTACAAATCTGACAGATCTTTTCTTAGAATCTTGCAATACAATTACATCTCACTTGTTAGATATTCTCAGAGAAATGGATAAGCCAGATTGTGGAAGCTGTAGTTTTGCAAGTCGTGATCCATGTTTTTACCAGAAGATGGCCTCATTGCATTCCTCATTTTATTATAATTGTCTCAGAAAGTCTAGAAGTCAAGAAGGCAATAAAGCTGTCACATATCTTTCCTTCATTCAAACCACTTTGGAATTCAGAAACAAGAACAAAACGTAATTGACTTTTCCGCTTATTTAAAAGGCCTTTTCTTGTTTCTATCTGGCTGGAAGAAGAGATAAGTAAAGTGTTCCCATGAATGTAACAGACAGTTTCAAAAGAGCATCTGGTTCTCAATTCACAATTTTATTTAAAGGAAACAGAGAGTCAGGCCAAATCCACATCTTCCTAGTAATGCCCTAACCCCAGTGCAGATGCCACAGGAGTTGATCTTGGCAATCACAACTCAGCAATGGGGTAAGATAGTTAACAGTGAACCACTTTTATTTTAGGAATAAAAACTCTTTCAATTTAATAAAAGGTGCCAGTTTATATATTATCTGTGTAGATAGGAAAGTAATACCCAGATTTAGTTCTCACGAAGATAGATCTCTAATGTCCAAGGAGCATCTCACACAAAACAAAGTTCTTTCCTTTTTTCTGCAGAAAAGGGAAGTGGATTTGCTAAAACCAAGGAGTTTTCTTACAGACAAGCAAATAGTTCCGAGGGCAACTATGTTCGTTAGTACAAAATAATGATTTTGGATGAACACATCACATTCAGAAATGTGTTTTCCAAGTTTACATGCACAAATATGGTGGAGAGAATAGGCTATAAACAATCCAGAGAGATACGAAAAATTCACAAAGTAATAAAGTATGATCAATAATAATCATTACATTATCAATAATATCTTATCAATAATAAACACTTGCAAAAATTGTATTATGTTTTCCTGATAAGGGGTTTTGCTCTGACCATTGAATGACTACAATGGAATGCTTAATTAGTCAAAAAGAAAAGACTGATATTGGTATGTTGTTGTTAATTGTGAAGTCCTGTCCGACCCATCATGACCCCATGGACAACGTTTCTCCAGGCCTTCCTGTCCTCTACCATCTTCTGGAGTCCATTTAAGCTCACGCCTATAGCCAACCACAAAAGCTGATCTTTCTGTGGGAATCATCAGGGAAAAGATAAAGTGATTAAAGATGCATTTTTAACCCAGATTAAAAATAAATAAATATCTTGACTAGTTTCCAACATTGTAGAGTTAGCAAACTCTATTATTTAGGCTGAATCCTAAAGAGATATCACTGTTTCCCCTCATCTCCTTAAAAGCAAAAAAAAACATGTCCTCTTCTTCCATTTTTTCCTTGAAAATATTTGCCTCCCAACAGATTTCTGGGAATGAAAAGTCTCATTTCTCCTTAGTCTCATCATTTTTGGGACTGTGTGGCAATGAGTCTAGCCGCAGATTCATCTTCTGGGTCATTTGTTTCTCAGGTAGACAGTGCCCCTTTATGCTGAGGAGACAGTGAAAATTTAGGACCAGCTACCAGTCACAGAATTATAATAGCATCCATTAAGGTGGTTCAGTGAAATCTGTCAGAGGTTCTGCTCGTAATTTAAAAGTAATAACTCAGCCCTGAAAATAAGATTCAGGAAGCAGGATGTATGCTTTAACAACAATGAGTGGCAAAAGCATTGTCTAACAAGAATTAGGTTTGACAAGCTCCCATGGAAATGTATAGAAGCTGCAAGCTGGTGTAAAATGGTTCTGTAGTTAGGATAATCAGAGACAGAATAGTGACAAGCTAACTGGAAGCCAAAATACCCCATTTTTTTTTCTTTTTCTGTGAAATTTAAGCTTTGCTGGATGATATCAAATGCATTTATTCTCTAATAATATTCAGACTCATGCTGCTTCCAGTATGCAACTGATACGCAATTATCATAACCATTATCATTTCTATGCCATTTTATCCTCAGAACAATTGATGTAGTTTAAGATAAGGGAACGTGACAGGTTCAAGATCACCCATAATAAAAATGGGGATTTGAATCTAGTCTGTTGCTTTAATCCAATATTTTTCAAACTTGGCAATTTTCAGGTGAATGGACTTCAACTCCCAGAATTCCCTAGGTAGCATACAAAACTTTTTGTAGAGCCAAGGTTACTTTATACTCATCACAATATTGTTGAAATTATGCCTCTAAACTGGTTCACCCTTTTGTAAAGTAGAGAAAGAGATGACATCATCACATGGTATATTTATGGAAATGTGGATTGGTAGAGCTCTAAGAGGAGATATTCATATCTGAAATTCCCCTAGAATAGCAGAAAGAATGTGAAATGTATTGAATTATAGCATATAATGATATTGTTATGACAACTAGAAATAAAATCAGCTGCTTTATTCAGGGTAGCAATAAGAGAAAAATAATGTATAAAATTACCTTCATTCCAAGGAGATTCTTTTGTTTGGCTGAGACTGAGAAAGATAAAACAAGATTTTCCAAAGTTCCTGCTTCAAATGCTGCTTGGATTTCAAACCAAATATACAGAACAAATACATCCTGGGCTGGGAATAGTTCATTTCTCTCCCATTTTTGCATTCAGGGTTTTGAAGTGTTCTGTCTACTTTTTCCTTTTCTTTGCCACAGAGAGCTGGTGGAAAAGAGAAAAATATGAACATTTTTCTATTGTGAAAATGTTTCTATGGTGCTATATACAGTCAGTCAGTCAGTCTCTGCTTTTTCATGATTTTAAAGTTAGTTACCTTTGATTTATTTTACCCCCCAAAAGTATTTCTTGATCTTCCAACCCGCCTGCTTTCCTCCTTTTGTATATTTTTCTGCTACCCCATAATATCCAGGGGTCCCAGCTACCTCTGATTTTTGCTATTGTTTTAATTTACTTATTTGCCCTGACGTGGAGCAGCAAATATAACAATGACTTTGCCAGCCCCTAGGAAGAAAGTAAGCTTCAAATACAGATGCCATGCCAGAGAGACAATCAGGGGGCTGGTTCTGGAATCTGCAGAGTTAAGGATGTTAACATTGATAAATGAACTTTAAATCAAAATAAATCTCATTTGCTGCAGCTGGAGGAAGAAGTTGAGATGCACACAGCCATCTGTTTCTTAAGTGAGGAATTTCCCTACCTACCTAAGCACAGATGGCCATATTCCCATGTAAAACAACAGCAGTATGAAAATCTCAAGGCACAGGTTTCCACACATTGATTTCCTATGATCTTATTTACCAACCCATTTTGGCCCTGGAATGAATTTAATAAAAGAGCATGCAGCTTTCTCTGGAGGCCAAGTAAGGAAAATGTTTCTAATCAAACAACTATATTTTTAAAGGATACTGGAAGAATATTACAGACTGGATAAAGATTAAAGAAATCTAGGGCATTAATTGGAAATAGGGATATTGAAGGAACAAAAATTTCTCTTGGAGGAAATTGGACCATTCAATTTACAGTTGTATTGAGTATGCTGACTAGGTTTTATCAGTGATTTTCCTTTAAGTGGACATGCTAGGGAGTTTCTGCATACAAAGCATTCTACTACTGAATGTCAGCCTCCATCCGTAACAGGAGTGGTGGAAAGAATTATAATCAAGAGGCTCCATTGTGTTTAATATGGGGACCTGGAGAGAGGAAAAAAATTAAACTTATCCATTTGTGACATTTCGCTAAACCAGATAATGAATAGTTTCAGGCCACATTAATGCAAAGTACTGTGGAGAATACTATCTTGTCTTAGTGATACGGGTTGATGCTTATCCTTTAAATGAAAGCACAACCCTCTGAATTTTCTTCTGATTGAATGGAATTCATTCTCTAGGACTATAATTGCAGTCTAAGGATTCTATTAGCATAGAATCCATGTGTTCACAATGCTCAAGTATGAAAAAGCACATGGAGCTTTTTCAGTCCAAAGGCTGGAATTGGCTCTTGGACAGCACAGAGAAAATACATAATCAATGTGTGCTATCACAAATCAGGAAAAAAATGATTTAATTTTATTTTCTCAATAGTGAAATCAGTCAAATATGAACAATATAATTGCTTGCTCTGTATTTAACAATTTGCATTCTATCATGTATCTATCTATGCATCTACCTATCTCTTATCTATCTATTTATCTATCTATCTATCGTCTACCTGTCTATCATCTATCTATCATGTATCTATCTCTCTATCATCTATCTGTATCTCTATATCTATCTCTCTATCTATCTATCTATCTATCTATCTATCTATCTATCTATCTATTTTATGTCATAATCTATCTACCCTGTTTCTCCAACAATACGGCCTCCCTCAATAGGAAGTCCCAGCATGTTTTATAGGCATGAAATTAAATTAAGCCCCTCCCCCCAAATTAAGGCCTATATTAAAACATGCGAAATGGGGGGGAAATGGCAGGGGGGCTTGCTGTTAGGAAGTACTTTTGTTGCGCACCCGGATATGGTGCTGCCTGCGTTGACCCTGATACAAAGTGCCCCACCAATGCCGAGATCAACATCCAAGCCATCGCCACCCGCCTGCCCGAAGATGCAAGGGGGGGGGGAATTAAGTCACCCCCGAAAAGACGGGCTAGTCATTTTTTCAGGGCTCAAAAAAAAAAAAAAAAAGACCCGGCCTTATTATATGAGAAACACGGTACCTACAATTTGGAGCCAATTTTTGGCATCCTGGGAACCTGTACCTAAAGATTTTTGTAAAAAGGTGGTTTCTGGCACTGGGACTTAAAATTATGTCTTTTGGGTAGAGAAAAGTCAATCTGAACATTGTCTGGGCTTTGGTTTCAAAGCTCATTCTTTTATTTCTTGATCATAAGAAAAATTAGGAAAATATTTAAAAGATCACATTTCTGCTACCAGTACCGTCATTATGTTCAGAGGCTGGAAGTCAGAATTCCCATCTTGAGCCTTGAGGTTTGATGAGACAGTGTGAAATGCAGATCAACTTAACAATCATACAGCATGCTTAGCTCTCATATTTGGCTGAGAGGAGGCTCACATTTTGTTTGCAATTAGTTCCTGCTTTATTATTTCATTACTATCAAAGGACATCTTAATTAATTTATTTTTCTATGGAGACTAAAGATCTAGCCATTCTGAATGGCAAATATATGAACAATTTGATAAGCTCATTACGCCTCTCTCTGTTGATTTGGTCCTAGGAGATGCAAAGTTTATCAGTGCCTGAAAAACTATTTGACTTTCAGATAAACAAAAAATGATCAGTCACAGATTTTGAGTAAACAGACAAGGCAGTGTGGAAGAAAACCTAAATATCAAGCTGTGTCTGGTGAAAGGATGGCCATGTTGGATTGAAGGGTTTAAGTGGCTGCAGTCACAGGTGCTCCGCTATCCAGCTGCACAACAACCTAGATGGGTTCTCCAATTTCATTCCTTGCTATGGGATCAACCAAAGCAGCCACCAGCTTCCCATTTCATCTGATTAATGCAATAGTGAGCTTTCTGCACTTCCCAGAGGACACATTGTGTTTTGTCCTTCTATAAACATTTTTGTAAAGCAGCTCAGAGCTTTACGAAATCATTTGCCTGTAGCTGAGGAAAAAAAGGATGGTGCCAGGTATGAAAAGGGTCTGGGAGTGAATAACAGAGGATCTTATTACATGTCCACTATTGCTATTTAACAAGAGAATTGCCACATTGGTGTATTTCTCTCCCACATGCTTCATATCTAGTGTTACCAGAACTATTTTGAATGTATTTTGTGAATTCTGTGGGTAAAGCAAGCTAATGTGTTCCAGCATTTCCAGTATAGGAAGACTGGTTCCCTATATGTGGCAATGCTTCCAGTTTCACAGACAAATTATTTATGCTTTCCTGGTAGCAATCATCTCAAAATTCTTAAGCAGTGGTAGCACATATGTTGCTACTTTTTAAAATAGCATAATGTTAAGAATAAATATGTTTAAAATTTTCAAACCCAGAGACTCTTTCACACCTCTTAATATAGCACATAGCTTTAGAGAATTACATAAAAAGTCTACATTAGGTAACACATATACTGTTTCAAGAATAAGGAAGAGGAAAACCTTTGTAGACTGCTATCCTGTGGTCCTTCAGAAAACTTCTGAGGCAATGGTGGGATTTAAAATGTTTTAGTAGTGGTTCTGTGGGCGTGGCTTGGTGGGCATGGCAGGGGAAGGATACTGTAAAATCTCCATTCCCTCCCTACTCCAGGGGAAAGATACTGTAAAATCTCCATTCCCTCCCCACCCCACTAACCTGCTTTCCAGCTCCATTCTCCTGTGCAGGGTAATAAAAGAAGACCCAGCCGATCAGCTGGGACTCAGGAGGCAGAGAATAGATGGGGGCAGGGCCAATCAGAGGTGGTATTTGCTGGTTCTCCAAACTGCACAAAATGTCCACTACCGGTTTTCCAGAACTGGTCATAACCTGCTGAATACCACCTCTGTTCTGAGGTCCATAGGCTATTTCAAAGCTGTCTTTGGGGGAGCTGAAAGAGCTGCTTGGAAGGCAGGGATCCATTCTCAGAAACTCTCAACTGCTGGAAATTTCACAGCCTTTGCTTTGTTGATGGCAGAACTCAACAGAGAGAAAACTTTGAGTGGGAGAATTAGAAGAAACTTGGAAGCACATTTTCTGAAGCCTTCTCATTCTCCCTGCCTGCTTCAACTTAACAGCAAATCTGTATCAGCCTAAGAGCTTAATTTCTTCCCCATGGCAATTAGTGAGGGGGATTTTGAAGGAGAAAAGAAAGACAGCCAGGAAAAAGGAGGGGGGAAATGCCTTAGTAAAATACTGCTCCTTTCTTCCCCACCTAATATGAGGCTGGCAGAGTTTTGGATCTGGCATATCAGTTGCATTCAGGTCTGTCAAACCATCCCTGGTGGGACTGCATACTGCAAAGATTTTCCTCAACTGCTGCAGAATGTTTCCATATATCCATTTGCCGTGATATAGAAAGAAAGCTGAAAAACCCAATCTAAAGTCCAACAATGCATTAAAAAGAAATGAAGCCATCAAGAATCTGAATAATTTGCAAACCAATCTGTCCCTTATGAAGTTCCTCTGAAAGTCTGGGCTGAAACTGCTGAATATTTCCAATTTATAGCAACAGGGTGGTAGTTACTTACCAGGGAAGCTTTATAGTATCAATTTTAGAAATGGTTTTTAGTTCTAGGCAAAATTCCAGGGCTTTTTCTTTTTTTGCTTGACTTTTAACCCCTAATGGCTTGATTCCAACTTGCCTAAAGGATTTCTCATCTCATGCTAAGAGAAAGCCATAGCTTTCTATTTTATGTGTTTAAAGTTTCTCTAGGGTACTTAAGGGGTCATCATAGTCCCAAGAAAGTTTTACATTTGTAAAATAATCAAAATATTAGTAAAACCAACATAAAAACCCCAAACCCTATAAAAGATAAAACAATCTTCCAATGCCAACATCCTCGTTCCAAATGTATCCTGACGCATTCAGATAGATAACTCATTTAAGACAGAGAGTTGCATTTGGTTTTTGAATGGTCTATCAGAAGCTCTATTCCAATAAGAAGGCAGAATCAGAAAACAGAATGAGATAAACCAGGGGTGTCACACTGATGGCCCGCGGGCTGAATGTGTCATGCTCAGGCCACGCCCATTTCAGCTCCACAAGGGGGGAAGAACATCGTGAAATGTCACGTGATGGCAGTTTGCATCACTGTGAGTTTGACACCCCTGAATAAAACAAAAAAAACCAAATTTATTTGGTTTACATTAAACCAAACTTATTTCATTCTTCAACACAGTGACTAAATTAGTAGACCAGCAAAATACTGTGGACATAATATATTTAGATTTCAGCAAGGCATTCGACAAAGTAGACCACAACCTACTTCTTAGTAAGCTAGAAAAAAGTGGAATAGATAGCACCACCACTAGATGGACTCGCAACTGGCTGGCAAACTGCACTCAACAAGTAGTCCTTAATGGGTCTAAGTCTACATGGAGGGAAGTAAGCAGTGGGGTGCCACAAGGTTCCGTCTCTTCAATATCTTCATTAACGACTTAGATGAGGGAATAGAAGGGGAACTTACCAAATTTGCAGATGATATTAAGCTGGCAGGAATAGCTAACACCCAAGAAGATAGGCTCAAGATCCAGATTAATCTTGACAGACTAGAAAACTTGGCCGTATCTCACAAAATGAAATTCAATTCTTAGGCAAGAAAAACCAAAAGTACACATATAGACTGGGTGAAACCAGGCTCAATAGCAGTAACTGTGAGAGGGATCTTGGAGTCCTAGTGGACAACCAGCTAAATATGAGCCAGCAGTGTGCAGCAGCAGCCAAAAAAGCTAATGCAATCCTAAATTGTATTAACAAAGGGATACAATCAAGATCAAGGGAAGTACTAATACCACTCTATAAAGCCTTAGTAAGACCACACCTAGAGTACTGCATCCAGTTTTGTTCGCCACATTATAAAAAAGATGTTGAGACTCTAGAAAAAATACTGAGAAGAGCAACCAGGATGATTAGGAAACTGGAGGCTAAAACATACAACGAACGGTTGCAGGAACTGGGCTCGGCTAGTCTAGTAAAGAGAAGGACCAGAGGAGACATGATAGTGGTCTTCCAATATTTGAGGGGCTGCCACAGGGAGGAAGGGGTCAAGCTATTTTCTAAAGTGCCTGTAGGCCAGACAAGGAATAATGGATGGAAACTGACCAAGGAGAGATTTAACCTAGAATTAAGGAGAAACTTTCTGACAGTGAAAACAATCAACCAATGGAACAGCTTGCCCTCAGAAGTTGTGAGAGCGCCATCACTTGAGACTTTCAAGAAGAGATTGGACTGCCATTTGTCAGAAATGGTGTAGGGTCTCCCGCTTGGGCGGGTGCGTTGGACTAGATGACCTACAAGTTCCCTTCCAACTCTGATTATCTGTTACCTGTTAAACTTAAATTGAATAAACACAGTTAATATAATGGTGAAACCTCAGTTGAAGAAGCTAGAGTGGGGAGAAAAGGATATCTATTCTTTCCAATTGTCTTTTAAACTAAAAAGTATCATGCCATTTATGATATTGTTACACAAATAGCAATGACAAATCATGCCATTTATGATATCGTTACACAAATAGCATAGAAAATTGCCCCATTGCATTCAAAGTCTGTTGTACAGAAGTCCAGATCTTACTGTACTGCTTGCATTACTGGAGAAAAAGGTTACTTTCTGTTATATTAACAATTGCAATTCAGCAGTAACTTTTGGAATGACTGGGGGTGGGGGATTGAAAATTAATTTAATTTTTAACTTTCTCTATCTTAAATACCAAAGCATACCTTGGTGTAATACAAAACAATAGCAACTGATCTCCCTTTAAGTTAGCCCTGCCATAGCTCAAAATGGGCTGGGAAAAAGTGACTAGCTTAAAATCACTCATTGAATGTTCAGTTCTGGATATAGATTTGAACCTGGGTCTACCCAGTCTTTTCTGAAAACCCACAGAGACATACTGGTTCTCAGTGAGCCTGAGGAATGTCTAAAGTTGTATAATGGCATTCATAGATGGGGCTATTTTTCTTGTTTTGTTCAGCTTGGCAGCCCTCAAAAGGAGTGGAGAGAAAAGTCAGTGTTTGAGAACCTGTGGAGCAAGCAAGTTAGTCATGGTGGAAGCAGTTCCTTCAAAAATAACAAATTCTTCTTGGAATTGAACTGGGAGATGCACTGGTAATCATCTTGAGTGCAGCTGTGCTTGCAGTCTTGATAGGCAATTTCATCAAAGGAAAGAACTTATCTGATATTGTGTTCTGAAAATTGATTCTAACTGAACCAGGGCAGGTGGCTGCGTAGTGTTAAATTATTTGTCATGGTATAGAAGAAAACCTGATCCAGTAATAGAAGTGCCTTGATAAACGTTCAAATGAATGGCAGCAGAGTCTCGATCTGATAAAAATGAAAGGAAAACAAGGAAACTGATTAGACTGCTGCTACTCCTAAAGGAAAATTTGCAAAATATTTTATTTTAAAAAGGTCGGTTTACTTCCATATGTGAACTTACACTGAGACTTCTAATTATTGGGGGTTAGAGTTTACTGCCTTTTTTTGCCTTCAGATACGTTCTAAGGGACCTAACCCTAACCCCCAATAATTTAAAAAGGGATGAAAGAAAAAATATTACATGTTTAGAAGGTGTGTGGAAAGTCTGTCTGCAGGAATTACACTGGAATAAGCAGTGTCAACAGCATTATCAATAACACTTGGAAGAGTTTGCTTTTCAAAATTCATACTAGGATGTTTGAAAAAATGCAGAAGCAATTTAACCAGAGATTGAAGTCCTTTTTTCTGTGTTCATCAAAAATGCAATAAGCATGTGAAGGAAACTGGGCCCTATTAAATATGCTTTTGTGATGCTGGCTCATTCACACGTGTGCCTAGGAAAAGGGCTCAGGCAAATACAACTGAATATGTGTTGGCACTCTACATATTTTCAGAAGGACACAAAATGAATGTTTTTTCATCATTATCAATGATGCTCAATAAATATTCTGCTGTAATTCTAGACAACTTTTTGGATTGCCTACATGGGGATGTTTACTGGCCCCATCAATTCACAGAACCTCATTTCCTACTCTGAGAATATCTGAGTACTGATTTGTAAAAGAAAAAAAATGGTATATCTAAATATCTACATACCCATCTCCCTGCCTGATAGAAAGGAATTTTGAGGTTAATTAAATGTATCAAACCTGGAGTGAATTAACTACCATCAACTACATTAACTACCGTTAACTACATTCCAGATTGCCTATTTTGTCCATAGTTTTTTTGTTGTTGTTGTTGACAGAAATCTATTATTATCCATAGGAGTTATGCTGTATCTTTGTGCCTTTAAAAATACAATATATAGTTTAAGGAGTTTCTCCAGACCCAAAGGCTTCAGGCTTCAGTGGAACTGTAGCTATAGCTTTAGCATCCTGTGAGGAGAAATTTCTCAGGCTTGAATCATGATCTTGTTGGGAATAAACAGGATGCCTGCAGCCGGATCTCTGTGAAAAAGCAATTTGTCAGGGCTCATCAAAGTGAGGGTGCTGAGCTGAAAGGCCTCATAAATCGGAAGCTGAGATATTGAGCCAATGACCAGTCAGAAGGCATCAGACCAAACCTTAAAGTCAAAGTCTAGAAGTCAACTAAAAATGGCAAGCAATTGGTGTGAGGTTGAACACTTGAAGGTTAGAGGGCGTGGAATAGAAAGATAAATGAAACTTCTCCTTGAATATAAGTTGAGGGTCAGAGAGAAGTTTCAAAGTGGAAAAGCATTGTACTGTATTTCACCCCATACATGATAGTTTGCTATCCCGCAGAGAGCAGTGAATAAAACTTGACAGTGTGCAACATACCTTTTCTCTGTATGAAATGGGAAAACAAAATGTTTGTTCAAATGTGTGTTAACATTTAGGTATATTTCAGTGGTGCATTTCCAAAAAGTTTACCACCGGTTTGGTGGGCGTGGCTTGGTGGGCGCACTTTGCATGCACGCAAAACTTTGCATGCATGTGTTCCAAACGCACACTTTGCACAGGCGCAGGGGCTTTCCAACTCACCTCCTGCAATCCTTCACTCTCCCTGTCGCTTCAGCAGCTGACGCGCGGCACTCTGCTGTGCTGCGCAAAACAGATGCACTTCAAAAGTAGGACATAAAGGTCAATATGGGTGTGCGGGTGGGCCCAACAGCAGAACATCTTAGAGAACCAGTTTGGTCCCTGCAGCTCTTTGGTGGCACTGGTACACCAAAACTGGGCCAAACTGGTATCACTGATATATTTGCACGCATTCTTAACAAGTAATCATCATCATCATTAGCCTTTGTCTATCCACTGCAGGATGAAGACTTCTTTTGTATATTTGTAACCAATATGGTCCTGAGCTTTCTTTTGACAAATGGGTCCACAATACTTGCTGATGTCGTCGATCCATCCTGGTTTAGGTCTCTTTCGTGGATGCTTTTTATCAACTGGTCTACCTGCCTTGCTATTTGACCTGCCCATTTCCATTTCAATTCTTTTACTCTATTGATGATATCATATACTTTCATTTGTTCTCTTATCCACGTGCGGATCTTTCTATCTTATCATGTAATGCTGAGCATGTATCTTTCCATGGCTCTTTGCATCACTTGTAGCTTTTGAATTGATTGTGAGATTAGTGTCCATGTTTCACTGGTATATGTTATAGCAGGTAGCACACTCTGATCGAAAATGTTTTTCTTCAGGCATAAGGGTAGGTTGTTCTTGAAAATTATACTTAGCTTGCCAAATGCCTGCCAACCACATTTAACATGCCATTCAATTTACTTTATTGTATCACCTTCCATTGAGATCTGTTGGCCAAGATATGTGTAGTGGTTTACTACATCTAGTTCTTCTCCAGATATATATTTTTTCTTTCTTTGGTGAATTTATTAAACATAACCTGGCTCTTTTTTAGGTTTATTTTTAAGCCAAATGATGGTTCTCCTGCTTTATGCAGCTCTTGTATGTCTTTGCAGCTCTTCTAGATCTTGTGAGAAGAGAACAACATCATCTGCAAATCTTAAGTGACTTAAATAACTGATTTAAATAAAAATGGATTTTTATTCCATCTTTTGCCTAGTCTAGTTGGCAAAATACTTCTTCAAGGCAGACTGAGAAAAGGATAGGTGATATTGTATCGCCTTCTCATATATGTCATTCTATGCTGATATCTACTTTAAGACCATTAAGGCAAATTATTGCCATTGTTTTTCCATATATTGATTGTAGTAAGTTTATATAAGCAGTGTCTATACCTTAGTTGACCAATGCATTAATTATTGCTTGCTGGAATATTGAGTCAAAAGTCTTTTTGTAGTCAATGAAAGCCATGCAAGGTATACTCATTGTGACTTGCAATGATTGATGAACAACCTAGATGTGATCCATTGTGCTATAGCCACTCCTGAACACTGCCTGCTCCCCTGGTTGTGCATCATTTAATGTTCTCAATATTCTTGTTGCTATTATTTTGGTGAAAACCTTGTGTCAGCGTTGTCAGCCTTGGAAGCCATTTTTTACTTGGAAGCTTCGAGGCTGCCACCTTGTATGTGACTGAAAAGTTTATTGGGCGATAGTTCTTTAAATCATCTTGGGCAATTACAAACAATATAAAGTCACAAATAAATAATTACATGAATTAATTATACAAACTATGTTTGATAAGTACGAACTACACAGTCTGGATCCTCAAAAACACCCAAAGCCAATTCTGTTTTCCCCAGACCCATCATTTTTCTACCAAGCTTTAATTTCTCTGAAGCAAATATCGTATATCCCCCAAATCCCAACAAGCCTTGAACATTCATCCCTGGCATATGTGCCCGCTTTTTATATCCTGAATGATGTGATCAGAGTGTCATGTTGTAATTGACTTACAAGACTTTGATTTCCCAATTTCAAGTCTTTCAAAGAAATTCCATCTTCAATTCATCTAAATCAGTTCGGGCAATGCCTCTTACAATTTCAAGATTCTGCATTTATTCTAGATTAGTATTAAAATTGTCCATCCATCCATCCATCCAACCAACCAACCAACCAACCAACCAAGTTATACGGCCACTCATCTATCAATGGAATTTTTACTGTAATTTGTGTGTTTCTTACCCAACTCGATGGAGCTTGTAAGTTTTACTGGATGATGGAAGGCCATACATGTAAGTACCCACGAAAACTTAAGAAAACACACACATATATATATATATATATATATATATATATATATATATATATATACATATACGTATACGTATACGTATACGTATACGTATATGTATATGTATATATGTATGTATGTATGTATGTATATATATATATATATATATATATATACACACACACATACATACATACATACATACACATATACATATACATATACATATACATACACATACACACACACACACACACACACATATATATATATATATATATAGGCATTCAGCTTTCTTGGGTATTTTCCCACGTCATTGTAGTTGTGCTTTTAAAGTTGTAGCAACGTTTCGGCAGAATCTCATCTGCCATCATCAGGCTTCTGTATTGTGTCTGTCTGTGTCCGTATTGTGTCCGTCTGTGTCCGTAAGCCTGATGATGGCAGATGAGATTCTGCCGAAACGTTGCTACAACTTTAAAAGCACAACTACAATGATGTGGGAAAATACCCGAACAAAGCTTAGGTGTCTTTTCCCATGTAAGATTGCACTGGCACAAAGCAGAAAGCACCAGCCTGAGGATGGCAAGTGGGACCTTGCCGAAACGTCACCAAGTTACTTTAATCTTACACGGGAAAAGACCCGAACACACCCAGACCTACATATATATATATATATATATATATATATATATATATATATATATATATATATATATATATATATATATATATATATGGATCTTTGGTTATTCGGTTTTCTCCCGCGTAAGATTGGAAGTATCTAGGCAACGTTTCGATGAAGTCTCATTCATCATCTTCAGGCTTCTGTCTTCAGCTCTGTGCTTCTCAGAGTGATGTGAGCTTGCAGCTGCTTCTTCCTTTTAACTGCTAGTGGGGGTGTGACTTGATTGGGTGGGGGCTTGGCTGTGTTCTGAGTGGGTGGGGGTGTGTTCTGATTGGTTGGGGGTTGGCTGTGTTCTGATTGGTTGAGGGGTTGACCATGTTCTGATTGGCTGGAGGTGTGTTCTGTTCAGGTGGGGGCTTGGTTGTGCTCAGGTTGGTCTTAGTTACTGGGGGATTTGAGCTGGTGAGCTGTGATCTTGCTGTTTGGCTTCGAGTTCGTGGTTGTGCTGCATCTTCATGGTGGGGGTCAGTTCGCTTTCACGTATGACTCAGAGGGGTTTGAAGTGGGTAGTGAACCCCTCTGAGTCATACTTACAACTTGGAGAGCTGATTCTGTAGGCACTTGCAAACAGGAAAAATTATTGAAAAAATTAAAGAAATTAGAACATGACAAGAAAACCCCCAACAACTCACAACAACACCTGAAACAATTAGTGCACAACGTTTCCAACAGAGAACTCACCAAAACAGAAACAGATGTCCTAACCAAAGGATTCAATTATGCTATAGCACCCCAAAAAATCCCCACAGAATCCATCATATGTGCAGTAGAATCCAGCCTAACTAAATTAAATACAGATGAAGCTGATAAAATAAGACACCAAGTTACCAACATCCTATGCACAAGCAAACCACCCAAAAGCAACTTGCAGAAAAATGAAATTAAAGCGCTACAAACCCTGAAAAGAGATAGCAGCATAATCATCCTCCCAGCAGACAAAGGGAATGCCACTGTAGTAATGGACAGAAAAGACTACGAAACAAAATTGACAGACCTACTCCAAGACTCCACATACAAACCCATAAACACAGACCCAACCACATATCTGGAAAAATTAACCAGGAAGAAAATTATAACCAGCCACATGAGCAAAGATATCCAACAGATGATCATCCCGAGAGAAAAATCTTCCAGATGCCCCAAACTATACGGCCTCCCAAAAATACACAAAGAAGGCATACCTCTCAGACCCATAGTCAGCTCCAGAGGAGCACCACTACAAAACCTAGCTAAACACTTAGCAAAACAGCTACAGCCCCATGCTGAAGCAGCAGCTTCACATGTACAAAACTCATACCACTTCTTGGAATTGATCAAAGATCTAGATGTGGAGCAGGAAGATCTGCTTGTAAGCTTCGACGTGGTTTCACTATTCACTCAAGTCCCGATAAAAGAGACCCTTGAAATCATCAAAAATAAATACCAACCAGCTAAACACCTCATGGAACTAACAGAACACTGCTTAACCAACACATATTTCATATACAAAGGACAAAGATACAAACAAATTGAAGGAACCCCTATGGGATCACCACTGTCACCCGTCATTGCAAACCTGTTCATGGAAGAATTCAAATCCAGAGCCCTGGCCAATGCCACCCACAAACCCAAACTATGGTTAAGATACATCGATGACACATTTGTGATTTGGCCCCATGGAAAAGAAAACCTAAACAACTTCCTAACACACCTAAACAGCACACACCCCAAAATCAAGTTCACCATGGAAACGAAACAAACAAACAACTACCATTCCTAGATGTACTAATCTACAAAAAAAAAAAAAACAGATGGCACACTAGGACACACCATATACCAGAAGAAAACACACACCAACCGCTACCTCAACGCCCAATCCCACCACCACCCAGCACAGATAAACTCCGTGGCTAAAACACTAATTACTAGAACCAAACGCCTGGCAGACAAGACACACATTAAGACTGAACTATGCACCCTGACCAAAGTACTGACAGCCAACGGCTTCCACAAAAGCAAAATCACCGGCTTGATCCACAAAAACACACTGAGACATAATAGAGACCCAGAAGATGAACAGACCTATGGAACAGCTGTCCTGCCCTACATAAGAGGCACTACAGACAAAATTAGTAAGATACTACACAGACATCCACATCAAGACTGCCTTCAAAACAGACAGAAAAATAGCAGCCATCCTCAGAAACCCCAAAGATAAAATTGACCTGGAAAACCAAGGCATATACGAACTCCCTGTGCATCATGCCCAGCCACATACATTGGATAGACCAATAGAAGAATAAGTACCCGCCTGGATGAACACAAAAATGCAGTCAAAAAGCTGGAACACACTTCCTCACTAGTCCAACACATGGAAGCCACAGGTCATAGCATCAACTTCAATGGCACCAAAACCCTAGCCACTATAGAAAACCCCAGCCACAGAATCATCAGACAAGCCATAGAGATTGAAAAAAGACCAGAAAGCATGAGCAGAAGAGATGATTCCACCAGACTGTCAATCATTTGGAAGCCTGCACTCACAAACAAAAAAAATCTCCACACCACAAGCCAGGCAAACACCTGGGCACAAACAGATCCCCCCTGATACCTCCAGCTCAAACACACCCCAACCAGGCACCCAGATGAAACCTAGCTTCCTAACTAATGATAGCCGTCCATTTACCCGGAGCCAAGCTGCACTAAAGGCCTCCAATAAAGTAACACAATGCTGCCAGCCAATCAAGATACAAAAAGAGCCAAAAAACAGACAGAAGATATTAGAAACACCAATCAAGCAGAACACAGCAAACTCCAAGACCAATAAACACAAACCAAGACTCTCAACCAATCAGGATGAAGAAAAAACCATTCTGGCACAGCAATAGGCTGCCCCAAATTCAAATCTGAAACCACTGTAAAAGCCTGTCTCACAGATGAACACTATACAGAAGCCTGATGATGGCAGATGAGATTCTGCTGAAACGTTGCTACAACTTTAAAAGCACAACTACTATAACGTGGGAAAATACCCAACAAAGCTGAATGCCACACATGTATATACCACAAAACTTAACACACACATATATATATATATATATATATATATATATATATATATATATATATATATATATATATATATATGTTGTGTGTGTGTGTGTGTGTGTGTGTGTGTGTGTGTGTGTGTATGTATGTATATGTATGTATGTATGTATGTAGATTTTCACGGGTACAGGTATGTAGGTCTAGGTGTCTTTTCCCGTGTAAGATTGCACTGGCACAAAGCAGAAAGCACCAGCCTGAGGATGGCAAGTGGGACCTTGCCGAAATGTCACCAAGTTACTCTTAAATATATATATATACACACACACACACACACACACACACACACATATGTCAATTAAAGTTGGCAAACATGCCAAATATTCTAGCCTTCTATTTTCTCCATGCCTACAACCTGCTGAGGAGAATTGGGCTGAAAGTCACCCAGCTGACTTTCGTGACTAAAGGAGCTCTAGAATTCATTGTCAAGGTTTCCAAGTCAGCACCTTAATCACTACACCAAACAGCTGGAAGATTACCTGCTACCTGATCCCTAAAGCAATCCTTTATCCATGTGGGGAAGCCTGAAGAAGTATAGTTGGTGCAATGGATGGTATCTTTTGGTATTTATTTAGTTACATTAATGAGTCTTATTTATAGCAATAAAGAAAATGCCAGAGCTTTATTGAAAAAGGCACTAGCTCTCTCTTGAGCTTATAATAATGCTGATCTATAATTTGTAGAATCAAAGTCTATATTAATATTTTGTTTTAAAGCCACTGACCTTTTAAAATTTATGCTTTGAATAAATAGGGCGGGTTGATCTAAGTGTTATTGGTTTTCTAACTATGCCTTCATGTGCTGCAAACTGGAACAACAAATAGGAATACAGGTGAAACTCGAAAAATTAGAATAATTCATTTATTTCAGTAATGCAACTTAAAAGGTGAACCTAATATATGAGATAGACTCATTACATGCAAAGCAAGATAGTTCAAGCCATGATGTGGCATAATTGTGATGATTATGGCTTACAGCTCATGAAAACCCCAAATCCACAATCTCAGAAAATTAGAATATTGTGAAAAGGTTCAATATTCTAGGCTCAAAGTGTCCCACTCTAATCAGCTAATTAAGCCGTAACACCTGCAAAGGGTTCCTGAGCCTTTAAATGGTCTCTCAGTCTGGTTCAGTATAAATCACAATCATGGGAAAGACTGCTGACCTGAAGTTGTGCAAAAAAACATTATTGACACCCTCCATAAGGAGGGAAAGCCTCAAAAGGTAATTGCAAAAGAAGTTGGATGTTCCCAAAGTGCTGTGGAAGGGAAAAGTGTGGAAGAAAAAGGTGCACAAGCAGCAGGGATGACCGCAGCCTGAAGAGGAGTGTCAGAAAAAGGCCATTCAAAAGTGTTGGGGACTTTCACAAGGAGAGGACTGAGGCTGGAGTCAGTGCATCAAGAACCACCACACAGAGACGGATCCTGGACATGGGCTTCAAATGTCGTATTCCTCTTGTCAAGCCACTCCTGAACAACAAACAACATCAGAAGCGTCTTACCTGGGCTAAAGAAAAACAGACCTGGTCTGTTGATCAGTGGTCCAAAGTCCTCTTTTCTGATGAGAGCAACTTTTGCATCTCATTTGGAAACCAAGGACCCAGAGTCTGGAGGAAGAATGGAGAGGCACACACTGCAAGATGCTTGAAGTCCAGTGTGAAGTTTCCACAATCTGTGTTGATTTGGGGAGCTATGTCATCTGCTGGTGTTGGTCCATTGTGCTTCATTAAGTCCAGGGTCAATGCAGCCGTCTACCAGGAGATTTTGGAGCATTTCATGCTTCCTTCCACAGATGACCTTTATGGGGATGCTGACTTCATTTTCCAGCAGGACTTGGCACCTGCCTACACTGCCAAAAGCACCAAAACCTGGTTCAATGACCGTGGGATTACTGTGCTTGATTGGCCAGCAAACTCGCCTGATCTGAACCCCATAGAGAATCTATGGGGCATTGCCAAGAGAAAGATGAGAGACATGAGACCGAACAATGCAGAAGAGCTGAAAGCCGCTATTGAAGCATCCTGGTCTTCCATAACACCTCAGCAGTGCCACAGGCTAATAGCTTCCATGCCACGCTGCATTGAGGCAGTAATTGCTGCAAAAGGGGCTCAAACCAAGTACTGAGTACATATGCATGCTTATACTTTTCAGAGGTCCGATATTGTTCTATGTACAATCCTTGTTTATTGATTGCATGTAATATTCTAATTTTCTGAGATTGTGGATTTGGGGTTTTCATGAGCTGTAAGCCATAATCATCACAATTATGACAAATCATGGCTTGAACTATCTTGCTTTGCATGTCATGAGTCTATCTCATATATTAGTTTCACCTTTTAAGTTGCATTACTGAAATAAATGAACTTTTGCACAATATTCTAATTTTTTCAGTTTCACCTGTATAATAGCATTCTCCCATTCTTTCTGCTTGATATTATGGCTCAGAAAATTAGCTCTTCCTATTCCCAGGAAAGGAGTCAGATGCAAGTATTTTCCCACTTCTGGAATCTGGGTCTCTTTGTCCCAGTTGTGAAGGCTTTCCTTTCCGGGTAATCATATAAAAAAATAATGCAAAGCAGCTTTTTCCCCTTTGCATGCCCTTCCTTAAATCCTTTCACAGATGTGAGCCTGTGTGGAGTGAAGAGTAAGAAAAGCTCATTACACATGCTTCAAAGCATTTCCTCCACATGTGTGACATGAGCCTTGAATGACATCCTTTGATCGTGCAAATATGCATATATTTATTGTCAACATTTATACTGTGTAAATAATATAAATTGATATCCATAACATTCTGTTTCCTCTATACATTCCTTTTGTCAAGAAGTCTATAGTAGGTATTTATTTTGGAGTTTTAGGATGTACTTTGCTATGGTGACATTCAGAAAATTATGTTGTCTTCCAGACAGATAGGATGAGAGAGAAAGAGAGAGAAAATGTACACCAACTCATACTGGATAGATGTACTAGATTATGGTCCATAAAATTCAATGGCAAGACCTTTATCTTGCAGTAGATTGATTCAGGCTAATAATCATTATTCTGTACCTCTACCTTTCCAGAGAAATTTATCCAGTTATTCCACTGCCTATGTTTTCCCCTTTTTTTCCATCAAAAAGCCTGATTTTAACAGCCAAGCCAATTAACTGTCATGGTGTTTTTACTGTTTTTTTTTAAATTGGTGATCAGGTGAATATTGCATTCATGCTCTTTTGTAAATTTATATTGGATTCTCCATAAGTCGCTATCACTTGTCCTAAATTTTGAGCTTCAATATTATGCCCTTATTCATAGAAATAACATCCCTCCTGTTTTTTTTAAAAATGCAACTGCTTAATTCAAGTCGTGTTGCAATATCATGGAGTCATATAGACAGTAGACTAACTTGGGAAGATATTTTGTAGTATAAGATTTTTTTAAATTAGCTCATATTATTCAACAAATAATCTAATTTATCAAGGAATACTCTTCCTTCATTTTCAATTTGTTTCGAGAGAGATTAATCCTGTAACCAGATATAGCATCAGGATTTGAAGCAGCAATTCAATTCACCTTTAATATGGAAACTATGTCACTATACACAGAAAAAATTTCCTTTTACTAAACAAGAAACTTATATATGATCATATTAATAACTTTATTCATTTTTAAGGTTCTTAGTCATGTTCATGTGAAGTCTCTCAAAAGCAGACCCTCCTTTTAATCAAAGTAAAGCAACTATCTGAATGAAATCATTTTGAAGCTATGTAAAGGGCAAAGATTTGATGGTCATTTAACAGATTCTTTTTTTATATTTCATTCCCTAGAACAACAGGGTTTTTTTTTCTATACAAGAACATAAACAACTTGACTACTCTTGGACTCAGTACATTTTCACTTGATATTATGGGCAAAGAAACTACATTCTTTTCTGTACCATGAAACAGAATATATTTTGTTGGCCTTAGGCTCTACTCAGAAATCTGTATTAGACTGATCAAGTCTGGAGAAAGGGACTTTTTAGCTTGAAATAAGAAACATTATCCCTATAGAAATTTGTCTGGTAGCAATTTTCACAATTATGTCTGTACCTCTTAGTTGTATTGGGTGGTGGTGGATGCTTCACCTATGAGATGCTTGTTGCTTTTTTACTGAGGTGACTGTGAATATCATTGTTTTCTTTTGCTTATTTCTTCCAAAGCTGTGTACTGTGTACTGATTCAGAGCCCTGTTACTGAAAAGCAGATTTAGCACACATAACTCATTTATATTTATTAGATGAATACAATTAATTAACTTTAATTGTTGTAAGTATGGAAATTCAGATGTGTAAAAGGACAAATAGCTGCTTTTGCACTTTGAATTACATTTGAAACAGAAAAAGCAATAACAGAATAAAAGTGTTGGAAGGGACCTTCGAGATCTTCTAATCAACCCCCTGCTCAGGCAAGAAACCCTATAGCAGGGCTGTCAAACTTGATTTCATTGAAGGCCACATCAGGGTTGTTTGACCTTGGGGTGTGTGTGTGTGTGTGTGTGTGTGTGTGTGTGTGTGTGTGTGTCCAGCTTGATGTCACATGTGTCAGGGCGCCTGTGGTAGCCTCAGCACTCTGCCTGCGAAAATAGGCTCCCAAGCTCTGTTTTAAGCAGTGATGGCAACTCTCTGCCACCCGTGATCCTCCTGAGCTCCGTTTTTGCTAGCAAAGGCACTTCAGGCTAGTCCTTTGCTGTTTTCTGGGTGGTTCCATGGGCCAGATCTAAACACCCCATGGGACGGATCTGGTCCTTGAGTGCCCTATACCCTATACCCTGCCCAAATGGTTGTCCAATCTCTTCTTAAAAACTTCCAGTGCTGGAGCACCCACAACTTCTGGAGACAGGCCATTCCACTAATTAATTGTTCTACCTGGTTTCCGAATAGTTTGGGGGTGGGGGATAGCATGGGTTGGGGAAAAATACAAGGAAGACCAATAGTAATCAATGAAATAAAGCTGAAAACCAAGCAAAGTTTAGTCTAGTTATTAGTACATTTTACAAAAGCACCTACTGGAATTAGATTATGCTTCCATAAGTCAAAACAGTGGGATTCAGTTTATACATGAATATCATGGCTAAGTTAACACTGGATGTGACCTTATTTCTTTCGTGTATGTGTGGGTGGGGTGGTGGTAAGCCACATCTCTATGTATTTAGGATTGATTGTGTTTTATCTCCGTGAATTGATGCAGGAAACTAAGAGTTTAGAAGGGTTCCAAAAAAAAAAAGGTTTATTTTAAATAATTCAAAATGTAAAAGGAAAGTTTTTTTTTTTAGTATATTATACTAGTGTGGGATGTGACGTTTGTTTTGTGTGAACTTAGAAAGAAATCATTTTGAGTGATATTACTCTTTGAAGGAATAACATTGATGAACTTCAGAAAACCTGTTTTAGAATTCAGAAGTGATTTGGAGGAAATTATTGCATTTCTATTAAAAAATGTTTTATTGGATTTGGATATGCAAGATGTATGTTCATCTTCTACCCATCCCAAACCGGCTTTTTCCCATTCAGAACAAGTATTCATATCTCAAACCTGACCATAGCCATTCTCTTGTTCTCTCCCATACACACACCACACATCCCCGGTTCATAGTAGATAATTCTCAGAACCTCATACATGGACATTGGCTACAAGAAGTGAATGTTCCCTACAACATGTGATGCTGATGTTAACTAATCTGGCCAAATGCCCTAGGTTTTTCAACAATGCACTAGAAATTCTACTCTCACAGAATGCTACTGATCCCATTTCAGTGAATAAAGGAATTGCACCATACATAATAAAAAAAGGTCAGCATTTACCAAGAGCAGCGGTCTGCCGTGTCACTGCAGGGGAAAATTATTTCTTTTTCTGTGTATCCTGGGACAATGTGTTGCTTCCTGAGTCAACCATGTCCACACCTTGAGTTCATTGGCCTCTATTCTATTCGGTGCTGGGTGGGTTTAGAAATAAAAACCTGACAAGTTCACAGCCTGAGGTGGAATTGCTGTTTGATCACTCAGTCCTCAGTATCAGAACATCGGCCTTTGAAAACAATCCAGTTCATCTTCCCAGCTTGCTGTCTTCTTTTTGTCTCAATAGGTCCTTTTTCATGCCTTGTTAGCACAATTTCAGCTGGTTTAAAGAATGCTTTGAAGGGCAGGCCTGCCACTGGAACCTACATGGCTATCCTTTGATGTTAATCCCAACTTTATGTTTTTACATGACATTATTGTGGACAGGCTGGTGATCTCCCATCACCTGGCAGCATCATTATTGAGCAAGTAATGCCATCAATAATGCTGAGATTCCTGCAGTTTTCCTTTCAGTTCATGGCTGAGAAGTTTAAGAGGATAGATGGGGTAAGAGTTTACTCATTTGTTGCTTTTCCAGTGGTACGCTAGCTGGGAGATTATGGGAGATGGGGTCTTAATATATTTAGCATTCACTGGAGGAGGCAAACTCACACATCCTGACTTCCAAATATTGGTATTTGATATTTTAAATTTTATATCATATGGTATGCCTTATTTTAATCATGATGCTTCTAACACAAATAAACAAACAAACTTCCAGTAAATTGAAAAGAAAGATTTTTTTTGTTCTTGAAGCTGGAGGGAAAAAGGACAATTTTTTGTGTAAACTTATTTATTTATTTATACAAGATACATGAACATGAGCATTTGCAATTCTCTCTCTCTCTCTCTCCACTCCCAATCAAGTTCTCAGAAATTGGCTGGGAGAACAGAATTGGTCTTACTAGCAATAATAATAATTGGTCAAGTAAATAACTTTTAAAATCATTTAGACCTTGTTAAAATTCTTGGCCCAAGTTTATTTAAGCATTTCAGATCCATTCCAGTTTCAATTATATCAAGCCACAAGATTGTGCTTTTTCTTTCTGGCCTTAGGGCAACACAGCAGTACTTCACACCTATCCCTTAGCCCACTTCCTTGGCACTTAGACTTATATACCATCTCATTATGCTTTACAGCACTCTCTGAGTGGTTTACAAATTCAGCATATTACCCCCAACAATCTGAGTCCTCATTTTACCTTCCAGGATGGAGGGCTGAATCAACTTTGAGCTGGTCAGGATCAAACTCCAGACTGTGGCAGAATTAGCCTGCAATACTGCATTATAATCACTGTGCCACCTTATTCTACTTCAAGATTGTGAATGACCACCTTTGTTTATTTAACAAGGTTCCACTATCTTGGACAACTGCACAAGGAGAAAACTTGATGGGTGATATTTTCTTTATCATTGTGTCTAATTAGCAGAAAGCCATTGTTCTTGCTGTATTTTTACCTCTCAAGTCCTCATTGATATATTGTACATGAAATCTCACCTGTAAAATAAATTATGCAACAGGCAAATAGAAATTAAGCTGGGTTTCAAGCCGGAGAGCAATGTATCTATCAATCTGTACCAGGATGTGGTTTTAAAAAAGAAAATGATAGCTACAATGATGCAATCAAAGTTCTGTTTTTATATCCTTTGGGCAAAGTTTTGCATTATCATGGTCACCTGTAGTTTAACATTTTTATGACCACACTCCATATATATATATGATTTTTCATTTTTCCAATTTTAAATTCAAATACATTTACCATGTTCAAAAATGCCTTCCAATTTTTTTGTGTTAATTTATTTTTCCTAAGGTTACTCATTTTTTCTATAAGGTATTTCCTATATGATTATTTTTCATTTCCTGTGAGTACTCACTTTTTAATTTAAACTTTCCTAACAAATGCCTTTTAAAAGAGGTACCTGTACAATAAAACTGCTACTCCGCATTTCCCACATTGATCTAGAAGTGTAAACATGACCGGACCATGGAGCAATCATATATAGAATATTCTTGATGTAATAACAACCTTGCTAACAAACTTTTAAATTTTGAAAATGTTAATGGAAACAAATGTTCCTATCTGAAGTCATAGTTCAAGGAAATAGGACCCCAAATCTAATCCAAATTTTGATGGATTTTTCCAAAACAAGTCTCTGTATACAAACTGGAGTACCCAAAGAAGCTGAATTAAAAATTAAAAATATATCTGGAAGAAATACTGGATACAAAATCTAAATATTTACAATTCCTATTTTTTTAAAAAAATATTTCTTTTAGTGAGATAAATAGACTTTCTTTGACCTAAAGAAAAAAGCTGCTTTTATGTTTAAAATGCTATTTTCTTTGTTTCGTGTCCTCTACAGAACTTCTACAGAATTGCTGTAGTGATCACCTCCATTTTGGCTACATAAAGAAAATAGCACCATAATAGAATAAAAAAAAAAATCCCATCACCATGGTAATTCTGTTCAATGAAGCATCCAGCTACAGTTATTCCTATCCTCCATATCTTGTCATTTAGCCAGTTTCCTATCCATGGGAAAAACTTCTCTTACCCACAACTAAGTCTTAATTAGTGACTTTATCAGCAGCTTTTTGAAAGCCCAAAGACACTTTCACCTGGCTAGTTGCTATCTACCTCAGCCTGTGCATACACTGAAGTAATGTTTGTTGCTCCCTCTATCACTCTCTCCAGGCTTGCAGATGGCAAGTGGAATAGAAAGGATTAGAGAAATATCTACAGCAGTGTTTCCCAACCTGAGCAACTTTAAGTTGTGTGGAATTCAACTTCCAGAATGATGTAGCCAGCATGCTGTGGGAGGAATTCTGGGAGTGAACTCCACACATCTTAATGTTGTTAAGGTTGAGAAACATTGATCTACTGGATTCGCTAGGAAAAAGAATGTCTTCTTCATCCTGGGCAATATCATTGAGGTCAGGGTGGCAGGGCAACATATTTCACAGACGTAACTCAATCCAGGCTGTGGTGGTAAGGCCAAGAATGGGTTGTGAATCTCTATGCTAATAGCCGAGGTCCTTGGTTGGGGAGGATCTGTGTGTTGTGGTAGGCATCTAATTCAGTGGGAATCAGATCAGCAGGGCTTCTTCATATTTCTTAGTGATAGCTGCTGGACCAGAACTCCTTTCTGATGCAATCCAAAATTTGTACAACTTTTGCCACCCTTGCTTGCAATCCCCCCTCCCCCCGCAAACTGACAAGCTTTAGCCAAGGGTTTGTTGTGTATGCCAGTAAGTATACCACTTTGGTCAAAATAAATTTTCAACTAAACTTTGCCTTTTAACTTTTCCTGCCCTGGAAGTTTTGTGATTCTTCTGTGGTTTTGGAAGAGTCCTATCAAATGCATGTTTTGTTTCTTCTAATTCTAGTAGGTTCATTTGTTTCTGTAGTTACCCGTTGTGGGCTGTCTTTGCTTGGAGTTATGTGGTATACACATTTGTGAAATCAATCAATGTCATTTTCTATCCTTTCACCATTGCTCTGTGGCCTTCTGCATTCAGGCTGTTCATGGAATAACACATGAGTTTTTGTTGTTGGCACAGTCAGGAATGATGCAGGTGGGCAGAGTTGGCAGTAGCAGCATACATGGGATAATAGTGGTCATCAGAAATTAGAAGAGCAATGTTTGTGGAGGCCCCTAAATGGGGGGAAGCTCACTTTTCTGGCAACCAATGTGTACCCCCTTACACTGACTCAGCTTCTTAGGAACTACCTTGAATTGTAAACAT
The DNA here is from genome assembly GCF_049901735.1 of Notechis scutatus. NCBI lineage: Eukaryota > Metazoa > Chordata > Lepidosauria > Squamata > Elapidae > Notechis > Notechis scutatus. Next base: position 261,299,309 of record NC_142009.1, on the reverse strand, counting down.
GAAAGTCCTTGGATCTCGAAAGATGCCTGTAGATGAAACATTCTGCAGTTCTTCAGATCCTATTTCTCAGCTCCACACCCTCAATCCCACACACATATACACTTATAACCAAACATTGGTTTTCCAATAACTATCTAAAAGCCATAGCTATGGAAGTAGGTTCAAAGGGTGTGAGTGAGATTATTGCTTCAAGTCCTAATTTGGCAATGAAAACTGATCCTTCCATCTTCTCTTGTGAGGTGTTGCATGCAATTCGCACCAACGTGCCTACCGTCCTGTCCTATTGTTTCTTATTCTTCTTTTATTTTTCTTATATGTTTACCCATTTCATGTATTCACAACTATGTATACACTTATACTTATTATCTTGTAAACAATTGGCAAATCAAATAAATAAATAAATAAATAAATAAATAAACTATCTAAAAAGCCATAGCTATGGAAGTAGGTTCAAAGGGTGTGAGTGAGATTATTGCTTCAAGTCCCTAATTTGGCAATGAAAACTGATCCTTCCATCTTCTCTTGTGAGGTGTTGCATGCAATTCTCTCCCCTTCCGAAACTTTTTAAACATTCAGTCAGGGTGAGATTCAAGTTTTGCAACAACTGGTTCTGTGGGCATGGCTAGGTGAGTGTGGCATGTGACTGCATGGGCATGGCTTTTGGGGGGGGAAGCACCCCCCATTTTGGGGCCTTCTGGGCCTCAAGGAAGCCTCCTGGGGGAGGACGTTTTTGCTTCCAGAAGGCTTCCCTGGGGCTCAGGATGGAAAAAAAAATGCAGCATAAGGGGAGCACGCTGCCCCCCCGTTCTCCGTTTTGGAGCCTCCTGGGCCTCAAGAAACAAAATTTGGACAACCAGTCCATGAAGCCAGTTCTTAATAACCACATGTGTGCTGCTAACTTGGTACCAAATTGTCTTCTTTTTAATTTGCTCATTAGCTCAAAAACTGGAGCAACAATAGCATAAGCCTCACTGGCTAGACCTTTCTCCGTACTTGTTTCCAAGTGTGGATTTGTACAGGTTTTGTTGCTTAGGAAACATAGTAGACAGACCAGAGGATGTCGATTCTGTCAAGAGAAAAGCACAATAACATATCATGTAACGTCTACTGACAACGACAGCCTCAAACCTGAAGGGGATTGAGGGCAAAGGACTAATTTTGCAATGGGACAATATCCAGTTTTTCTATTATTATGCTGGGTCAGATCTTTCTTTGTCAAAACTAGCTTTGGTCCTGGGGAAAAGAGCTGGATAAAAATGTGCAGAAAGAAACAGTGATGATTTCTACAAACAGAGAATGAGAGAAAGGCAAAAAGGGGTGATGGAAAAATGAAAAGGCAGGCCATTATTTCTACACTCCATAAGGCAGCTTGCCAACTCATGCAAGGTTGCTTTCTTGTCATTTTTAAGAGGCTGTTAAATAGAAATCTAACTTAGCTATGTTATTACTATATTCACACACGTGTGTGTGTATGTATGTGTCTATATCTATATATCAATCATAGATATTGTATATCATCTCTATAATCTATATATCCTACCTATCTATCATCTATCTATCATCTATCAACTATCTATATTTGATCTATCATTTATCTATATCATCTATTCTATCTATCTATCTATCTATCTATCTATCTATCTATCTATCTATCTATCTATCTATATCTATCTATCTATCTATCTCTATCTATCTATCTATCTATCTATCTATCTATCTATCTATCTATCTATCTATCTATCTATCTATCATCTATCTGTCATCATCTATCATCTATCTGTCAATCCAACCAACTGATCATTATATAACTCATATGTTTAAAGTGGAGTATTTCATTATATGGCCATTTTATGTTTTTCTATGTTGAATTCCCAAGACAACTTTCATGCGGGTCAGATACTGATGACCAGAATATTAGCATTCTTCTTAAATAGCATTCTTGCTCAGACAGTCCTGAGCTGAGACCAAATTTCTCTGACATGATGCCTTCCAGATTGGTTGGTCTATATTCCTCTAAATATACAAGAGAGTTGAAATTTTTAGAGAGTATCAGTTTGGAGAAGGCTTACCTGAACTTTAGTTTGTCCCAATTCTCTCTAAAACAAAACATTGACTTACCTAGTCTGTATTAGTCTGATTAGGAATTCTAGCAGACATCTGAAGGGTTCCAGGTGAGAAATACTGTTTAAAATACCTCTTCCTTTGCCCAACACTATTCTTTATATGAAATAGCATTTGGAAACAGGTCAGAAATTGGTATTAGGCCCCTCTAAAATGAAAAAAAGCAACAATCCTGTATTTAAAAAAAAAAAACGTAGCTATGGAACTATAAGCAGGAAGAAATATATTGTCGGTATGATGCATTACATGGTGAAGTGGTCCTGTTTGGTTTGCTTGGATGAATTACTTCTGCTGAATCTGTTCAGCCTTTGAAATCTTGCAGAAAGCAAGCAACAGCTTTGTACTTCTGGACTCTTGGCTTAAGATAAAAGAGAAAAGCTCATGGGGTAATTTTGGACCAGTCATTCGTTCTCAGGCCAACCTGCTCCAGAGGACTTTTGAAAGGGGAAAGGAGTGCTATGGACACAGCCTTGAGCTGCTTGAGGAAAGATGGTAAGGAAAATAATCTAACAAGTAAATACATTTCAAAACTATGGAGGCCACAAAAAAACGTAATTTAGGTTATGTTGGTTTTGACAGCCAATTTACCAAAATTCTTCAGGCAAGTCATCTATTTGCTATCATAATGAATCAAAGAAAGAGTAGCCTATCAATCATTTTCACAATGTATTTCAGAGAAAGAGACAAATGTATTGAGAAGGTTTGGACAGTAGGAATAGAAGTAAGCTGACTCCCCCCAAAGAAATACACAGAAAAAGACCTGGGAAATTTCCATCTAAATTTTAAGATCCATTGTTGAGGTAATTCCCCGTTAGGAGAATGAGCGCATACAGGGAGATGTATTTGAGAGTAGTGTTTGAATAATACACACACAGCACACAGATACACTGTACAGTAAATGTAGGTTTTTACTTTCAGAAAGGTTTAAGCAAAGTTCAAAATAAGCAGTCCAAAGTCATTCACAAGTAAACCAGTCAGTTTTCAATCCAGGGATAATCCAATAACAAATTCCAGTGTCAAAAACAGTTCAGTATCAGACTTACATCAAATCCAGGAATATCAGTCAATTAGGAAAAATGGAGCAACGGCAATACTTTCCAACAGAAGGAAACAGAGATACACTCACACTCTCTTCTGAGTCTAAGACTAAACAACCCAGGTTTCTGGCTCCATCTTATGGCCATTTGAGAAACCACACCTAATTACAGTTTTGCATTTTCTTAAAGATACAGTTTTAAAATGTTTATCCTGGTTTATATATTTCTAACCCAAATACCTGTTAGGTGACTCGTATTCCTAACAGCCATATAGAGCTGATGTTCTCCACAACTAACAAACAGAAAAATCAGAAACTTTTTATTTTTTCCCTTTTCTTTTTCAAAACAGCAGTCTTATCTCTATAAGCTAATATTTGGTGATGGAGTTTGGCTGTTCAATAATAAAGGTCAAACATTTTTTTTTGCTAGAAAAACCATTAACCTTTTTTTCCCTGAGAGAAAAGTGTTAAAAAAGGAAGAATTCAGATGATGTTCTATTGGAAATGATAGAACAACTATTTGAATGCATTCGATCCATGGGCTTATTTCCTCGTTTGGGGAAACAATGATTTACCTTCCAGTCTCATTTTCAGGTACTATTCTCTGTCCCTGGGCTTTCTTTGCAGCTAAACCCCCAGCAATATAGATAGTCCTCATTTAGTGACCACAGCTAGGATCCAAAAGTTGGTTATTAAGAAAAGCTTAATGATTGCTAAATGAAACAGAAACTTTTGTGCTTACTATAAATTATTTTGGTTAAATAATTAACTGTAATAATGAACCTTAACTGGTTACAAAATTACTTTTTTCATCATCTTGTAACGTGTATGTGTGTGTGTGAGATATCTATATCACATATCTATCTATCTACATCTATATCTATGTAATTATATCTATCTATCATCTATCATCTATTCTCTCCCCCCGATTCCATGGCATGGCTCCTAATCTCTATAACACACTCGTTCCAATATTAATATTAATGTTAACAGGAGAGATAATCTGTAGACTACATAGTTCTTACCAGTCATTGTAAAATGGATTTTTTGTATCACGGAAACATTTCCATTGTATGCAACACCCTCTCAGCTTCCATTATCCCTACCTGAAGCTGATGTAGTTTCTTATTAGCACATAATAATCTTAGACAAAATTGACTTCATATTGAGTGCAATGATCTGTCTCTCCAAGAGGATATGCAAATATAATATTGTGAAATATACGTCCCATGTAATATAGTATTGAAATTTGCAAATGAGAATTTGAAACATTAACATTGCTTTACATCTACACAAAACAGATGTAAGAACATAGATTTCACAATATTCAATTGTCAAGAAATGTATTTGTCCTTTCTTTTCTAACAGAAATAGAAGCCTTTTCTCCAGCAGATGACCCATCTAACATTTTGTTTTGTTTTTCTGTTTCTAATAGATCATCTCTGCCAAGGAACTTTCACTGAAACAGAAGCACTTTTAAAACAAATTAAGGACAAAAAAAAACATTGCTTCTCCTTAGACATATAGCGCACTTTCACAATTATTTTACCTGCTCCAAAATTGCTCTAGCTAGCCATGACCATGAACTAAGTCAATTATAATTGAGGATGAGTTACACAAGCACTATATATTATCTTAAATGGGAGAGTCAAACATCTCTGAAATAAAGATGGTTGACTTTGCCACTTATAGTAAAATAAACCGAGAATAGAATTAAGGCTCTGAATATCCCTCTGAAATAACAAACCCCAATTTTTTTCCTAAATGTTTGCTTAACACTGGATTCTCTAGTAGCAGGCCCAGTAAACTGTTGTGGGGACAGAATAAGGAGAGAGAAGCTGTCCTTTGTTACTAATTTATCAAGCTACAGAAAAGCCATTATTCTATGCTAACTGTTAAATACCAATGTTCTTGTGCTACCTTTGATCACTTCCTTAATCCAAAATCAGCACATTCCCCATTCTGGAAATCAATTCAGAATTTTAAAAACAGCAAAACTTCTTAATTGACTGGATTGTTAAGTACAACTGTTTTTCCCCCCTCCAATCCATCCACTTTCCCTCAATTTTCCATGTCTATTCCTTTCTCTTTCTCTGATTTGCCTGGTAGTCTGAATCAGTGGTGGGATTCAAAAAAATTTACTATCGGTTCTGTAGGTGTGGCTTGGTGGGTGTGGTGTGGCTCAGTGGGTGTGGCAGGGGAAGGATACTGCAAAATCTCCATTCCCACCCCACTCCAGGGGAAGGATACTGCAAAATCCCATTTCCTCCCCACTCCACTAACCTGCTTTCCAGCTACATTTTCCTATGCAGGGCAACAAAAGACGACTCAGCTGATCAGCTGGAACTTGGGAGGCAGTGAATAGATGTGGGTGGGGCCAATCAGAGGTGGTATTTGCCGGTTCTCCAAACTACTCAAAATTTCCACTACCGGTTCTCCAGAACAGGTCAGAACCTGCTGAATACCACCTCTGGTCTGAATGACTCCATATTCAAAAGAACATCCAAAATACACATAGATACGTTTTGGGATTAATATATATAATTGGGTAGCGTGATGGTGAAAAAGCTTTTCTTTCCTGTCTGAAATAATGTGTTTTGAGCCCCTTGCAATTTTTGCAATTTCCTACACTTTCCTCCTGTTTTAATTGCAAAACACGGGTTTGCTTGTAGTCCTATGGAAAAACAAAGCAGCTGGCACTTCATGCATTTCAAAGAGCTGTTGTCAAAGTAACTGTGGTAAAATCTAGGTGGGTTTATTTATCTGCATTCTCCAATTGAAAAACTACATTGGAAAGGATTTTTCAGGCTGTAAAATATTATTTTTCTTCTTGCGGTTTCTATATCAATTGCACTCCCTCCAACCTCTTGGTGAGGCTTCTGTGTGGAGAAGTTTGATGGTAGGCCTGCTTTTGGTCTTTTCAGCAGCTCATGGTGTGTATGATTAATGAGCAGCTTCTGGCAGACACAGCTTATCTTGAGAAGACACAAAAGCAGTTAGTAAGCTGGCACAAAGTATACGTTTTTCACTCACAGCCCCTCTGCTGAGCAGAGAAATGGAAGGCAGGCATTTTTCATACCTCTACCATGGGACATAACTGCATATCTGCAATCTGAAAAAAAGGCCTCTTTTCACTGAGTTCCAGGAAGAGAGCTTTCAAATGCAGGGAGGGATCCAGCAGTCAGTCGCCTTAGGAATGCAAATAGAAGGAACTGGAGAGCAAACTTTCCCTGTGCATTTTCAGATCTAGAGTCTGTAAAGAAAAGAAAAACAGGGCATGGAAGAATCAAAATCATGTTAATTGGTTTCTAAATAAAATTGCATGTGGTAGTGGGAGATGAGTGGTTGAAAGCAGAGTGGTTAGGAATTGGGTGAAGTCTAAATTAGTTCTGTATGAAAATGAAAGCTGTTTAATTTCATTTTCACTGAAAGCCACTTTTACACAAAGACACAGTTAAGAGGAGAATGGTTCCTTCTACACACAATATAACCTCGCAAATTCTCGAGGGCCACTGGTACAAAGGAAAGCTATTACCAAAAAGACATCAAAAAAAGACATTGACGGAGTGGTCAATGTCTGGAATACTCTACTTGACTCTGTGGTTTCTTCTCCAAACCCCCAAAAATTTAACCTTAGACTGTCTACTATTGACCTCACCCCTTTCCTAAGAGGTATGTAGGGGGCATGCATAAGCGTACCAAAGTGCCTACCGTCCCTGTCCTATTGTTTCTTTTATTTTTCTTATATGTATTCATTTCTTGTATTCATAACTATGTTTATCCTTATACCTATTGTAAGCGATTGACAAATCAAATAAATAAAATAAAATAAATCATTGTCATATCGATCACAACATTCTGTCTCTTTCTTTGAAATATGAAATCCTTATTCTTTTCAATCAGAAACCAAAAGAATCTGAAATTGTCAAATTAAATTAATATATTGGGATAGGGTTCCAAAATAAGCTTTGATCTTGACAATATTCATGGGTATTACAGCAGGAAAATTTTTAGAAAACCCATTGATACTTATTAGAAAGATTCATGGACGCAGCTTATCTTGGGAAGACACAAGTTTTAATGTGGTGTTGGAAGTTATAACCCACCTCCCTCCTAAAAAAATGAAATACTTTAGGATATATGAAAAAGGCAGAATATTTCCCCTAAAAGAGAAGTACAAACTCAGAAGCAGAAACTCACCTCAGAAGCAGAAGCTAACCCCCACCTTTGTTAATGGGCAGGCCATTAAGGCCTGGACCAGAGTATTCTATATAACAAAACCCTCTACTCATCTCACCACATGCCCTGGAAAGATTGCATCATCCAGCACTCAGGTGAAGCCATGTGGTCCAGACAAAGCCTATAAAGTTAGCTAAGACCCCTGGCCCTGGGAGTCTGACAGCCAATATGATACATATTTTACACAGGAACAGGAAACACTAAGGTGTGGCCCAACAGAGGGTATAAAAGTAAGGATCTCTCAGCATCTTGCCCCTTCTTTCCCTTCACCCAACATTTTGAAGTATGTGATTGTCCTTTTCACTTTGGAGCTCCAAGCCATGTAGTCCTGTTCACCATTAAAATACATCTTTCCAAGCAGTCGCCATGTTTTCAGTGTGTTTCTTCCCCACTTGGAACTAAACCCAGAAGGATATTTCTTCCAACAGTGGAGCAACATGCGTGAATCACATGGCATCATTGTGCCCTACAATATCTGTAGAGGTTGGAACAGGGCTACAAATATTCAACATTTTCATTTGTTTGTTTGTTTTGGTAGGTGAACTTTGTGCATTAGGTCTGGTGTAAGTTTGAAACAAACATTTGAGTATTTTAATTTTAAAACTATGTAAAATCATGCAACCAAAAATAAATATTTTTTCCATTGAATATCAACAATGCTGTCTGAAGACACATAATGGGTGATGGGGAGGTCAGGCATAATGAACAGCTTGAGGCAAACTATTATGCATTAGTCTGAACTGACTGCAATCTGTTTCTATGCAAAACAACCAGAGATGGTAATGATGTTTTTACAAATCTCTGAAACAAAACATTGATTTGTTGATTTCCAGCATTCAGGGGTGGGATTCTACAGGTTCGCACCTATTCGCTAGAACCGGTTGTTCACATTCTAAGCAGTTCGGAGAACCGTTTGTTAGAAGAAATTACTGGCCTAATCCTGTAAGGAAGGCAGGAAGAAAACATTCTGGTGTTGCTTACAGAAACTGCCTCTCCATTAACCCTTATTACATTCTTGGCAGGACTAGACTTCCTGTCTCAGGAACTTCTCTGAAGTTTTTTCCCCTCCTTTGCTGGTACTTTGCTTGTGTAGAGTGACCATTCAAAGTTACAATGGCACTGAAAAAAGTGATGTATGGCCGTTTTTCACACTTACGAGTGTTGCAGCATCCCCACAGTCATGAGGAGCCAGGCGAGGAGATGCGTGCCTCGATGTGAGTGATGTTGAGTTGGCCATGCCCAGCCAGTCACATGACCACCAAGCCATGCTCACCAACTAAGCCACACCCACAGAACCAGTTGTTAAAAAATTTGAATCCCACCCCTGCCAGCATTGGAATTATACTTTCTTCACAGGAAAACTAGAAGCACCCAAAAGAAGAGCAGGGCTGGCAATGTTGATCAAGGAAGTAAAAGTATCATTGCAATCTGCATACACATGCATGCACATATATAAAAATATAACAGACATGTTAGTGTAACACTACACAACTAGGGCTATCAAAATACATACTTTACACATTATAACAAAACCCTCAGTTCTTCACTATTTGGGAAGGACTAGGTAGTATAGTGTTTTACTTATATTTTAATGTCTATCAGATTATCAGCAAGCTGTTTTTAATAAAGATAAATGACTTGTCTTGATTGATGACCACTATGGTTAATGTAGCTTCTTGACCAACTGAAATTGTCAAACAAGATTAAGGGGTACACCAATCACATCCTATGTCCTTGTCAGACTCAACTTTTTAAGCAAAACATATTTGGGATGCTAATAAAAAAATAATTGAACTCATTAATATTTTACTTTTTTGTTGAGACTGTATCTTATTCTTTCTCCTGGTCATCTACAGAATGGGCCATTAATTCCTCAACTGTCATTAATGTGTTGCTTGGAGTCAGAAAGGTCTTCACACACACAAAAGGTGTGTGCAAAGAAGTGGAAGATTGAAGTGAAACATTACCCCTCATCTTCTACTCCCATTTCTTTTTTCTTCAGTGTAAAAATGAAAACAAGCAATTTATTTTTAATGTCTAGACAGAAGCAAGCCTGCTGCTATATGGAAGCTTCTACTATTCTGCTTAATAGGTTTCATTTTAATTTTTAAAGGAATAGAAAAATCCAAAAGTTATTTCACTCTACTTTCTTCCCTTCCCCTTCTAGTCATCTTGCTTTTCCAATGTTCAAGAGAAGGCAGACATGTTGATGTTCTGCACCACAAACATATTACTAAAGACCATTAATGAACTAATTTTCAGTAACATGTATGCAATAGATCATTGAATTTCCCTATAACAGTAGTATCAATATGTGGGCAATCTTATGTACCTATACATAAGTACTCCAGGGAATCCCAAGCCATTAAAAAAGGAGTGGGTGGGAGAAAGAGGATATAAACTTTCCTTTGTAACATGGATGGCTTCATGGAAAATATTAATGGTGGAGATACAGTGCCATGAAAATTGCAGACACCATTTCAGAAGGACTTCTTGTAGAAAGATATACTAGAAAATTTGAGCAGACCAAAGAGATCTATGTAGAATATTTGATCCTGCATTCATTTGGACAAGTATATTAAGCCTGTGCAGCCTCTAAATGTTGCTAAGCTGCATTTTTCAGCTGCCTGAGAAGCATGGCTATTGAACAAGAAAACTGCAGTTGGCTGTTCAGCAATTATGCTATTTATTTCCCAGCAATTATAGCCTTTCTGCAGAGGAATCACCAAATGTAAAATTACTCACAATAGAATTCATATTGAATTATAAATTTATGCACAGCTTGATTAAATGTTGCAATAGGTCAGAGTGGCATTGGTTGTTTTGCTGTTCACAAAGGTTTTTTTTACCCTTACAAGAGCTGGATTCACGAGATTTGCTTCTGTACATTCATCATTTATATGAGAAAGCTTTTCCTCTAGGCATTTGTAATTATATAGCCATTTTAAAAGTTCAAATTGAACGCAACAATGAAAAAAGAAAGAAAGAAATAATCAAATACTAAGCAAGCAAGCTTCTTGTTCCCCCAGTTCTGAGAATGATGACCTCCCAGTCACAAAATAACTGTAAAACTTAAATATTACTCATTTATATTACAAGTTTAGAAAAGGTCAGTTTGATGTAGTAGTTAAGGCATCCAGCTACAAACCAGGAGACTCTTGAGTTCTAATCCTGCTTTGGAAAACTGCAAGGATTTATCCAGCCAGTCTCCAAGAATGGGGAGCAATTCAACAGAAGAAAAAAAAAAAGAGTAATACAACTAGAATACAATTTTCAAGAAGTAAGTTTCCTTTGAAAAGTAGTTTTAGACTACAATTTCTACACTACAAGTATTTTTTGAGTTATGACTGTAATGGAGCCATTCCATCATGGTCATAAGTTGAGATGGTCATAAAATGGGTCATCGTGTGACTTGGCCTGTTTTCATGCAACTGCCACAGTTGTAAAGCAACCACCACAATTGTTAAGGGAATGTCATCTATATTAAGAGCCGTGGCGGTGCAGTGGTTAGAATACAGTATTGCAGGCTAATTTTTGCCGACTGCTAGCAGTTCAATCCTAACAGTCTGAAGGTTGACTCAGCCTTCCATCCTTCCGAAGTCAGTACAATGAGAACCCAGATTGTTGGGGGCAATAGGATGACTCTGTAAACCTCTTAGAGCGGGTTGTAAAGCACTATGAAGCACTATATAAGTCTAAGTGCTATTACTATTGCTAAATGAAGCATTGGGAGGTTTTTGCCAAAAATCAGAATTGCTGGGTTGTTTTTTTTCAAGAACCTCTTTAAAACACAGTCTTGTGACTGCAGGATGCTGCAAAGAGCTGTAAATAGCTTTCCAGCTGTACTTTGGAAGTGGGTCATAAGTACCTGGTAGGTATCTGCTAATTGACAGATTATACACTAAGGATCACCTATATGTCTCGAATGTCATTGCTATTTTCAACTGCTCAAATGCCAGAGCGGATTAAGGGATGTTATACTCAATTCTACCCAGCCACTAATACAAGAGATGTTACGGGCACATCATGGCCATCCCAAATTGCTGTTGGGAATGGTGATCCCTTCCCAGGGAACAGATTGAGTGGATTATGGGATATTGGTGTGGGAGGGAGAAATTAAGTCAAAAGGAAAGCTTCCATGAATGAGCAGAAGTTGACTCACAAGTCATTGCCTATAACCCCTGATTCTTTATAACAGGAAAATAAAAATTATCTGACATTTTTTAATTCAGCAACTTACTCATGGACATGAGTCAGATTTATGTGCTGAAAAATAATCTTTTTCCATGCAGCCATTTCAGATATTTTGAATCACCAAGGACTCAATCACAATACAATTTCTGTGTAAAAAGACCGGCAGGTGAAGATAGCAAAACATGAATCATTCAGATCATAAATGGTTGTATAAGTTGACTTTTGTAAGAAAGAGCACATAAAAACCACGAGGAAGCCATGGCCTTCAGTTCTCCTCTCTGACGAAAAGGCAGCTGTTTGTTAAAGGACGACATTAAAACACATTTTTCTGTGAATTCAGTTTCTACTTTTTTCTCCTTACACATTCTTGTGTGGAATTACAGGCTACATATTGCCCTAGCTTAGATAGATCACCACCAGAAAAATCTTTGGCTGGAAATTCCATTCAGAGTTTTTTAAAAAAAACTATTATGGGGATTTTATAAAGGAAATGACCTACAAATCAAATGTAATGGAATGCTCTTGAAAAGGGTATGTTTTCCATTTTGTTCAACTTTCTAAATAATGTTTCCATTGTGTGTGACCCGTCTTTATGCACCTGATGAATTATTCACTGGTGGAATTTATGGCTTTAGGGAACTCTTAAGACAAAACTCTGCATACCTTGTCTAATCTAAGTCACTCTTCCGCACATCCCCCAATACTAACACGGCTTAGTTGGAATATTAATGAAACCTGTCTTAGTACTGGAGTATCCTCTAGGAGGCCCCAGATAAAAGCATGCCAATGATTCCCATTTCTGACTTCTCAGTTTATTAAATATTATAATCAAAACAAAAATTAAATACAAAGCATCATGCTGCAATATCAGCAACTTTATTTTTAAAAGTTTATTTACTGTAAATTTATTTATTTATATCAATGACTGCATCTCAAATGATCTATCTGTTAAAATACGGAAGTTTGCAGTTGATACAACAGTGATTGGTCTCATTTAAGACAACGATGAATCCACATACAGATGGGAAGTTGTACAACTTGCCTCATGATGTAACCGGAACAATCTGGAACTGAACACACTCAAAACTGTAGAAATGGTGGTAGACTTTAGGAGAAACCTCCCATACTACCACTTCTTACAATACTAGACAACACAGTATCAACAGTAGAGACCTTCAAATTTCTAGGTTCCATCATATCACAAGACCTAAAATCTAAAATCTAACATCAAAAACGTCATCAAAGAAGCACAACAAAGAATGTTCTTTCTGCGCCAACTCAGAAAGCTCGAACTGCCCAAGGAGCTGCTGATTCAGTTCTACAGAGGAATTATTGAGTCTGTCATCTACACCTCTATAACTGTCTGGTTTGGTCTGCAATCCAACAAGACAGACACAGCCTTCAGAGGATAATTAGGACTGCAGAAAAAGCAATTACTACCAACCTGCCTTCCATTGAGAACTTGTATACTGCATGAGTCAAAAAGAGAGCTGTGAAAATATTTACAGACCCCTCACATCTTGGACATAAACTGTTTCAACTTTTTCCCTCAAAATGACGCTATAGAGCACTGCACACTAGAACAATTAGATACAAGGACAGTTTTTTTCCCCAAACGCCATCACTCTGCTAAACAAATAATTCCCTCAACACTGTCAAACTATTTACAAAAGCTGCACTACTATTACTATTATTCTTCTCATCACTCCTTATCACTCATCCCCTCCCACTTGTGACTGTAACTTGTCGCTTGTATCCTTATGATTTACATTGACTGTTTTCTACTATGATTTGATTGCTTATTGTACCCTATGACTATTATTAAGTGTTGTATCTTATCATTCTTGATGAATGTATCTTTTCTTTTATGTACACTGAAAGCATTTGCACCAAGTCAAATTCCTTGTGTGTCCAATCATACTTGGCCAATAAAGAATTCTATTCTATTCTTCTTGTGCCATATCTGTCATTGGATGTTGGACATTTTGTACAGAATACCTTCTAAGATGTCCTTTCCTTTGATAGCATTTTTCCTTGGCCACCATTAACCAGTTTCCATTTAATCATTAAATCACTAAACTAATGAATTAAATTTCTATGGCTGCCACTAAAGTTTGTTGCAATAGCAATAACACTTAGACTTATATACCGCTTCAAAGTGCTTTACAAACTTCTCTAAGCAGTTTACAGAGTCAGCATATTGCCCCCAACAATCTGTTTCCTCATTTTACCAACCTCAGAAGGATGGAAGGCTGAGTCAACTTTGAGCTTGGTGAGATTTGAACTGCCAAATTGCAGTCAGCTAGCAGTCAGCAGAAGTAGTCTGCAGTACTGCACTCTAACCACTGCGCCACCACGGTTCTTTCAACAGAGGAATCAATGTTTACCAGTTATAGGCTTGAATCAGACTTTGTATGGCATATCAAGAACCATATTTAAAAGGTTAACAGAGTTTGGACTCATGTTGGGAAGTTAAAGAAAGAGTTGAAAGGAAGAAAAGGAGTGTCTTCAGCTTTAAGTGCCTCTTAACTCCCCAGAATATAAAACAAAGTGTTAATCTTTTGGCCACTTCTAATCTAGGAGCTATAAAATGACAGCCAAAAGGGTGCATGTTTGCCACTTATTTTAGGATAATTTATTGCAACAGAAGACTGCATAGGCCTTAACAATAATTTTTGTCTATTGCAATGACTTCATTTTGCCAATGTTATTGGATTACTTTCATTTTTTTTTCTTTTTAATATAAGCAAATGCTAATGATTACTTAATTAGCTATTGCTAGAGACCATTCAGACAATGGTAAGCTACTAGGAGTATAAACTGCTTGCAGTGTGATAGGATGAAATGGTGGTGCTGACATAATCAATTTAGAATTGCATGCCATAATTTAGACAATTCCTGCATAATTTCTTATAATTTCTGTGCTCTTGACTCTGCTTTAGTTTAGGGTTGTTCTGTATAAATGGGATATAAGCACAAATAATGATACAAATTTAATAGTAATAATCATGGTTAATCATTGGAATAGTTGAATAGATACCAGAATAAAGGCCCATTTCCTCAAAAATATGCAATTTAGTACATTTAGCATCAACAACTCAGCAACAACAGGAGGCAAATAATTAGCTGCAGTGTGTAAAAATCTCAGCAATTCCTATAAGCATCTGCATGAATTAAGTCCAACACCACTGAGAAAGTTATATTAATATCAATTAAACAGCATTAACAGCATTCTAGTTCATTTGCAGCAACACTAGTTTGGCATGGTCTCTTGTGCAGGAAAATATTCTAGAGATGTTTTCAGAACTCATGAAATAACCCTCACTTCTGTACCAATCAGCTCTACATCTAATGAGATGGTAGAAATAACACAACCCACATTCTTCTATATACTTCAGTAGGATTTCCTGTAACCTTCAACTGGGAGGAATTGGAAAGTAAAGGGTGACAATTATTAAACCAAGGTAATTCAAATGGATTAATTTAAAAAATGCCGGGATTCATGATTTCCATGGGGATGAAATTTTGGAAAGTTGTAGCAACTTCAGCACCACCGCACTTTCTGACTACACTTCCCATCGATTGTATGGTGCAAGGAAGATAGAATCTGATACCTCCACTCTATTACCTACCTCTCTCTAGTCCCTGCATCATCTGGCAGCAAAGCCTGATGGACAAGTGGTGATTGGATACTTTAGAACAAAAGTTCTGAAACCTTTTAACAATGGTGGCTGGTGAGTGAACGATGACAAAGTAACTGTGAGGCCTGCTGGTGAAGTAGGGCTGGCAGGTGGAGGGGTCCTGGCAATCAATGGATGAGCCCTCTTCCTCTCTGGAGGGAGGGGGCCCTTAGGGATACTTTAGTTGTGGAACGGGGATGTAGTTTTCCTCATGGTCCACAACTCCCTTTGTTCCCCGTCATTTCACAAAGTGACAAGCAATTCCATGGGTCACCCAAGATGGAGCAGGAGGAGTTGTTGCAGTGGGGAAGCCAAAATAAGTCATTGCTCCCTCTGTTATTATTATTGCTCATCATCATCACCATCATTACTATTATTTGCTCATGACCTTTCTCTACTTAGGTAAGTAAATAGCTTTGAAAGGATATCCAATGGGTCACAGGCTATCTAGTCCATTCTAAATTTAGCCAAATATTGACCTCAGGTTGACCAATCCTTCTAGTCTCCCATGTCCTCCTTTTCTCCATATTTGAAGATAGCAAGAATATTTCTGCAAACCACTAATGCAAAGCTCTCCATGTTTTTTGAAAGATCACAGAAATAACCTCTAAGATGATAGTCTTCCTCCTCCCTCCCTCTTTCCTTTTCTTTTAAAATAATATTAACAGCAGCAAAAGGAAAGTTATAAGCCATTTTGTTGCTTTTAGCTTCCCTTAAGAGCCTATGTTTCTTTTGTGTTTCAGCCTTTGCTTTCTTTTTTCAGATGTTAGAGCGACTTGCTGCTATTCCTCTTTGATAATTACACTTATATTCCATTTCCTTTATACTGTATGTTGCAAAGTCCATGTGCATCTATAATCATCTCCCTAGCTGACCCCCATTTTTCCTCCTTTGGAATGGTAGAAGATTGTATTTCTAGTGTCTTATGTCTGTGAAGTTCTTAACCTCCCCTGAGCTACTTTGTCCTCTGGATTTTGATCCATGCTTTTCAGCCTAGTACTCCTCTGAAGTTTGTTGAAATAAGCTCTCTTGAAATCTAGTATGCATTTATAAATCATACTATGCTCCAATTGCTTCTGCTGCAGTATTTTGGAACTCAATATGGTGCTGTGGCTTTCCTTAAGGCTCCATTCCTTTGATTGCTTCAGCCAGTTCTTTGCTGCTATTCCATAGGATACATTCAGTGCTATCAAATAATATGCAATTTTCTGCAATTTTGCTTAAACTCATGGTTTTGTATGTAATAGTTTTACATTGGTAAGTTTATACTAAGAATCTGAAGGAGAGCTGATATAGTCCCAGAACTGTATGAAGTTAATAGTTCACAGTATGCTGAATGCTAGGTTAGACAATTATAAAAATAGTAGTAAAATCTAGTCCAACCTCAGCATGTAGTGCTCAGTTTATCACTAATTATACTTTTACAAAAATGGATGGGGTGAAACAGAAAAAAATCATGTTGGGTTGATCTAGTGAGACTGATTCCCACTAACTGGGAATAATTATGTTAACATTGCTTTCTAACTTCCTTGACTTTTTGATACTTGACTATTCTTACATGCAGTGGCTAAAGAAACCAGATTATACAGACTAGATTGCTTGTTAGTTACATCTAAACCCCTAGCATCTCATCTCCTAACAATTCAGAATCAAATACCAGGGTTGTTCTTGACCACCATTCTTTCTTTTGCTAGAAGATCCTAGTTTGTAAGTAAGAGCTCAGGCTTCCTAATTTGTTAGCCGCTCCCATTGATGTAAAGAGCTCAGAAGGAGTAACCAGGTTTTTCATTCGTATTGACCTAGTGTCATTTAAATAAATACATAAATAAATAAATCCATGTTACCTCAAGAAGGGTGTACAAAAGCAATTTTATTTCATTTAAGTAGTTGAGAAAAAAAGGTGCCAATGAATTGTGACCTGCATTATTTTTGTAAAACAATTTATAAGCCACGGTAGCGCAGTGGTTAGAGTGCAATACTGCAGGCTACTTCTGCTACCTGCCAGCTGCCTGCATTTCAGTAGTTTGAATCTCACCAGGCTCAAGGTTGACTCAGCCTTCCATTTGGGTAAAATGACCCAAATTGTTTGGGGGCAATAGGATGACTCTGTAAACCGCTTAGAGAAGGCTATAAGGCTAAGTGCTATTGCTATTGCTATAAAAGTACATACAATATACATATTTGGGGGGGAAAGAGAGAGAGACAGATGAAAGAGACTTACTTTATTTTGGAAATGAATGTGCCAAGCTGAAATGTATAAAGATATCCCATTATCAAATGGAATAAATGACAGCCATTCCATTGGCCATTCCATTGTTTCTGAAGGTTCAATCATACTTAGGCTGAGGGGATATGTGATCACTACTAGAATGTTTATAATGGCCATAAAATTGGATATGGTAGTTTATCTATCTCAAAGCCAATAGTCCTTCCTTCCTTCCTTCCTTCCTTCCTTCCTTCCTTCCTTCCTTCCTTCCTTCCTTCCTTCCTTCCTTCCTTCCTTCCTTCCTTCCTTCCTTCCTTCCTTCCTTCCTTCCTCTCTTCCACCATCCACCAGCTTTATTGATAGAGGTGGTTAAACCAGAATCTTCCCCATCATAATCTACAATAGCCCTGCCAATAATCCTACCTGACTTCACAGTTTGATTTATTGGTTCTGAAACCCTAATTCCATGTCCATGCCTCTCAGTTCCTCTGTATCATGAGGTGTACATTTTGCTTCTCCTCCTCCATGCCAATACTTTTAAAGAAGAGCCCAAGCTTTAGCTTAAAAACATTCTAATTCAGCCCTCACCTCCAAAACAATAAATTTAGAGACCATAACAAACAGGTAATGTGTTTGTAGTTTCTGCTAATAGAAAGATGGCATGTTTCAGTGTTTTATGGAGAGAAAGGGAAAGAGTAATAGAATGCTAAGTTGAATGACATTTCAAAGTGAACTTCCCTGTCTCACCTAAACAACCACAGAAAATATAAACAGGACATAACTGAACATTCGGACTGCTGCCACCAAAATTAAAGAGTGCAACTGAAACCCCAAACATTTTGTTAGACACCCCCCCAATTAAGGGATGGCCAAAACACAATGATGTCACACAATAGATCCAAGCATTCTGTTTTCTTTCTTTCCTTTTTCAAAAGTGGTCCAGTGAATCTTGCTTAGGACATTTTGATAAGACTCTATAATTGCATCCTCAGACTTTTCCACTGTGATTAAATAGATTATTACTTCCCCCCTCCCCAGTATTGAAACACCACTTTGTGCAATTTTAAAGAACCCTAGCCTTTGAAGAAACACTTAATTGAAGGGGCTGTAAATGTTCCTTATGAAAGCTCTTATTTGATTTACTAACAATCAATAAGCCTATCTTTCCAGAACATCCAACACATCAAAACTTGTGGTCCCTTTGGCCCCCTTGACTGATAGGTAATCTAATCTGAAAGATTGTATTGATTGTTAGCAGCTCTCCAGACAGAGCTTGCACTGGTCATTGATATGCAATGACCAGCTTCTTATTAAGGATGTGAATTGTTACAGAGGGAGCATTCAGCAGGTCTAGTATGCAAGTGAGATTTTTTTTTAATGAAACAGTATTGAAAAACTACTTGTCTCAGAGTGAATATGGATCCTGAAGATGATGGCCACAGACACTCATCAAAGAAAGTCTTTGAATTTTACTGAGGAAAATTGCAGAATGAAAGCACATCAATGGCAAATGGCAAGGAGGGGAAAGGAACAATCTTTGGGGAAATAGCCTTTAATGAGGAAATAGAGTTTAAGCAATTCTGAAGGAAGAGCCATGAATACACCCTGCGGGGAGAGGGGTGTCTTACAGCAATCTGGCCAGCACAGTTTTAGGGGAGAAAGCAAGTTTAATACAGGATTTTAATAAACATTTTTGTCATGGAAGACATAAGAAGTATGAGTTTTGAAAAATTGTGCATGCTTTGGTTTGGCTAGAGGGAATGATGGGCCTAAAAATTTGTTACACACCAGAGATGTTCTTACTGGGAATAATGAAAAAGAAATTTAGCAAAGCCGATACCTATCTAATTATACATGTAGTCATGGCAGCAAGAATGATATTCGCCCAAAATTGGAAAGCAAATGAAATTCCAATGAGGATGGTATGATTGATAAGATATTACAATGCACCAAAATGGATAGGTTGACATTAGAATTGAAGGTTCAAGATGAATCAGAATACCACAAAATATGGAATAAATTTTTTACTACTGGAGGGGCATGAAAGGGAGTTCATAAAATTGAAATAAGAATCTAAGGTGAAATAGGGAAGAGGTGAAGGGCTGTATAATCGAGGAATAATGAGAAAGATTTAAAAACTACAAAGTTTAAATGTATATATGTATATAAATGTATATAATGGTACATAACTTCTTTATCTTTCTAAATACAAAATGGACTGACAGAAATGTCAAAGACCACCACATTCAATGTTTTTAATGTTTATAATCAATAAAATTTATTTTTAAAAATTGTGCGGGCATCAGAATTTGGGGTCAAATTCTGAGAAAAAAGAAAGAGGAAGTAAGAAGTCAGTCTATATACTGTATAATAGACAGAGGAGTAAAGAGAGAATCCTGTGCTTGTTTTGTGGTCTCACAAGGCTACATTCCAATCTGTTAAGGAGACCACACTTGCCAGGAGAGATAAAGTTCAGAGCTGCTGCTGAACCTTCGAGTGACTTGAAGTAAAGATGGAAAGAAAATCTCAAAATGAAGTGGTTGTATTTGGTTGGGCATTTCCCTTTTGGACTGGCTGCTGAAAAAGTCAGGGTTTGTATATTGTGTTGGTCTAATGATTGTTATAGAGGGACAGTGGACATCTTTCTCTCAACCCAAGTACCCAAGATTTCCCAATCTTGCAGTTTACTTGGGACTCCCTGTAATAATTTTTCTTTTTAAGATGATCAGCCTTGAAATCCAGTCAACCTTCCAATGAAGTCCCTGCATACTTGCTGCATCTGCCTAAATGGAGATTTTATCTGATCAACAGCACTGAGCAAAAAGCTATATCTACACAGGGGAGAATTAGAGAAAGAGAAGCAGGTGCCATGCAGAAATATTCTCTTCAGTGCTCTTGTGCAACATTTCGTTTGGGATACAATGGAAATTTAAGGGACGAAAATATCTCAGGACCAGCTGAAGGGCAGGTTTCTGATGAATTCTGGAACTTCATTTCAATGTATTGTAACACAAAAATGGGAATATAAACATGGAATCATTGGTGAGGTTGGTGTTTTGAAAACTCTCATATACTACTACCTTCTAACTCAACATACTGCCTTGATGGAGTTGCTCATCTATGTAACATTAGTAGGTTCCTCTAATCAAGTTTATATTACAGTTGTATTCCATCAAGCAAGCAAAATCTGGGATGGGGAAAATCAACCTCCTAACTCATTTCTAACCATATAATTAGTCTTCAGGAACAGTTGTCTTGCAGAGGAGGCTTAAGAGTTCTCAGGGGGACAACCAAGGCTGAGAGGAAATAATGAGACTAAAATGGTCCTCATACTAGGATACTTATTTTCCCATACCCAGGTCTTAATAATAGCCTGCATGCATTTGTTTTATCTCTAGCTGTGTGATGAGGTTGCAAATCAGCAACAGCCACTTGCATTTGAATGGAGAGACAGCTGGGAGCAGCTTCTAAAGCAGCTGCAGAAGCCTCTTACAAACAGTCAGAGCCATGCAATGAATGCAATGTTCAAAGGGGAAGGACTTTAATTTTTATAACCATTATTTGTGGGTCGCAGTTGTAGATGGCTCTTTTAGCAGCCGAAGATGTGGCTGCTATAATAATTTGAAAGCAGGCACTTCCAACTCTGTTATTCTATGAGTCTATGACAGGAGTGTCAAACTCGCAATGACACATTGTCGACCCGTGACATATCTCAACTTCCACCACCCCCTTGTTAAACTGGGGGTGGGCATGGCCAGCGTGTGATGCATCTGGCCTGTGGGCTGCAAGTTTGTCATCCCTGGTCTAGGACATCTCCAAAGTCCACACAAGTTGCAGTAGACCTCTTTTGTAGGCCCTCCATAGCCCAAGAGACCACAAAGCCTCTACCTTATGAAGGAATAGGATTTCCAAACTATTGAGCAAAGGGGTAAAAATGAAAATCCAAATTACAACTTAGCACAGATATCAGGTTAATTTAATATCTGTATTACATGCTTAATCTGCTTTCATCCTGGCTAGACTTTAAGCCAGTTTAAGAAAATTCTGTCTAGATTGATATGCTTCAGTAGTAACTTGCCAAGTGTAAAGTCTGTTGTGCCCTCTCAATTTCCTCTACAAAGAAATCAATCTTTTTCCTTTCAATGAGAAAATCTTACTAGACATATGAAAAATTTATATGTACAAAGTTAAAGCATCATAATGCAAATATATACAATCAAGACAATCTGCTTAAAACAAAAATGCTTTCTTACATTTTCTCCTCTTTGGCTCCATAAAGTCTGTCATGAAAACACCTTAGATAGTAGTAGCGTTGACTCCTGGAGACTAGTCCCTGCTGTTTTGTTGGGAATGTAATGGTTATACTATTCGTATGATATGCAGAGCATTACAAATGGGAAACCAGCAGAAATGCTTTTTAATAACCAATTTCCCCCCTGAGCTACTTTATCTTTTCACCCAAGCCACTTTATCAAAGGATTTACAATTTTCATAAAATCTCAGTGGGAAAGGTAGGTAGCCAGAGGGGAAAAAAGAACAATAATGCTACAAAGTACTATGAGAATAATCTTCTGGACAAGAATTAAGTATTATAACCACTGTGCTATTCTAACACTAGTGGCAGAGATTACAGGGCCAAAGGATGTGATCAGTGACTCAGTTGAGGGAAGGCTCCTTTCTCTGTGCATTAGCTGATGAAGGAGCAGGGCCTTAAGAGCCACAGGCGAACCACACATTAACATTTGAATCCGCATTAGTTGGACTATTCCTATTTTAGTGTAGAACAAGAAAACACAGGCAGAAATTGCATTGATGATGGGTTGGCATGTAGCAAAAGGACAATATCATTTGAAGAGTTGTCTGAAACCAGATCAGTGGCATACAAATTTAATAAATAAATAAATAAATAATAAACATAATCTCTATCCTGTAGAAACAGTATCTTATACTCCCAATATGTCAATCTTAAGACAGTGAAAATTCCAGTTCAAACGTATTATTAGGTTCACTGGAGCAATATTTAGTTAGTGTTTGGTCTAACCAAACGCATAGGTGAATAACATTGTGTGGAACGGAAGGAGCATGTATCCTAGACATTCTAAAGGTGGGATACACTTATATGAAGTAAACAAAGCCACTTCTTAAACATTCTTCTTCAATTCTGTTCCAGCAAATGGAGAACTACAAACAGTATATTAGTTCAGCTTTAAAAAATTTAGATTCACTGTGACTAAATTATAACTCAACTAGAAAAAATTATAACCCGACTAGGAAAAAAAAAGTGTTCACTGTGCAATCAAATAAAGCTACAAAAATCCTCCCTTTTTATTGCAGTGTTTTCCATTTAACTTTAAAGTCACCAGTACAAACATTTCTTGCCCTGATGTTATGACAAATGCTAAAAAAAGGGGGCAAGAATGGAAAATTTCTCCATTCCTAATAAAAGCTTGATTCTGACAGGTATTGTCAGCAGTGTTGAAAATACATATAACATACAGGTGAAACTCGAAAAATTAGAATTTTGTGCAAAAGTTCATTTATTTCAGTAATGCAACTTAAAAGGTGAACCTAATATATGAGATAGACTCATGACATGCAAAGCAAGATAGTTCAAGCCATGATTTGTCATAATTGTGATGATTATGGCTTACAGCTCATGAAAACCCCAAATCCACAATCTCAGAAAATTAGAATATTACATGCAATCAATAAAACAAGGATTGTACAGAGAACAATATCGGACCTCTGAAAAGTATAAGCATGCATATGTACTCAGTACTTGGTTTGGGCCCCTTTTGCAGCAATTACTGCCTCAATGCGGTGTGGCATGGAAGCTATTAACCTGTGGCACTGCTGAGGTGTTATGGAAGACCAGGATGCTTCAATAGCAGCCTTCAACTCTTCTGCATTGTTTGGTCTCATGTCTCTCATCTTTCTCTTGGCAATGCCCCATAGATTCTCTATGGGGTGCAGGTCAGGCGAGTTTGCTGGCCAATCAAGCACAGTAATCCCACGGTCATTGAACCAGGTTTTGGTGCTTTTGGCAGTGTGGGCAGGTGCCAAGTCCTGCTGGAAAATAAAGGCAGCATCCCTATAAAACTCGTCTGCAGAAGGAAGCATGAAGTGCTCCAAAATCTCCTGGTAGATGGCTGCATTGACCCCAGACAATGAAGCACAGTGGACCAACACCAGCAGATGACACGGCTCCCCAAATCAACACAGACTGTGGAAACTTCACACTGGACTTCAAGCATCTTGCAGTGCGTGCTTCTCCATTCTTCCTCCAGACTCTGGGTCCTTGGTTTCCAAATGAGATGCAAAGATTGCTTTCATCAGAAACGAAGACTTTGGACCACTGAGCAACAGACCAAGTCTGTTTTTTGTTAGCCCATGTAAGACGCTTCTGACGTTATTGTGAGGAGTGGCTTGACAAGAGGAATATGACATTTGAAGCTCATATCCAGGATCCGTCTCTGTGTGGTGGCTCTTGATGCACTGACTCCAGCCTCAGTCCACTCCTTGTGAAAGTCCCCAACACTTTTGAATGGCCTTTTTCTGACACTCCTCTTCAGGCTGCGGTCATCCCTGCTGCTTGTGCACCTTTTTCTTCCACATTTTCCCTTCCACATAACTTTCTATTAATGTGCTTTGATACAGCACTTTGGGAACATCCAACTTCTTTTGCAATTACCTTTTGAGGCTTTCCCTCCTTATGGAGGGTGTCAATGAAGGTTTTCTGCAGAACTGTCAGGTCAGCAGTCTTTCCCATGATTGTGATTCCTACTGAACCAGACTGAGAGACCATTTAAAGGCTTAGAACCCTTTGCAGGTGTTATGGCTTAATTAGCTGATTAGAGTGGGACACTTTGAGCCTAGAATATTGAACCTGTTCACAATATTCTAATTTTCTGAGATTGTGGATTTGAGGTTTTCATGAACTGTAAGCCATAATCATCTCAATTATGACAAATCACAGCTTGAACTATCTTGCTTTGCATGTTATGAGTCTATCTCATATATTAGGTTCACCTTTTAAGTTGCATTACTGAAATAAATGAACTTTTGCATGATATTCTAATTTTTCAAGTTTCACCTGTATTAGCAACGTGGGAAAAATGGGAAAAAGTCCAAACAGCTTTAGATGACTAAGATACTGTATATGGAAAGTCAGAATTGAGAAAATGGATGCTTCTTCAATTCTTTTGCATAATAATAAGATTTGTTTGTATATTTATTTATTTGGAAATCGATCCTGAATGAAGTGATGCAAAACAAAAAAACAAAACAAAACACCCTTCAAAAGAATCCAGTGAACTATGACAAAATCTTTGTTGATCTTCTGGTAGTGTAGCACAGGTCATAATAAGAAAGTGCTGAAAATTGGCAAGCAATCAGAAAATATTTTTCCATAGTATCATAAAGAATAATAATTAAAAAGGATCCTGTAGGTTTTGTTGAATCTGCTGCTCTGTGTAAGAAATCATGACTAAAGCACCCCAAACAGAATCCACTGTTTTAACATCTCTAGCAAAGACAGTCTTCACACTTCCTAAGAGAGTCCACTCCATCTCTGAGGAGCTCATACACTTAGACATTCTCCCCAAAGACCTACCAAATCTACTTTCTTGTAATTTAAAGCCACCATTTCTTCACTTCTGGAACAACAATATACCAATTATGAAATGATTTTCAAGTTACTTGAACACAATTACCATATTTCTCCATAGCTTGCTTTCTTCAGGCTGTACATATCTAATGATTCTAGCTGTTTCTTGCTCATTTTCCCTCCAATAGGCTTCTTCTCACTTTGATCTCTCTAATTTGGAAACATTCCAGTTTGTTAATGATCTAATGTAGTATTCTATATGTAGTCGGTCCAGTAAGAACAGAGAGAATCAATTATTTCTCCTGCTCCTGAAAGTACACTTCTAATAATGAGCCTATGATTGCATTTGCTTCTTTTTGATGCTGCATTACATTGTTAACTCGAATTCAACCATCAGCTTTGGAAGCCATATTAGCATGAGAAGCTTCCACGTCGTCATGGATCAACTGTGATCCATCAAGGCATCCATTTTTTTTCCTCCTCATATATCCTGCCTAATCATCCTCCACATATAGTCATCTAATATCTTTTATTGTATGTTTTTTCTATCCCCCAAAAATGTTTTGATCCTGTTGAAATTTATCTTTCAGACTAGTGGTTCAGTTTGTCAAATTATTACTGAATCTTGATATTGTCCTTTAAAGTACCTGCTATCTTCTCTACTTTTGTGACATCTGCAAATTTAATAATTGTATTTTATAATTGCTCATCCAAACCATGTGTAAACTAATGGAGAGATATAGAATCCAGACTGGAGTCATGCAGCAATGAAGACTTCCAATTTGATACACTGGATATGATTGTAGAATTAAAAATATATCAACTGGTAGAAATATTTTACCATTTATTCTAGAATCTCATGGCAGACTCACTTGGCTGAACTGAAAAATGCCGTATGTTCATCCCATTCCCATAATAATTTTTACTTGTTGAGGGTGAGAGTGAAGGAGAGGTTGGGCTTGCTTGGTATGACTTGTTCTTTATAAGTCCATGCTAGCTCAAGAATGCAATCCTAAATATTCACACCCTGAATCAATCAATCTTGTATATATCTATATTAATTGAGCAAATCTGCAGTTACTTTTCTCCCTTTTTTAAAATAGGAAGAACATTTCCCTTTTTTCAAACTTCTAATACTATATCTTCTTCTATTATTTCTTAAAGAATACCAAAAGGGGATCTGAGATCATGAGATTCTTCAAGATTCTTGGATGTCATTGCTTTTATCCTGAAGACTTCAGTTTATAAAGGCGATCCCCTACCTTAGGTTATCTCTTCCTCCTTGTTTTAATTGTTATGTCTGGGTCTCTTTAAATGTAGTCCTCCTCTTAGGAGTTAGGGAATTCTGCCCTTTATCCATCATCCATTATCATCTTTCAATTGTCTTGAAGCAATAGACCCACCCTTTCTTTTATTTCCTCCCTTTTAATAATGACATAACCAAGAGTGCCTTTTGATGCTTCTAGTTTCTCTGTGAGCTGCATTCTTTTGTGCCTTACCCCTTCTGACTTCCTTGCTGCAGATGCTAGCTAGTTGCTGGTATGTTTCTTTGCTGATTATACTCCTCTTTCTTTTTCATTATATGCCTAACTACAACTATAACTCTTAGCTTCTTCATAAACTTCTAATGCAGGGGTGTCCAACTCATGTCATCATGGCAGTGTCACATGACGTATCGGGACTTTACCTCCTGGTTCTCATTCAAGCCGGGCATTGGCATGGCCAGCACATGATGGATCCAGCCCATGAGCCAGGAGTTTGACAGCTCTGTTCTAATGCATTCATAATAGTTCCTAAGCTGACCTCCATTTTAATTCTCATCAGAACAGTGCAGTTTTATAGTAATTTTAGTACCTTAGGTCTGATAAATTCCCAACTCTCTTACTTTCCTTTGCCCTGAAGTTTTCTATTATATGATCCTGCTAGGGTTTTTCTAAGCTTGTTGAAGTCTATCTTACTAACTTGTATGAATGTAAACCTCTGCTCCATTTTTCTTTCTGCAGTAGCTTGAAAACAAGGATGAAGGACTTCCACCCTAGGTCTCAACTGTTTTTAATTCTATAACATATAGCTATAGTTAGTACTCATAGGATTTAAAACCAGTCTGCAAGCAAATCTCATTATCACTAACCATAATCTGGCAGGGAGAAAAGAAAAGATTAGAATTGGATGGGTTGCTGATAGTTGCCCATTCTTAAATAGTGATTTTGTCATTGGGCACCTGAATTCATTGAATGTCTGAAACTATTTTAACAACAGCCTTGTGACCTAGTTAGAATTGATCCAATATATTGAATGCCAATTTTTTAAAAAACTCCAGATGGGAGTCAATTGTTGTTATTCGACTTTCATCATCTAAACATGCATCATTTTATCATGGTGGTGGAAAGGCTGCAAGGGATAACACTAGAAAAAAGCAGCCCGTGTTCCTGCCCTAATTAGAAGGTCATCCGTTAGCATAACTGTTGCTATATCCTCATGAGCAATTTGCATTGGACCTGGAATTGATGCTGTTAGGTTACATTCTTTAATGGTAAAAGACAGATGCACAAAGATTAAGCATATGAATTGTCATTACTGAATAAAGGATGCCTCGATCTGCCAAGGGACCACTAATCTAGACAATAGTTAGAATAAGATTTAAGTGAAGAGTACACAGAGTCAAAAAAAAGTAGAGCAGCTTACATCCAGGCATATGTAAATGATTTTTTTTAAAGTAAAGTATTTTTTATTAAACTGGCTGCTTTTTTCTATTTAAAAAAAAATCTCAAGAGGTTCTTTTAAAAATGAGCTGCAATTTTCAACATGAACCTAACAAAAAAATGTCAACAAAAGAGATGAGAGGGAGGAAAGTGTAGAGAAGAACTCTAAATGCTTTATGCTGGTAACTATTTACTGGTGTAAACAGACCAGTTGGCATACAGCCAATATCTACCTTGAATGACAATTATAAAGTGTGTAATTAGCAATGGAGTGTACATAATGGAGAAGGTGCACTCTCAAAACGTTGGAGGCATCTGACAGATGCACTGGTGAATAATGATGAGTCACTTCCCTTGAGGACTTGTCTATTGTAGCAGCTTAGTTTTATTTACAACATCTCAGGGTTTTGAAATAACTGCACCCCAATTGGTGTACCAAACAGTTCTATAAAGTGTCTTTAAATTACATGCGATAATTCCTATAATTATAATTCCAATGAAGAAACCATGGTTAAGCAACATGTAGAAATAATTTTTTCCTGCTGTTTGGCAGGACAGATTGTTCTGGAAAGAGACAGATTACTAAATAGAAGCTGGAGGGCCATTTCTAAATAGAGTCTGTAAAGAGGGATGGGGAGGAGAGGGAGAGGGGAAAAAAACCATGCACACATCTTTTAGGGCAAAAACAATTGTCCAGTCTACCCTGAATTAAGGGATATTACAGGGTCGTAAAAAGGAAGTTTTAAGTGACACAGACACAAACAAGCCTTGAAAGAGAACCATAGAATGGATAGGATTATTTAGGCCATTGGCTCATTGCCAGAAACTAAGCATCCCTGATAGAAGCTGTCTAGCC
Source organism: Notechis scutatus (assembly GCF_049901735.1). NCBI lineage: Eukaryota > Metazoa > Chordata > Lepidosauria > Squamata > Elapidae > Notechis > Notechis scutatus. Next base: position 261,270,669 of record NC_142009.1, on the reverse strand, counting down.
TTTGCTTGAACACAAACAATTGAAAGGACCTCACCACCTATCTTGGAATTGGTTCCACTGTCAATCTGCTCTGTTACAAAGCATTCCCCGCCCCCCAACAATTGGAATCTGCCTTTTTCTAACATATCTTCATCATTCTGTATCTTTACTCATGAAGGATAGAAAGCATAGATCTTGATCTTGCAGGTATTTGAAGAATGCTATCGTATCTCCTGTCAGTCTTTTCTAGACTAAACATGCCTAGCTCCTTCAAACTGTAGGAGTTAGTTTCTAGTCCTTGTTTAACTTTTTTTTTTTGAAGCTGCTCCACTTTCTCTGAATACTTCCTCAAGTATGAAGCCCAAAACTGGATATAAAGTAGGATCTAACCAGTATAGAATAAAGTTTTCCTTCTCATTATTTGGAAACTATTTCTGAAAGTGCAGCTTAAGATAGCATTTTCCCCCTTTTTCTTTTTGCAGCCTCTTCACACTGCTGATTCATTTAGCTTGCATTCAATTACTATTTCAAGATTAGAATACAATGACTAAGTCAGTTATTCCTTATTTTATACCTGTGAGTTTGGTTTTGTATTTTATAAGTAGATAAATTTGAATGTATCTTCATTAAGTATCATATAATTTTCAGCCTTTTCTATTGTCAGACTTCTGCCAGACTTGGCAATAAATCTTGATTCTCCAGATACTTAACTCCATATTCAGAGCCTTGCTTATAGCACAAGATTATAGATACTATATGGCTAAACAAATACTTTTGTTGCAAATAAATTATATATAAGCAGTTCTGCCTCTTGCAAAACACAAAATTATTTTTTTATATTTTTTTATTTATTTGATTTGTCAATTGCTTACAAGATAATAGGTATAAGTATATACATAGTTATGAATACATGAAATGGGTACATATAAGAAAAATAAAAGAAACAATAGGACAGGGATGGTAGGCACGTTGGTGCGCTTATGCACGCCCCCTACAGACCTCTTAGGAAAGGGGTGAGGTCAATAGTAGACAGTCTAAGGTTAAAGTTTTGGGGGTTTGGGGAAGAAACCACAGAGTCAGGTAGAGTATTCCAGACATTGACCACTCTGTTGCTGAAGTCGTATTTCCTGCAATCAAGTTTGGTGCGGTTAACCTTGAGATTGTATCTATTGTGTGCTCTTGTGTTGTTATGGTTGAAGCTGAAGTATTCATTGACAGGTAGGACATTGCAATGTATGATTTTATATACCATACTTAGAGCAGACCAAAGACGGCGTAATTCAAGGTTTTCTAGGTCTAGAATTTCAAGTCTGGTGGCATAAGGTATTCTACAATGAGTAGAGGAGTGGAGAACTCTTCTTGTGAAATATTTCTGGACTTTCTCAACTGTGCTACTATCAGATACGTAATGTGGGTTCCAGACTGATGAGCTGTATTCGAGTATTGGTCTAGCAAATGTTTTGTATGCTCTAGTTAGTAGTGTGATTTCCCAGAGAAAAAGCTATGTAGGATTAGGTTAACAACTCTTAATGCCTTTTTGGCTATGTAGTTACAGTGGGCTCTAGCACTTAGATCATTAGAGATGAGTACTCCAAGGTCCCTGACAGACTATGGATCATCAACAAGATCTTGACTATTCAGCTTGTATCTTATTTTCTGATATATTTTTTTTGCCAATATGTAAGACAGAGCATTTATTTGTTGAGATTTGAAGTTGCCATTTGTTTGACCATTCTGATACATAGTCAAGATCTTTTTGAAGGGTAGCAGTATTGTCTGTGGTATTGACCAGCTTTACATCATCAGCGAAAAGAACACAGTTGCTCTTAATATGATCAGAGGTCATTTATGTAGAGTATGAAGAGAGTTGGTCCTAGAACACTGCCTTGGGGGACACCACTATTGACAGGTACAGAATTTGATAGGACACTTCCAATTTTGACCATTTGTTGTCTATTTGACAGGAATGCTTCTATCCAGCTATGCAGTTGTCCAGAGATACCATAAGATTTTAGTTTTAGGAGTAGTTTGTCGTGTACCACTGAATCAAAGGCTTCCATCCAGTCCAATAGATAGAGATGGTTTTAGATCGCATAGTGCTTTTTCAACATTGTCTTCTGTAAAATCAATATGTATTAGATCATTGTAGTTGTCTGTGGTTTGGCTAGGAAATACTGGGCATGATCCATTGCTGTTTACAAATACTGAGCCGAAGAATGTGTTAAAGATGTTGGCTTTAATGGTGTCGTTGTTGCAGTCTTTACCATTCGGTCCTATCAGGGGTGGGATGGACCTTGAGTCTTTTAGTTTGTTGTTTACAAAATTGTAAAAAGCGCGGGTGGAATTTGTGCATAGAAGATTTTCCTCTTGTTTAATGTGATAATTGGTGCATTCAGTCTTTATCTGGTGGCATAAATTTTTGTATTGGATTTTGAAATTGGCAACGTGACCAGATTTGTTTTTCTGCCAGAGTGATCTCTTTTTGGATTGAAGTTTCCTTATTGTTACGGGTAATCTGTTTTTTTTTTTGTTCTGGGAGTTGTTGTTGGTACATATAGTTTGATGACTCTTTTGACTTCAAGTAAAAATATGTTGTAATGGTCTTCAACAGTATTGCATCCAGTGAATAGAGATTGCCAATCAAGGGATGAGAGATCGTTGTCTATAAGATCATAGTTGCCTTTTTTGAAGTTATAATTGGGGATTACATCATTGTGATGATTTTTGTGTGGGCGTATGTTGAGACAAAAGTCAATCATATTGTGGTCACTGCTGGAAAAGGGTTCTTTAGTTTGTATTCCATAAATTAAATTCAAACTATTGCAGAAGATGAGATCGAGGCAGTTGTTTAGTCTGGTGTTGTTGGTTACTAGTTGTTCCAGTCCCAGATTGGTAACAGCATTGTAGAAGGTTGCGTGTATGGGTTCAGTTGTACATTTATTTAGGGTCCAATCAATATGAGGTAGATTGAAGTCGCCAAGAAAGATAAAAGCATGTGGGCAGGATGCTGCCCATGTTAGTAGTGTATTTAGCTTGTTTACATGTTTGATGTCATAATCAGGTGCTCTGTAACATAGTAAGAATCGAAATGTGATATTTAAGGATAGTTCACAGATGATGGTCTCAGGAAGAGCAAGCTCCTGGGTAACTTGGATGTTTTTTAGATGTAAGGACTTTTTATAGAAGATAGCAACACCATCTCCTCTATGAATTTCACTATCTGATTGGTAAACATGATAGTCTCTTACTGTGGTAATGGAGTCAGGGAGAGATGCATTGAGCCATGTTTCACAGACAAATATGATGTTGAATTTAGCCATATTTAGTAAGAGGACAAATTCAGGTATTTTATTCGCAAGGCTTCTTGCATTGAGTAGCTTGCATTTAAGGCCAGCAGTAGTTGGAATTGAGGTAGTTAGGGGCGTGCGTGCCTAGTCTTGGGTGATGGTGGATTGGTTGAGGTAGGGTTGTGGTTGAAGGTTAAAGCTGATTTGCAGGTTGTGTGACTTACTTTTGATACAGTCAGCATGGTAGTCAATGTACAGGTCCTTCTCTCCATTGTCTAGACGTTTTTTGAGTTCAGTGCGGAGTACACGGGAGTGGGCACATTGCTGTATGGTTAGGTCAGGGTGACAACGGAGGTTCTTATGGTTGGTGTTGGTTTTGGCGAGTTAATTTATAGTGTAAATGAATTTATGTTTGCTTGATTCATTTTTGCAAATGACCCTGCAGAAGCGTGGGGCCACAGAGCCGTCTCTGTTTTTGAGCTCTCGGCCAATGTGGGAAATGTCAAGTATTTCATCAGGGGAGATGGTTGATGCTTGATAATCACTGATGATGTTTCGGACAGTTGTGATGTCATCATTATCATTGATGTCCTCTAGACCAAATAAGATGGCATTTGGACGTTTCCGTTCACGCTCAACAACTTCTCTGATGAGGATTGGGATATCATTAATTGTCTGGCTTATGTTTTTTTGTGGATTGGGTTGTGGTTGTTGGGTAGAGATGTGGTTTGTAGCTATTGGATGTTCAGGTTTTTGCATTGTGTCTTTTTTTTCAAGGTTGGATACTCTTTCTTTTAAGGCATCCAGGGATGCTACTATGGTGTCAAGGGATGTTATTCGTGTTTCAGTGGTATCAACTCTTTCCAACAGATCCAGTTTGGGTCTGCATGATTTGCAGAGATATGGAAACTCATTGGATGATTCTAGGTATTGAATCATTTGTTCGGGTAATCCCAAACAGTCATGATGAGCGTATTTGTTACATAGAGAATTGGACCCATTTGATGGAGTTTTCATTATCCTTTAGAGTTTTGTAGCATTTAAGGCATGTGCAGGAGTATTATGGTTCATTGGTGGGGATTACTTTCTCTTTAGGTTGTGGTTTGGCATTGGATTTTTTTCTTGGCATGGTAGGTTTGTTAAGATGGTACGTTGATTAAATTAATTAATGGAACAATTTTGGGTAATCAATATAGCCAATATCACACCAATCAATCAATTGCAGTAATCTCTCTAGTCAAATAATTTTCCTAAGCAACAATTAGTCTAATCAATTAATTACACTAATTGCTAATCAATTAATTACACTAATCATTAATCACACTGTTCAATTAAATTCACTAAATCACTGATTTTATTAATCAATTAAATTACATGACTCTTGATCTTTTAAACTAATCAGTAATCACACTATTTGCACTAAACACTCTAATCACACTAATCAATTAAAACAATAAATCAATTAAACCATTAATGAAATATTTTATAGAAATTGATTATCTAATCATTGATATAGGTGATGAGGTAGAAAAGTTGTAAGTTTTGAGGTAATGAATTAATCAGTGTTTGATTAAAGTAATGAGTTAGTATTGAGAGTCTGCAAGGAAAGGGTTAATTGTTTTACTGGCAGCTGTGATTTACTGGGTGGGAGGAATTTATTGCTCTGATTGCTGCTGCTATTACCCTGTAAACAATAGGCTGTAACAAGATGTTCAAAGCATGCTGGATTTTTGAAAGAGAGCAACTCACTGAATTAAAACACTTTAACTACAATCAATATGTCTCTGAATAAGATTGTTTTCCAATAGTTTCCTAAAGTTCTTCAAGTTGAGTAGTAGTAAAAATACAGTCCAGAAATTTGGGTTAACCAATCTAATCTGTCCTTTACTTTTAAAGTTACTTCTAGTTGCAATATCTTTTTTTAAAACTAAATCTGACAGTCACTCCAGATCGTTAATCGCAGCTATTTTCCTCCTTTGAGTCCCACTTTCCAAGGAAAATTCCACTGCAGAAATTGGAGTGATTCTTACCAAGACTAAGCACGCTGTTACAAGATCTTTCCTTTCTTTTTCACTTCTGTCTCAGCTGCTTCCTGGCTTCAATTTAGCCATGCTGGCAGTTCTCTTTTTAGTTCAGATGGAGGGGTTTTCTTCGGGTCAGTCGAGGAGACTCTCCTCTCCTCGCGACCACCGAAGCATTCCTCTGCCTTTACCACCTGTCCAGGGTGACTTTCGGCTCCTAAGAGCCTCAGGGCTTTCTCTTCCCTCCTTGTTTCTCCCTGCCAGCTGTCCGATGTGGCTCTGGGGAAACTGTGTGGGGGATATTAATGGAAACACGTTGTCTGGCATGGAAGATACTTCAATCAGCTGTGTGAGGGATTTAAATGAAGGTACGTTGTTTGCACTCCATTGGCTCCAAGTGATCCAGTTCAAGAGCTCCACCAGTGTGGTTAATAGGGCTCGATGGAAAGAGCTTCACTTCTCTGGGGAAGGAGAGGAGGGCTCCGGATCAGTTAGCAGGAGCTCTGCCAGCATTATTAGGGCTCTACGGCTTCAGAATCTAGCGTTTTTGGGCTTGTTTTTTGGGCTCTGATTTACTCTCGGTTACTGGTGCAGGCGGCAGCTTTAAAAGTGATTTCTGGTGCAAGTGGTGGCTTTATAGGGAGATAGTGCTCCACGAGCGAGAGCCTCACCTTCCTAGTTGGTCGCCGCCATTTGCTGAGAGTGTGTTCTGTTCAGGTGGGGGCTTGGTTGTGCTCAGGTTAGGTTTAGTTGCCGGGGGATTTGATCTGGTGAGCTGTGATCCTGTTGTTTGGCTTTGCATTCGTGGTCATGCCACATCTTCATGGTGGGCGTCCGTTCGCTTCATGTATGGGTCGGAGGGGTTTGAAGCGGGTAGTGATGCAGCTGCGGTACAGCTTCTAGTCCATGGTCGTGTCTCATCATCTGTGTGGGTGTGAGTCTGCTGTCTACGTGGAAGTGTGGTGGTAGCATCTTGTGTGGCCCTCGTGGGTGTGGGTCTGGTGTCATTCTTCATGTTAGGTACTCATCTGTTCATGAGGGCGGGTTTCCAAATGGCTGGTAGGCGGGAGATGTCATCTCGTTTATTCATGCTGTGTGGACGTTTTTCTATCTCTATGGCTTCTCCGATTATTCTGTTGTTGAAGTGTTCAGTTTTGGCGATAGTTCTGGTATTTTTAAAGTCAATCTCATGTCCTGTGGCTTTGCGGTGTTGGACCAGGGAAGAGGTCGGTTCTTCTTTTTTGATTTGAGTTCTTGTGTTCTTCAATGCGTGCACTTATTCTTCTGTTAGTTTGTCCGATGTATGTGGTGGGGCAGGCAGTGCAAGGGATTTTGCATACTCCTTGGTTTTCTAACTCGATTTTGTCTTTAGGGTTTCTTAGGATGGTGGATATTTTTCTGTTTGTGCAGAAAAACCACACTTCCACGTAGAAAGCAGGCTCACACCCACACAGAAGATGAGACACGACCACGGACCAGAAGCCGCACTGCAGCTGCATCACTACCCGCTTCAAACCCCTCCGACCCATACATGAAGCGAACTGACGCCCACCATGAAGATGCGCCACGACCATGAATGCGAAGCCAAACAGCAGGATCACAGCTCACCAGCTCAAATCCCCCAGCAACTAAGACTAACCTGAGCACAACCAAGCCCCCACCTGAACAGAACACACCCCTCAACCAATCAGAACACAACCAAACCCCCAACCAATGAGAACACCCCCCCACCCAATCAGAACACAGCCAAGCCCCCACCCAATCAAGTCACACCCCCACTAGAAGTTAAAAGGAAGAAGCAGCTGCAAGCTCACATTACTCTGAGAAGCACAAGCCGAAGACACAAGCCTAAAGATGATGAATGAGACTTCATCGAAACATTGCCTAGATACTTCCAATTTTACGCGGGAGAAAACCCGAATAACCAAAGATACACACACACACACACACACACACACACATATACCTCAGAAAACATATATATATATATATATATATATATATATAATTTGTTTTCGTAGATTTTCACGTGTTACAGGTATGTAGGTCTTTTCCCATGTAAGATTAAGAGTATCTTGGAGAAGTTTCGGCGAGGTCCCACTCGCCATCCTCAGGCTGGTGCTTTCGGCTTCGTGCCAGTGCAAGCAGATAAACGTCGCCAAGATACTCTTAATCTTACACGGGAAAAGACCCAAACACACCTAGACACACACACACACACACACACATATATGTATATATATGTAAAGCTGGATCTCCTTTTAAGTGATGGGAAAGGCTGGGAGGAAAAGTCTAGTTTAAACTTAAATGAATACAAGAAGCTGAAACCCATATTCTCAGAGAGCAAACAATGATGTATTTGTTCTCTTAGATTTAGAAGGTCGCCTGACTCTAAAATATCTCTGGGTGGATTATATAATTTAAAAGAAAAACAAGAAAAAGACATATATATCCAGACAAAAGCATCAGTATATTACTACAGAAAATCTGCCAGGGACAAAACAAACAGCAACCTTAGACCTGGGAGTAAAGCCAAATTTTGGAAGATTTTTTTTTAAAAAATGTAAATTGGGAGTCATTCACCTTTCTGCAACCTAGAAGTCATACTTCTGGGGTCCTAACTAGATGATATTGTTTAACTGAGGGAACTCAAGAGTGCCCTATCTCTCCCCTCGATAGGCAGAAACCATTGGAGACAGATGGTCCTCAAATAACTATGTCATGAAAAGCTTTATAGGTGACAAACTGGATTTTGAATTGTACCCAGAAATCAACCAGAAGATTCTAAAGGTGCACATAGCATCAGATAGGTAACTGCTCCCCCAACCAAAGCCAAAGATTAAACATTCTGACATCTATGGAGTCTGAACAGCTATACTCATTTGTTCTTGGCAGGATAGAGCCTTAGGATGTTCCTCCCCATCTAGACCTGAATAGCCTCAGGACATTGACATCATCAATTGAATGGCTTGGGTCTGAGATGTACAATGAGATATTGTCTGCATATTGATGATACTGTGCCCCAAATTAATGGATGACCTAAGTGATTTCAGTTAGGTATTAAACAGAAGAGGTGAAAAGGTTGAGCCCTGAGGCATCCTACAAGTGAGGGACAATGGGAATAACCTCAATATTCAACCAACCTCACAGAAGTCTTCTTGGGGGGAAAATAGGAGGCAAGAGTATTATGCATGTTTGCTGTTTTCAATTGGCAATATACAGCAGGGTTCCCCAACCTCCGGGCCATGCCTCAAAACTGGCCTGAGGCCCATTTGGAACTGGGCCACACAAGCAGCAGGCTCTCTCAGCAAAGCTCCATTTGTGCAAGTGGCAAGCACATATAGGCTTTCCTCAACAGGCCATTGTTAAATCAACTCTTTTGCATAGTAAACATCCTATCTAATTTTCAAAGAAGCTATAATAATAATCTTGCTAATCTAATTGTGCTCTACCTCCTCTGCCTTCTTATATTTCTGTGAATTAGGGAGGTGTTTGTGCTGCATCTGCACATTTTATCTGTTCTGGACTTAAGATATGTTTCACCTTTTGTTGCTTTACATATCTCCATCCAGATTAATTTCTTAATCTCTACACCAAATGGCAAATTGAAGTCTTCAAGACTAACAGTTTGGGACCTGCTAAACCAGTGATGGGATTCAAATTTTTTTTACTACCGGTTCTGTGGGCGTGGCTTGGTGGGTGTGGCAGGGGAAGGATACTGTAAAATCTCCAATCAGAGGTGGTATTTGCTGGTTTTCCGAACTACTCAAAATTTCCGCTACTGGTTCTCAGAACTGATCAGAACCTGCTGAATATCACCTCTGTGCTAAACTATCCCAGAAACAGAATTCAACAGCTCAAGCAGAGATGATACCTTGGGGTAAACAGTGTGATATAGCAGCAAGAATCCCACCTGTTTCCTAAGGCCCACATTCAACCGAGGAGTTCTACTTCTTGTTATCTGTAGAACACTCCCTCTGAGACCCTGCAATGACTATGCAATGAGAATAGCTGTTGCCCATCACCTATCCCTTGAAGTTCCAATTGATACAAAATCTAAAACCTGAGTAGACTATTTATAAAGGGGGAGTCTACCTGAGCCTATCCACTTTTCAGTTATATATGCCAGATTGGTTCTCTCATTTGCAATAAGATCATGAATGAGAATGGATTTATTACAAACTGATCTGACATCCACAAGCAACAGCTGAAGCCCAGGGCTGCCACAATCTGTTTCCTGGAATACATACCAAGAGCCAAATATGAGGATCTTTAACTTGTCATCTCCTAGTGCAGCTGGCCCTGATGCCCATCATACCTACCTCCTGGCTTTCAAAAAGAGACCGGACAACCATTTGGTTGAAATGGTATAGGGTCTCCTGCTCGAGAGGGGGTTGGATTAGAAGACCTCTGAGGTTCCTTCCAACGCTATTATTTTATGTTCTATGTCCATCACGTTCTCCATGGTATTGTCTGCCTCCCCTTCCTCCTGATTCCCTCCTGTTTCCCAGTTGCCATATATTGGTTAATTGCAGATTTTGTCTGCTTCAGTATTTCTTAATCTATTTTACTTCACAAATAATACAGGTCTATTAGCATTCACTGACAGTAGGTCAAACCTCTACCCTACATTCAAGACAACTATATATTATAAGCAACATTTATTTTCCTTTCAAATGGCATGCTGTGCTATATAATTACCCAGTATTCTTTCAGTGCTCTGCTTATGTTCAGGATCATATATTTTACTAAGAAGGTCTCTTGATTATTTCAAGCTTCTAAGAGGAAATGAAAAGATACATTTAGAAAAAGGGATTTATTTTAAGAGTCCAAATCCAAGTATTTCAATAGAAATATACATATATACAGTTTAAAGGCATTGTACTTATTGTAGAAAGGACAATGATTTGAATGAACACAAACTTAATGTAATAAAACAGTACCTCAGGGTCACACGAAACATTACTTTAAATGTATAAGTAACTGCTATGCCTTTTACTAAAAAAACAACATTATGTACTTCTGTCCAAATAAAATTCCCTCAAAAGAAACAAAAAAATATCTGTAATGTTTGTTGTTAATTCAATGTCAGTTTAGACCAGATGGCTTGGGCTTGAAATTTGCATTGATGAATTAACAAATCACAGGAGCTGGATTGGATACAGAGGTGGACAATGAGTTCAATCTTCCCAATAATGACTAGAAGTTCTATACTTAAGTTTGGGTAAAAACAAACAAACAGAAATCGTCTTGCTGTCATGCTTTTAAAACCATTGGATTCTTATTTCAATCTAATATTTTAGAATTATACGAATAACTCTCAAACACTAATAATTCTAAAAACTGATTCACACCATTCCAAAATGCACCAACGTTAAAGATAAAGCATGTTGTATGCAAGAGAGGTGCATGTTTGTAAATATACAGGAAGAAGTGTGGTATCTATCTCCACTTCATACTTACAATATAAATAATGAAGTATATGTAGCAAATAAGCAAGCTATGTAAGGAATGAATCAGTTCTATGATTCCTCAACAAGGAAATACTACCATGAACTGGCACCATTTTTTATAAAAAGTTTCAGTCTCATAGTATGAAAGATATTCCCCAATAAGTTTAATAAGCTCTACAAACTGATATATGAATTCCAAGGCACTCAGAATCTCTCTCAAAGGTACATACACGCAGAGAGGAAATGGAACATTTGTAATCTTCTCTTTTACAATGAGAAACCCAAAGCATGCCCAGACTAAATTTATTTTCCAGACAATCAGAAAACTGCATTTTGACACATAAAACTGCCTAAAGTTCCTTCATCTCTCTCTCTCTCTCTCTCTCTGTGTGTGTGTGTGTATGTGTGTGTGTGTGTGTGTGTGTGTGTGAGAGAGAGAGAGAGAGAGAGAGAGAGAGAGGAGAGAGAGAAATATGAATAACCATATACAAAACTGAGATACATCTGTCGAAATAGGTATCCAAATAAGCCACCAAATTGTTACATTACATTTATGCAAGATAGAATGCTAAAATCTGCTTCACACAACCCCTAAGATACACATATTAATTATAAAAGAATACAAGGTATTTGATTCTTCACTATAAGGAAGAAAGCTGAAACCACGCACATTGTGATAGACAGATGAATATGAGAGCCTTGTACAATCAGGCTGTTGATATATTCTGTTGTACAATCAGAATATGTTGTCTCATATTCTGGATCACAGAACAGAACGATTTGGGAATCTCAAACCAGGACCGGAAGGAGATAGCCTCCAGTATCGCACAGTGACTATGATTCAGGGAGAAAGCAAAGGGCCATAAATAAGGGTAGACCTTGGTAGCCTGATCTTCCATGAACTTGTCCAGTCCTCTTTAAAGCCATCCAAATTGCTGCCATTACTCATTGTTGTCAGCAAATTCCATAGATCAAATAACCTGCTGTATAAGAGAGTAATTCATTCTGACGATCCTAAATTGCTCTACATTTTGTGTCAATGGATGATCTCAAGTTCTAACATGGAGAAAGGGAGAAAACTTCTCTTCGATCACTTACCTATATTGTGAATGATTTTGTGGACTTCTATTCTGTTTCCTTTACCCTCCTTCATTTCAAGCTATAGTTTCTTCTTGCTGGGAAGCAATTCCACTCCCAAATCATTTCTATTGTCCATTTTGTACCTTTTATAGCTCTGTATTGGTTTCATATGTTGGGTGAGCAGAACCACAAACAATACTCTAAGTGTAACCACAACATGGATATACAGCATATAAGGACATTAGTATCAACAATTCTATGTCAATTCCCTTTCTAATGATTCCAAAGACAGAATTCCTTTTCATTTAATTTTCTTTTGTAACAGCAGCTGCATACCTAGTTGGTATCTTCACTGAACCACCCACCATGACTCTAAGATTTGTCTCCTAGTCAGTAGTGTCAGCTCAAATTCCATTAATGTTTAGGTGGCTTAAAATCCTTTTAACCCTGTCCATCAAAAAATATATTATTTTTTCTTACTGAAGTAATAATAGTTTACTCCATAGCAGAGCTTGTGATTTAAACACAACATAGGTCAAACTGTACAGATGATATTTCCGATGACCCTTCAGAATTTTATTTTTCTATTGAAAGAAGTGGACTTCCAGATGCCATCAGCAATACAGTTCAATACTTGCATGAATGCAAGTCTCATTTACTATTATTTTTATATACATTCTTACAATCATAAATAAGAATTTTTTTAAAAAGCAATAAAGTTCATTTGAAACACAGGCATGTCTTGAGACACGTGTGTATGTACATAAGTTTGATTTCAGTACATGAATTCTAGTAAATACCCGATATGCTTTAACAGCATGTTATGACAGAGAGGAAGTGACAATGAACTGTTGTTCTCAAGTGCTTCAACCTTCATAATTCAGTAGTTAAATCTAGCATGACTGAGGCCACTGGCACCTTTTCTTGCTCATTCTCCCTTGAAACGATTGAGGGAAGTTGTTTAATGGCAATGCATATAGCTCTTGTTCCTTTCACAAAAACACTTGCAATCATCGAGTAGAAAAAGGCCAAAAGATTTGGGACTTCTTAATCTCAGTACAAGTTCAAGCAGACATCCATAAAAATGTGCATAAATAATTGTTTACAGTTTTCAGACAGAAACTGAATTGATCAGAGAGTCACTTTGCTCGGCTGTAATTTCACACAGTGTACTGTGATGTCCCATATTGGTAAAAAGGTTTCTTGATGGACTGCTTTCCAAAATGTCTGGACCTCTGGCCTCTGAAGCATCTGTGCTTACCACACTTCCAGTTCGAGAACGATATGGAGGAAGATCTAAGTGATTCCGGGATCCTGTTTCTGAGTAATATGGAGGCGGAGGAAGATCAAACCAGGGGGGTCTGCTGCAAAGTATAAATTAGATGTCAAGTTACCAGATGTATGAAATAAAAAAGCATCTGAATTTTGCTTCATCGAGTTATAAAGGCACAAATCTTGACTCTTGATAATGTATCTTTTCTTTTATGTATACTGAAAGCATATATACCAAGCCAAATTCTTTGTATGTCCAATCACATTTAGCCAATAAAGAATTCTTATTCTCCCTCCCTCCCTCCCTCCCTCCCTCCCTCTCATCTATCTATCTATCTATCTATCTATCTATCTATCTATCTATCTATCTATCTATCTATCTATCTATCTATCTATCTATCTAAATGGACCACTCATTTCACTTACATTCCCCATCATCCCATTTGTGTAATCCAGAAGGCCAGAATGAAAATGAGATTATTTTACCCCTCAAACCTTTGGAAATCCAGGGGACACACTCTCAGTTTATCCTGTAATACCACTGTCTTCCAGTAACATTACTTGCAGCTTCCAACTGATCAGGGGAGGGTGTTCTATTCCTTGATCCTGGGAAAATGTCCCAGTTCAAATTACTACAATATATTACAATAAAGATGCATATGAAAATGTACACTACTTGAATGGCCAAGTCACAACTGAATGGACTTGATGGGTTGACTTTTGACAAGTAACTTTTGTTCAGAAGCCAGAAACATCCATTCAGCTAGTAGCCAGTACTGCTTGGCCTCGGTATTACTAAACTGCAATTTTTGATGTTACTGGAAGAGAAAAATAATAAGACGGTTAAACTTTAAGAATTTTACTTTATGTTGTGTTGTCCCTGATATACTATTCCAAGGTCAACTATAGCTGTCAGCTCAGGGAAATTGCACATAGGTGATGGTGGAATCCACCAAGACGCAGGCTTTTTAAGATATATTCTAGCATCTCATAAACATGCTATAATTGTTTATAGTTATGTGTTACTGTAGGGTAAGTTGACCTTACTTTGCATTGGAAACAATAAGGAAGTGAACAATTCTGTTTAAAAGTATTATGTCTCCCAAAATATACTTAGAATGGCTTCTTCCCACATGAAAACATAAAATGATTTATGTTTTTTTGCAACAGATGGTGGGATCAAATTGAAGACATATTAGAAGTCAATCAGCATTACACAAGCTGCAGCCACCCATCCCCATTATCACCACTGAAACCAGTAAGAATCTTAGCAGGAAACTAAGAAATTTATGGACTGGCTTCACATGTTAAAAACAGGAAAAAACCCTACAATTTAGTTCCCATAACTGACTGCAGACAATATATTGAATTGGTATTTGTTGTTGGAGGGGACTTCTCATTGATTTTTAAGTGCTACATCTTAAAAGCTTGGGGAGTTAAATTAAATTCTGTATAATGTATATATTCATCACTTAGTAATAAATTATTAGTTGCCATGGTTTCGCATTAACCCCTCCCCCTTTAGGGGGAACAGAGACACTATAAATGGATTTTTAATTTTCCTCAACGGATCCAGATCTTACTCTCAATATATTATCCCCAATATATTGTTATTAAGAAATACAACTGATTGTCTCTTTAGTGGAAATTGTGATCAGTTTGTAAGAATCCTGTGCAAGTGACGCTATTAATACTGAAATGCAATTTGTCCATTTACTCGAAGACAAGCTTTTTAAAAATTAAATTTGCTTTACATTATTTATAGTGATTAAGCAGCTCCCAAACAATTGCATAAATGAATTGCATAAATGCTCACTATATGTCACATTGGAAGATAAAGTTTGGAAATAGGTGTGTATATGTTTTCTCCCTCCAGTTTCAGATAACAATGACAATACTAGCCCAACATTCTATTCTGTATGATTTTTTTAGGGCTCTGTTCCTCACTATCCTGGAAATACAGTACATATCTGCCTACACAAAGCAGCAAATACAAGTGAAAAGTTATCTTTTCGTGGGATGAAAATGGCATCATGTTGGCTCAAAAGCATCTCGAGTAGGGTACAAAAAGGGGCATTAAAAAGAAAATGGCCTCTACACTGATCTTCCGATGAACTAAATTGTAAGTGTGACCAAAAGATGGTTTCCACATTATTTCCATGACATACTCCAAATCTGAAAGAATCATTTCTGAAATCGGAGGATAGATAGATTTCTGTCAGCAGAAATCTTTAAAGTGGATTCCTGTACTGAGGAGAAAATTACGCTCAATGGTGAAGTTCAAACTGCAGCAATTATGACTTGCCTTAATGAGAGTAAATAGTCAGGCAGGAAACTTGGGTATAAATATTGAAGCAGTTTACGAGGGATCAACCCAGTAAAATCAATGCTAATGAAGCAAGGGTGGTGCAGCTGTTAAAGGAAGCTATCATGAAAGAGAAGCATTGGGTATACAAAAAAAAAACAAACCCAGAACAAAGGGTCTAAAGCACAGGAGAAACCCCACCGTTACACTACTGCAATGTACCTTTGATCTAGCACAGCTTCTGAATAAGATGGTGGTGAATCTAAATCTGGAGGTCTATGATATCCCTGGGTAGACATATACTGGATCCCATTGTTAACATTATAAGTGACATTGCACTGATGAGGATGATCAAGGACGACGAGACGAGACAAGAGGACAGGATGCTGCAGTCGATGTACAGGAAGTGTCATGAGGTTGTTGCGTTTTCGCTGATGGTGCAAAATTAGGGCCAGGAGGGCCACCACCAACACAAAAATAGCAGAGCTGCCAATGATTGCATAGGTAACGCTGGGATAGAAGATCAGCTGAGGCTCTGTTGTCACATAATTCTGATTACTGTCAATTTCTGTAAGTGAGAAGAAAAAGAGAACGGTACAATTAATCTCTGTGAAATAAGACATGCTTTTCAATATATCTCTTCTCTGCTAATTTAACACAGTTTGCTAGGCTTTTCATCAAGGTTTGCTTTTGCTTTAGAAAGTGTGGAAAACTGGCTTTTCAAAAACAAAATAAATATCAACTAACTTCAATTTCATATTTCCTCCTGCCTGCTTTGGAAGTTTCTATTTGAAAATGACACTCTTATTGACTATGGAGGAAAAGAAAGCTCAATACAACGATAAGCTCTCTTTCCTTTACCAACTTTTAAGATTTAGCTTTCAGTAAACAGTTGAATTTAGAGAGTCACATCAGTTTCCATAGTCTAAGATTTAGGCAAGAATTCAAATCTCAGGCATCTCATTCCATTGTTGATTTACAGAAATCTCAAGCCCATTTACCTATCACCTGCCTATTGTATAATTTCTGAATCCAGTTGCCTGGAAGTGACTTCACAATGAAATATAGGCAATCAAATGCACAACTGTTCATATTTCTGCATTATGTATTGGTTCTGATTATGCAGTACTAAGCTGTTATTACTTTCCCCAGAAGAAATAACATGCTGCATCGTAAAAACAAAACAAGATCTGAAAACTACATCAAGTTATTAAAAAATTGGCAGGTTGTTATTTTTAGCAAAACCAAGAGGCTGTACAAGAAAATAATTATGAAAGATTAAATTTACTATTTTTTCCACTATAGTGTATTGAGGCAAGAAGTATACCAGGCTACCAATTTCTTTTATTAAGCCCTTTTTAATATGCTGATAAGCAACAGCTTACATGCTATAGATCTTGAAGTTGACAACACATAATAATGAGAAATCTAGACACCCATGATAATGTAACAATTGAAAGTACCATTCTGAGATTTAGCAAACATGTATCCTAACATCGAAATTTATCTTCTTTCTCAGTTTGGACATTACAGCACTACAACACCTTACATATTAAAATGCAAGCTGCCTATTCTATGATACTTATAAAAGAGATCCAAGTCAGAAAGACTATAAATTTTAAACAAATTTATTTATTTATATTTCATAATTTTATCTCTATATTAATTACATCCAAAGACCTTTAGTTTGATAATACTTGGCTTGCCAGCTAAGAAAGAAAAGAAGAGCACAGTTTTACCATATATGAGGACATAATAAACCATAGTTCTAAAATATTATTCCTGAAAAATATATTTCCTCCTATAGACCAAGTTGAAGCCACTGAAGGATACCAACTTCTCTTGATCTCAATATTCTCCTTTGATATGAAATGACTTTGAGTAAAGAACACTTTTGTGTGCAATTCATCTCAGCCACTCCATTGGGCTTACTGCCTATAATCTCAGTAGCACATTACATCTGAAAATGAACACAGGACAGGAGACTTGCAATCATGTTTATAATAAGGACCAGCTTAATTAACAAAGTTTAATTAACTAATAGGAACAGTTTCTACAAAGGCTGAATGTCTATGACTAGGAATAAAGTCTGCAATTACTTAGACCATCACCAATACTATTGATAAAATTACAAAAATAAATAGGAATACTTTTGCATTTTATCTTATAACTTAAAATGTTAAACTGATAAAAAAATTTTTTTTCTTGGAGGCTCATATGATGATCAAGAATGTCAGAATCAGCAGCAGTCAAGATTTGATAAGCAGTATAGGTGATAGACAAGTGTAAGCCAAATTGAATAATAGACTGAATGTAGTAATTATATATACTGAGGCCTATATTCAAATTCTTTCTTGGCCATGCAAAAACACTGGATGACCCTGAGACAGTCCTGACTGCCGCACTGGGTCATTGTGAAAATAAAGGGTGTTGGAGGGGGAGTAGTTATAAATGTAGCTTAAACCTTAAAGCGTGGGATACACACAATATACATTGTAGCAATTTCTTTTTTATGGACGTAATCAAAGAATATATACTGTCCAAATACCCCCAATCTCTACAAAATTAGATTCTCACAAACAAAATTAGAGCTGTGATATGGTGCAGTGGTTAGAATGCAGAATAGCAGGCTAATTTTGCCAACTGCCAGCAGTTCAATTCTCACCAGCTTAAGGCTGACTCAGCCTTCCATCCTTCCGAAGTCGGTATAATGAGGAGGACCATGATTGTTGGGGCAATATGCTGATATTTGTAAATTGCTTTGAGAGGGCTGTAAAGCACTGTGAAGTAGTATATAAGTGTAAATGCTATTGCTATTGCTCACCACTTAAAAAGCCAAAGAAATTCACTCTGTGTTTATTGGCAGTTGGTACTTCCTTTCCTAGGAATAAGGTGTGCACATAGAAAATAAACGCAGTTTCCTTTTTGGCATTCTCTTCTTAAGGAAGAAATAGAGAAGAACTACCTGTGAGTTATTCCTGACTAGCTGCTTGTACTGGATAGTGGCAGTTAGAACACCATAACAGATGGATTTAAAGTAGGGCTATCATATATGGGCTGCAAAAATCTTGATACCCTTTCCTACCATTTAATGGTCATATAGATTTTTGCAATTCAGGTAGCTTTCATTTAAAGATTTACACTATTTTACTTTGATACCAAAAGTAATTTTAGAAAAAAAAAGAAGTTTTAGTTCTGTTCTGGAAATTTTTAGCAAAAAAAATGCTTTTACAGACAAGGCTACAATATTAAGTTTCCTGGTAATACAAGTGAAGCAACCCTCTATGAAGTATGACATGAGGAGATTAAAAAACAGTTTATACAATAGTTAATGTGTGAGCAAGTTGAATTAACTCAAATCATTCCACTCCCCTCTTATTTGTTTTTTAATGGCTTAATACATCGAGACAATACTGAGTATATGTGTGTGTGTGTGTATACAAACACACACACACACACCAAATCCTAACCTGAGTATATAAACCAAATAAGAATAAAAATATGGAAAAGTAGCCTGCATATATATTAAAATTGAACAGAAGGCTGGCAATGGAAAACCTTAAAGGGTAAAACCTAATGTTTATTAACCATGAACACTATATTGGAATTAATGCAGTGGTTTACGACCAACTATATTAAACTTAGATTCTGAAACTGGAAAGACCATTATTTCATAACTCTCAATCTTGTATAGTAGTTCAGCTGTTCCATACTTCATCAGGACTTCATCAAGACATATCACTAGCATGGACACATGCTGTTTTAATGAAGAGAAGTAACTAATACCAAAGAAAAGAAACACTTTAATATCATATTTACATTATAAAAAGATATAAAATATAATGATCCTTAGATGGTTGCAGAAAATGATGAAAATTAAAAAGGCTAAGATTGCTGATTAAAATATGATCCAATACCTGTAAAGTTCAAATCCCCCCCCCTTTGTTGTTTCAGGAAACAATAACATAACAGCACATTCTAGAAGCCAGCAATATCCAGAGAAATGAACCAACAATCCACAGCTTAACGCTCAGCGGTGTAGTAGGCTGAAAATCTTTGTCAGTCAATATAAGAATCTTTAACATGAGTTCTCCTCAATTATTAAGGGACACCAATGAAAACAAATCTGTGGAAGAACAACCAAGAAGACATCACCTGGGGCTCTGTTCTATATTTGAGGCAGAGGATTACACAATTAAAATGTTTAGAAGCAGCCTTACTTCTTACCATATACAATCTTTCCTAGTTATGGACTCTAATTCACAAGAGTGAAGTGAATTGTTGTACAGCTCATTTTGGCAATAGCTTAGCATTGCAGGATGATTGCACATTAACTCATCAAATAAAGGTCCAGAACTTCACCTCTCACCTTCTCTCCTTTTTATTTCTCACATCACTGTATAATTATCTCCAGTGCTTCTCCTGTCCCAGTTTCAGTGCCTCTCCCCAAAATAGGGTGGGTGGGGGAAGAGAATCAGCAACTTGAGACAATAAGCCAAGATCACATTAGCATTAAGCTGCTGTTTTAAAAATAATTCTATGAGCTGTACAAATTTCTGATCCGTTGGCCACATTGCATAAAGTAGTTTAATGTGTTCAAATCAGATAACCTCTTGTTTCTTGTCAGGAACTGTAGCAGGGGTGGGATTAAAAAATCCCAGCAACTGGTTTACTGCCCAGTTGCTGGGTGGGCATGGCCATGGTGGATGTGGCCTACCAGAACTTCCTGTTTCCGGCTTCCAGTGGGCCTCCAAAGCCCAGGGGGTTTTCACCTTCCCAACGGTCTGGAGGCCTCCCCCAGGGCTCTGGGAGAGCAAAAACAGCTTCCCCCATGCTCTGGAGGCCCACCAGAAGTTGGAAACAGGCCCGTTTCATGACTTCTGATTTTTCTGGGAGGGCTGTTTTTTGTCCTCCCAAGGATCCGGAGGAGCAGCCGCACACAGCATGTAGTCATCTTAACTCTCCAAAGTTGTACTTCAAAAGAAGTCCATTCTGGCTTTTATGCTGCAGCATCCATAGGAGGGTCATGATAAGATCAAAATGACAATATAGAATCATGAGGTCATCATGCAAATGACACAAATATCTAATTGCATTGTAATAGCTGACACAAGTATTTAAGCCATCTATTTGAGTATGTAAGCCAACGTAATGACACACTTGTCATTTGCTGCCACAACAGCCATGATTTGTACATCGGTGCCTAGATGTTGGCATTAGTCTACAACCTGCAAGAATACTTCTTTAATCCAGAAAGTGCCATGATTAATTGAGAATTATAATTAGTTTTCTCAGGTCCATATAATTCTCTACTGAGATGCACAGATGGCTGTAAAAGCTTTACAAATGACATAGTTATTATCTGGAGAATACCAATATGCAAATTCATCAGTGTGCAAGAGCTTTCTTGCTGTCACTCTGGAAAGAGTTAGGTCTTAAAAATGTACACAAGAACTATCAACATTTGTCTAACATGCAAAACTAATGCAAAACTAATGCTGTGCAACAAATAACAAGAGTGAAAAAACTTCTGTGCAAGAAATTAAATTATTTCATCCATATATCCTACAGCAAGGAAGTCTGGCAGAGTTCATGAGAATATTGGAAGAATCAGCAGGCACTAGAAGGTTTAATTATTTTCTTTCTACTGAATATGCCCCCATTCCACCCCTTATCCATTCAGCAAATGCATCCTGTAGATACATATTTGACAAAATGGCAATAGGTCTATACCTGGCCTAGAAATCTTCTGTCCTGAAAGAAAATTACTTCATGTCCCATGGATATTTTGAGTGCTGGTATTAACCAGAAAAAGCAGTTTAAACAATAGAAAGATACTCTATTAGTACAGGCACTACTCGCTTACAGTGGAGGAAAGGCAGAAAGCTAATAAGATTCAGTTACCGTCCACTGGTTTAATAAGTGTGTGAGTCAAGATGCACTTGGAAAAAAATATGGTAGTTTAAGTGCAAATTAGATGTACAGTGTAAAGTGTATTTTAATCAACTCTAAAATGTAGCATAATCACAGAAAATTGCCTCTCTTTTACATACTA
The DNA here is from genome assembly GCF_049901735.1 of Notechis scutatus. NCBI lineage: Eukaryota > Metazoa > Chordata > Lepidosauria > Squamata > Elapidae > Notechis > Notechis scutatus. The sequence continues at coordinate 261,249,217 of NC_142009.1, read as the reverse complement.
GTCTGAAAAAATATGCTAGTACAACATCTAGCACCTCATATAAATAGCTTTAATGATAATCATTCTTATAAAAAAACTGCTCAAAGGAAAAGATACTGTCTTTTTCTTGGAAAAGAAAAATATGCTTTTCCTTTTCCTGATAGTTTCCTTATCTTAAAAGATAGTGTCTGAAATATTACAGGTTTCTTTGACCAAGGTTAAAAACTCAGACTAGGAAGTAAAACAAAATAAGAATTGGTAACAAAAATAACTGCCCCCCTCCCCCCACCGCCATGGGCAGAATTGCTGGGAGAAGTCATATAGAAGTTTGGACAAAGGTGTCGTACTGTGCACTTTATAGTGTACCTCTTCCTTCATTGTAGTAGGCCAAAAAAGTTACAAAATTTAAAAAGGTATGGACTCATCAAAGTAAAGATTATGTAATATAATCCAGATAAGATATAGGTACTATTTTTTTTAAAAAAAAACACCTTTCATGGAGTGTTCCCTCGTTGTGATTAAGAGGTCTGAGCATCCCAATAATACTATAAGCTACACTACTGGGAGTGTCCACTGCCAGAAGTGTCACCCATGATGGGCAGGTTGAAAGGGATCAATCTAGATACATTGCACTGAAGAATGAAATGTAAAGCAAATCAAAATGACATTTACAACCAGGCTGATATCCATGATAACAATAAATGAGTCCCTAAAGACAGACGGTATCCAATAAAATACTGGGAAAAAGCAGAGGGTAACTATGAGTAGCTTTGATGCTTCTGATCTGGACAGATCAAAGCCAAACTATCCAGCTATTGATGCCTCAGAAAACACAGAAGTTTGATGTTGGAAAGATATTAGTCTGTGAAATGTCAAAACCATCAATCAAGACAAATCTGATCTAACCATAACAGAAATATATTAAAAAAAGAAAACTAATATTCCAGAAATCAGTGAACTGAAATGGACTTGAATTGATTGTTTCATATCAGAGAAACATCAGATTTGTTTTGGAGAATGTGGAGAATCATGTTCTGTGGACAAGAAAATCATAGGAAAACTGAAATAGCTATCATGAGTTTGTGTAATCAGTGACAATATTCAATACATAAACATTAAATAAACGTATCAAAGTCAATGCTTGGATATACTCCCCCTCCTCCTCTAATGATAGAATGATTTTCATTTGCAGCCAAGGCAAGCCAACAGCCGCTCTAATCACCTTCAACCACAAGATGGGTGACGTATAAATTTAATAAGTAAAATGAATAAATAAATAAACAAATAAATGTATTAGAGTAATTTAACCATATATGCAGAGAAAGTGAAAGCTGAAGTTCTAAAGCAATTTGAACACCTTGTTGAAACAGTACAGATATCATTAAGAATATAAAAAACAGACGATAAAATACAGCTGTCTGCAGATATGCTGAATATATATGCTGATATGCAGATATGCTGGAAAAAAACAAAAACAAAGGTCAGGACAAATTGAAGATTATTTACCAAACTATAAAGACATTTTTCAGAGTTTTCTTACAGAGAAGAGCAAGATTTATATTTATAACTGAGTATAATCAAAAAGAGCAAGACATTTATTTAAGAAAACTTATACTAAATCAAAGAAACTTGATTGTGGGCACCTTAAAAGTAAGCAAAGTAAGACAAAGTAAGCAAAATCTACTAGACAAAAGAGTCTAGTAGAAGTATTGAAGCATAAGAAGCATTGGTGAGAGCATATAAAAACTATAAGAATAGATTCCTAAATCAAGTATGAATATGAAGATATAATCACTGAACTAGGGCTAGACATTTTGGAAGTTAAATGGACCCTAAAATACTGCTAACAATATAGCTGCAGAAGTTAATAAAATACCACCCAGACTATTTAAAATTTTGAGGAAGTATGCATTTAAAGTATTATTTGCTGTCTTTAAGAAAGTATGGAAAAAACAATAATGGCCAAAGAACCAGAAAAGAGCAATTGTTATTCTGATACCAAAAAGGGCAGTTCTTGCATTTGAACTATTGAGCAAATGTGCAATCTAGTAAGAAAAAGTTCAACAGATTACCATCAACTTTAAAATCCTTGGAATGACAATCACCAGATTTACAAGCTGGATTCAAGAGAGGCAAAGGGTCCAAAGTCACATTACTACTGGTAGTAGCTGATGGATTAACACAAGAAAAGACACAAGAGGCACCTTGAAAATCTATATGCTTTATTGATTATACTAAAGATTTTTTTTACCATAATAAATTGTGGATAGCCTTTAAAAAACCTGGAAGTACTAGTCTACCTCATTAATAACAATTAGAATGGAACACAGAACAACTCCATAGTTCAAAACAGCAAATTATGTGCCAAAGTTGTATACTATCACCTAGTTTATTTAATTTATATGAAAACTATATCATGATAAATGAGAAGGAATAGAAACTGGTATTTAAACTGCTAGAAGTAGCATCAACAACCTCAGATGTACTATGATGTATGACTTTGTAAGTCATATATGATATGACTTTGTAAGTATGTAACATATAAGAAATTTCTTAATTGTAAAAGTGGGAGGGTAACAAAAGAGAGGTTGACAGAAGACTAAGTGGCTACAGACTATCCCTGATTACATCAACAGGAACTTACAAAGAACCACTTGCTGACAAGCAAACCAAATGAAATGATACCAGAACTGGAAGTGACTGAAGTACAGCAACTATGAGATAAATCTGCAGATGAGAACAGAGCGTGCAGCTAAGTTTGAATGAAACTTCACTCCTTTTAAAGACCATTTTCACAGTTTGAATATTCTCATCTCTCTTTCATCAACAGAAAGGCAGATGACATTGCTTAAACTTAAAGACTCTTATTTCCCCAGAGCGCCCCATGTCATATGAAAGAGATGGGGCTTAGGGAACTGCCACTATTGCTTACTGAGTTAGATAACATCTTTTTTCTGGCAATTAGCATAAGGTTAGAGAAAATTTCTTATGTGCATTGTACAATCCATTGCAATCAATCTGTTGTTGAAACCAAAGCAAACACATAATAATTGAGAAAGAACTGTTCAGTATCCTCAGCTCAGATGAAACTATGGCACCTGATACAAAGTCAGAAATATTTAGGCAACTGGAGAATATTGTATCTCTTATAAACATTCCTGAAAATAGTCCCAAAGATGCTTTTCAAAAGGCAACTGGTCTTTGTTTTTCCTTGAAGACATTTCACTTAGTTACAAAGACAGATAAATAAACTCAAACAAATAATACTATGCCAATTAATTTATTTTTTCCTTAAATTATTTTAAAATCAAGACAGGTTTGGGTAAAAACAGGCATAGTATGACTGTCCAGTTCCAACAATGGAAAACTGGCAAGAAACCATTCTAAGAAATATCTTGCCCATTTTACTGAGTCACTGATTAACAGGAAAGTTTAACAGAACAGTATGCACTTTAAAATGAATTTAACCAAAACCTAATTTAAGCTGCCTCCATCTGTCTAGTATAAAGCTCCTATTATTATTGCAAACGAATCACTGGATTAGTCAGGTAATACCAATTGCTGTCCTGCCTGCTTATGAATCTCAGATGTACAGGTGAAACTCGAAAAACCCCAAATCCACAATCTCAGAAAATTAGACTATTGTGAAAAGGTTCAATATTCTAGGCTCAAAGTGTCCCACTCTAATCAGCTAATTAAGCCATAACACCTGCAAAGGGTTCCTGAGCCTTTAAATGGTCTCTCAGTCTGGTTCAGTAGGAATCACAATCATGGGAAAGACTGCTGACCTGACAAGTTGTGCAGAAAACCATCATTGACACCGTCCATAAGGAGGGAAAGCCTCAAAAGGTAATTGCAAAAGAAGTTGGAAGTTCCCAAAGTGCTGTATCAAAGCACATTAATAGAAAGTTATGTGGAAGAAAAAAGTGTGGAAGAAAAAGCAGGGATGACCGCAGTCTGGAGGATTGTCAGGAAAGGCCATTCAAAAGTGTTGGGGACTTTCACAAGGAGTGGACTGCGGCTGGAGTCAGTGCATCAAGAGCCACCACACACAGATGGATCCTAGACATGGGCTTCAAATGTGGTATTCCTCTTGTCAAGCTGCTTCTGAACAACAAACAAAGTCAGAAGCATCTTACTGGGCTAAAGAAAAACAGACCTGGTCTGTTGCTCAGTGGTTCAAAGTCCTCTTTTCTGATGAGAGCAACTTTTGCATCTCATTTGGAAACTAAGGTCCCAGAGTCTGGAGGAAGAATGGATAGGCACACACTGCAAGATGCATGAAGTTTCCACAGTCTGTGTTGATTTGGGGAGCCATGTCATCTGCGGGTGTTGGTCCACTGTGCTTCATTAACTCCAGGGTCAACCCAGCCATCTACCAGGAGAGTTTGGAGCACTTCATGCTTCCTTCTGCAGACGAGCTTTATGGTGATGCTGACTTCATTTTCCAGCAGGACTTGGCACCTGCCCACACTGGCAAAAGTACCAAAACCTGGTTCAATGACCATGGGATTACTGTGCTTGATTGGCCAGCAAACTTGCCTGACCTGAACCCCATAGAGAATCTATGGGGCATTGCCAAGAGAAAGATGAGAGACATGAGACCGAACAATGCAGAAGAGCTGAAGGCCACTATTGAAGCATCCTGGTCTTCCATATCACCTCAGCAGTGCCATAGGCTGATAGCTTCCATGCCACGCCATATTGAGGCAGTAATTGCTGCAAAAGGGGCCCAAACCATGTACTGAGTATGTCTGCATGCTTATACTTTTCAGAGGTCCGATATTGTTCTCTGTACAATTCTTGTTTTATTGATTGCATGTAATATTCTAATTTTCTGAGATTGTGGATTTGGGGTTTTCATGAGCTGTAAGCCATAATCATCACAATTATGACAAATCATGGCTTGAACTATCTTGCTTTGCATGTCATGAGTCTATCTCATATATTAGTTTCACCTTTTAAGTTGCATTACTGAAATAAATGAACTTTTGCACGATATTCTAATTTTTCGAGTTTCACCTGTATTAGAAATTATCAAACTGAAGGAAAAATAATAATTCCTTTTGATATTATGGAAATTGGCATTATTGTTCCAGGCAAGACTTGTAAGACAATGGGATAATTCAGAGTTCTAGGTAGTACCAATGTCCTTAACTATTGAAAGCCATCTCTGTTTCTATTGGCAAATCAATTAATTGAAACCTGCCAATAGTAGCCTACCTAACAAACTTTGACTTGTCAGTCTGGTTTAGAATGGTTTCATTTATTTGTTATTTCTTGGCACATACTTGACAATGGTTGCTGCTGGAAAGATTAGCAGCAAAGTCATTCAAGCTCCTCTGTTTTGGCATACCCAAATAAGTAATGCAAACTGTACTTGCTGCTAATATCAGTGTGAATTTTTATGAAAGTCTATAGCAGCAGAGCAAAAATGCCATTAACTTTTCACTCTGTATACTGAAGTATGATTAATTATGCACTAATAGCAAAGACCCCTTTCTCTAATATATTATCATCTTGCTATTTCAATATACAAATAAAATAGTATAAATATTACCAACAGTTTAATGTACAGCATCATTAGCCGTTAAGAGGATTCTGTTACAAATCAGCCTCAAAATAGCTTCTGTTTTAAACAGTAAAGAAAGTATTTTTACAAGCTTAACTCAATGCCAACTTCATTAGATTTCTTAATTTGCAATTCCATAAATTTTAAAACTTTACAAGTAAATCATAGGTGCATAAAAATACTTGCCTTTGGAAATAATATGTAAAGATAACTTGGAATTACTTTATAGATGGCATCATTGAAGCATCTCTGGCAGTAAATCAAGATATTACAATACCTGGGACTCTATCCAAGTTCTGTATTCCCCATTTGACATACACGCTGCATGAAAATGCAGTCTCACTTTAGTGAGTTTTTAGGGAATAAATTAAGCAAAAGATTATTTTAATTACAGAATGGAAAAAAATGGCTTCGCTTGGCAGGAAGCTTATTTTTATTCTTCATTGCTAACTTGATTGAAAACTTGATTGAAGTGAATATATTCAAGATTGTCCCCTTGCAGGGAAATGATTTCTTTTCTTTTTTGCCATAAAATTTACTTGACATCTTGAAGGCAATGTGTTGAGTCAGGTGGATCTTTGATTCACATAAACAGTCTATTTTGTGTGGGAGATTTTAAGGAAAATAATTCACACACATGCAACAGACCAGTATAATCTATGGCTTTTGCAAGCTGAATTCAGAGGTCGGGTTCTCACATTTAATAGGTTTTTACTTGTAGGTTGGATTTAGGTTGTAGGTTGATATAGGTTGGATTTAAGCAACACACTAAGCCATTACCCATGTTTAAACACAGTGACTGATTCATACAACAATCTAATCTGCCAATTCTCAAGCCCTAAGATTCCTGGGAGATGGTTCACAAGCAATTTGTGGGTGTCACATACTTTTTAAAAAAACAAAACAGATTTGAGGAGATAAAAAAAATTACATATTCATTTGTTGAGCAAACCAAACTCCAATAAAACTATTTTTTTTTGGAAACAAATAAAATAGGTGGGTCTGTGTATTGCACAGATCTTTTTATGTCTTTGGGAATAATTATTCCAAGTAAATATCTCTGTTACTAAATATTTGTCATATAATGTGTGTGCCCCATGGACCAACTGACAAGGAGAGATTTAACCTGGAAATAAGGAGAAACTTTCTGACAGTGAGAATAATCAACCAATGGAACAATTTGCCCTTGGAAGTTGTGGGAGCATCATCACTTGAGACTTTCAAGAAGAGATTGGACTGCCATTTGTCAGAAATGATGTAGGGTCTCCCGCTTGGGTGGGGGGGTTGGACTAGATGACCTAAAAGGTCCCTTCCAACTCTGATTATCTGTTATTTATTATATAAATTACATTAAATGTTTGAAATGATTGCCATTTTCTTTTAAACTTCCTTACTTTTTTGATGCAAGGCCTTCAAACATTCCTCAGTATAAGGTAAAATTTTCTTCAAAATTCTAATGTGATGATCTCATATTGGGCCTGACTTCTGATATAGTTAGTATTTTATGTAGAATATCTATGTTAATTCCACTGGATGCTTTAGAAAAATCAACATGTTTACACTGTAGTCACACTGAGGTTGTCATATGAAAACAGAGGCTTTGATTTACCAGACTTCAAATTGTGCCTTAGGGCATATGTATTAAATTCTGTATCTATTTCGGAATGAAATTGAGATTGAATATGTACCATTCTGGGCACAAGAAGTGTTATTACTTGGAACCTTTGAAATCCTGGCAAATGGCTATAATTATAGTCAACATTTAACTGTAACTCCAGCATTAAAGACTTTATGGACTATTTGAATGTTACTGAGAAAAAGGTTAAAGTTGAATTCGTGTCCTCTTAAGAAATTGACTCTCTGGAATAATCCTCATTTAAACATTGTGGATTAAAATTTTTTGTGTGTGTGGCGGGAAGACCTGGGCTGAAAGTGGGGTTATCACCTTAGATCCATGGGGGCAAACCTATGGCATGTGTGTGGGCACATGCACTGATGCCCCAGCTCGACTCTGCTGTGCATGCGTGCATGCCTCCCGCTGGCCAACTGGCCTTCAGGTCTCTGCTGCACATGTGCAGGGGGCGGGATGCATACAGGGGGGCACATAGCATGTAAAAAGGACATGCATGTACAGGGGGTGCGCACACAAATGTGGTGCATGCATTGCATTTTGGGTATGTGTGCACGTTGGGCACTTTGTGCCCTATATGATTAGTTAACAAATCATTTATTGCTAATTAGACTACAAGTCTTTTGAAGCAATATAACCTACCTAAAACTGCTGAATGGCAACATATTCAATCAAAGCGATTGTTATATTCCCAATTTGGATCTAATGCATTGGCAGCCTCAGAAATTATCATGTTTCTGTGCATATTATAGTTGGTTTTTTTTTTTTCAAAGATAAAAGCAACAATTCAATTTTATTAATAAATGAAGATTCTTATAAAAATACACAGTGATGATTTATAGCAGAAATGAATGAAGGAAATTTGTGATAATGAATATTTCTGATAATCTACAAGGTGCTTTCCCATCAACTCAGAGAAACTAAAGACTCTATATAGTGTTGTTTATACTCTATCCCTCTGACATACTGACTCTGAAATAATATATCCTTTCCATTTTATTTAAGCAACTGGACTTACAGAACAATTACACACTTTGTCTCCTAGAAATTATAGAGCAGTGATGGTTAACCTTTTTGGCACTGAATGCCCAAAGCACGCACACACGAATGCACATGCGCGTGCCCCAATCCCCAAAATGCAATGCAAGCACCCCCTGTGCATGTGCCCCACCCCCAGCCCCCATTTTGGCTTCCAGGTTGTTGCAGGAGGCTTTTCAGGCCCCAAAAGGGGCATGGGGGGCTCGCAATCTCCATGCTTTTTCTCCCTCCTGCCCCCCACATGCATAGGCTTTCTCTTCTGTTCTATCTTCCCCAATCTCGGCAGTTTCTCCCTCCGTTCCCAGGCTTTCTCCTCTGTTCCTGCCATGGAGAGGTTCCTGCGGAGGGTGGGATCTGTGGAGATCGGGGAAGGTACGGGCGGCAGGAATGCCCAGAGGAAGGGAAATAAATAATAAAGAAATAAAGAAATAAAGAATATTTCCCCAGTTTTACAATTGTTCACTCTTGTTCAGTTGAGTCTAGGTAATAGCTTGAACCATAAAAAATTCTGTAACCCAACTTTTTCAATATTCTGAAGAGTTTTTCCTCCTCATTTATGCAAAGTAAATGTCACTGATTTAATAGAGAATGCTTCCAGAAGCATAACCCCTATACCTATTAACTGAAAGCTCACTGATGCCTTAGAAAAGACAGCTCCAGGCAATCAAAATAATGATTTGATTTGCAATGACAATGAAAATTTATCAAAGGAAAGTTGTATCTTTGTATTATAAAATTAAGAGGAGGCGGAGGTACAAGAAGAAGAGAAGGAGGAGGAGACCATATTTTTAAATAAAGGTGAAGCTTTTTTTAAATGTTGAATGATTGCAGAATCTGATCTACTGTCTGAGATGGAATGAGGTAAAAATGGACACTACTTGCTATTTATTGATTAGCTAGATATTTCTGGACAGCACAGGGTTGGAACAATATAGGGTTGGAACAACACAGTTTTCTCAGGGATATTATTCCAGTAGACAGATAAAGTTTATTATTAAGCATCACTGAAGATCTCAACACACCTCCAGTTAACATCCAGCCATCAAAACACTAAAGGAGAAAAAAATGTGAAACTGGACCTAACACAGGTAGTCCTCGATTTGTGACAATGATTGAGCCCAAAGGCTCTGTTGCTAAGGGAGACAGTTGTTAAGTGAATTTTGCCACATTTTGCAATCTTCCTTGCCACCGTTGTTAAGTGAATCACTGCAGTTGTTAAGTTATTGACACAGTTGTTAAATCAATCTGGCTTCTCCATTGACTTTGCTTGTCAGAAGGTCGCCAAAGGGGATCACATGACCCCAGGAAACTGTAACCATAAAAAAAAATAGAGTAGTTGCCAAGCATCTCAATTTTGATCATGTAAGGACTTTTTCAATGCCATTTTAACTTCAAACGGTCACTAAATGAACTGTTGTAAGTCAAAGGCTACCTGTAAAAAGGAAAACACAGATTTTATGTGACAAAGTGATAGTGAGGACGGGTTGTTCGCTAGGAGACCCAGTTAGTTTGAAAAGGAAAATGCCCCAAAACCAGGTATTGTTTTCCAGGGTTTCCGACCAACCTGGACAGAAACAGTCTTTCCGTTCTTCCCAATGCAGTGATCCCTTTCTTTACTTCATCTCCATCCTGGTGTTTTGTTTTGTTTTTTTCCTTGCTCTTTATTTGCTGATTCTGCTCAAAGGAAGGAAGGCAATGTTTGAGCTGTCTATTTGAATAGAGAGGGTCGTTGGTGTATGAAAATAAAATGTCACGAAGTTAAGTGCAAATTCTAATTACTATACAGAGAAACACTTGCCATTTTGACACATTATAGGAAGATCAGGTTATTTTCTAAATGGAATATCTTATTTTATAGGCAATTCATCTGAAATCATACTTAGTAATTCAGTTAATAGTTTTTGTCCTGACTGCTTTTTTTGGGGGGGGGGGGGAGGGGAAGGATAGTTTTTATCAGGTACACAGGCCCACCTATATGCTGTCAAGGCAAGTAAACTCAGCAAACAGGAATCATTTGGAATTCTGGAAGGATCATTATTGCTAGAACAGTAATGTAGTAAAATCTTTAAAGCAGAAATATTTCTCCTTGACTGGACTCAGGAGCCTTTCCTTTAACAGCCCTCCTGTAATAGTCGTGCTGACATACTCCCTTTTCTGCGTTAGACATTCCAGCATATACATACTGTATACAGTCAGTAGTGGTATGCAACCGGTTTGTCCCGGTTCTGGCGAACCAGTAGCAGTGATGAGCAGCGGAGACCGAACCGGTTCTCTCCACTGCTCTGCTGTTGGGACCACCTGTCCTCCCAGGCTCCCATACTCACTTTTATCTGCTGAATTTGAAGCGCAGCTGCTTTGCGCGGCACAGAATAGTGCTGAGCGGCAGCTGCTGAAGTGACCGGAATCGTGCAGGCTTGCAGGAGGCGAGTTAGAATGCAAAGTGTGTGCACATGCGCAAAGCACACCCACCAAGCCATGCCCACCGAACTGGTGGCAAAAATATTTGAATCCCACCACTGATATAGATATACTTTCTGTGTGTGTGCGCTCGCATGTAAGGGGAAAGTATATCTTCATGACTCGGTTCAGATAAGAGTTGGCACTTCTAGGTTAACAATAAATGGATGCCAAGCATTGGCTTGGAGTTTTCAAATGTTCCTAATTTTATATTTTGATCTATGCTTCTTTTTTGAAAGAAAATTATATTAAATTTAGGGCTATATTCCTTTTGGGTAAATATGTTTTAGGATATTTATGCCAATATAAGAATTATAATAAATTCAGTTGAGTCCAAAAGTATCTCCAAGCGATTTGGATTTGAGAAACTTAATTACTTATATCAGTTCAATTTAGCTCACTAGTACTGTATTGACGACATAATTCACTAAGACTTCAGATAAAATTTCCAAAAGTATTTAAGTGTGCCCATGCAACACACATATACTCTAAATCTTCTCGCTTTGGACAAATGCATAATCAAAGCAATGCATATTTCTTTCTATATTATCAAATAAATATGTTTGCCACTCTTGATACTTATATACTAACAGTCAATGTATATTGTATATACTAGGAATGTTAGATAAGCTATTTAATTTTGAAAGAATTCCTGTAAAGAAACCAGGTAGTGCAGTGTAGGAACAGAGAAGGGCTCAGGAAATGATTTATAGCTCTAGGGAGCTCTTTTGTAGAAAATGGAAGATGAAAAGTTATTTTCAAATCTTGGCACAGAATTTATTTTCCTGAAAATTTCACAATAATTTTAACAATATTAGAAAAACAAAACAAAAACCAGCCTTCAAAACTAAGCCAGCTAAAAGTTTAATTAAACACAATTGCCTGCTGTGCTTTCCTTTCCAAGCTAGCTCATGCATATTCATCACTATGATTACAGCAGTAAAATAAATAAATAAAACATCACAACTAATTATGCCAAACTCTTTTATTTTTTATACATGCTTGGAATATTTGTTTACATAATTAATATTGAAATTAATTGCAAGTTGGCTGATTTTTGCAATTTGTCCTTCCACGTTTATTTAAAGTTTGGGGGTTTCACAAGGGTTTATCCCAGAAAAACACTGAACACTAAAATATGTTCTAATTATAATGATGCAATTCATGCTACAGTTGTTCCAAACTTCAGCTCTTGGATGAGTGTTTGCCACACTAATATATTATACATAACCCATAATGTCCCAAAGGTGCCTTTTTCAAGAGGCAACTGGACTTTCTGTTTTTTCTTTGAAGACATTTCATTTCTCATCCAAGAAGCTTCTTCAGCTCTGACAGGCTGGAATAGAATCAGAGCTGAAGAAGCTTCTAGGACAGTGGTTCCCAAAGTGGGCGGTACCACCCCCTGGGGGGCGGTGGGATGCCTTAGGGGGGCGCTAAGAGGCAAGGTGGCTGGCAGGAGGGTGCTAAGAGGTGGGCCCCTTGCAGGGCACAATTCAGAGGTGAGAAAAAATCCCGCCGCTGCTGCCGCGTTCAAGGCAAGGCTCTGCAGGATCACCCCATTGACTTGCATGCTCCAGTGCAAGGGGCTCAATGGGGTGACCCTGCGGGGCCTTGCCCCGAACGCAGCTTTGAGAAAGGAGAGCAAACCAGAGTGGCTTTGTTCTCTTTTTCAAACATCCCACTGTTGCTGCGTTCGAGCGGCGGTGGGATGTTTGAAAAGGAGAGCAAAGCCACTATGGTTTGCTCTCCTTTCTCAAAGCTGTGTTCGGGCGAGGCCCCACAGGATCACTCCATTGACTTGCACACTCCAGTGCAAGGGGCTCAATGGGGTGATCCTGCGGGGCCACACCCTGAACACAGGGGCGGTAGGATGTTTGAAAAGGAGAGCAAAGCCGCTTTGGTTTGCTCTCCTTTCCCAATGCTGTGTTCGGGGTGAGGCCCCGCAGGATCACCCCATTGAGCCCCTTGCACTGGAGGCACCTGCCCAAGCAAGTCTGAACGGAGTGGTTTCACGAAGTCAATGGGGTGAGCCTGAGAGAGGGAAAGAGAGAGGAAAGAGAGAAGGAAGAAGAGAAAGAGAAAAGGGACACAAAGAAAATGGGACAGACAAAGAAAGAGGGGGGGAATGGAAGGAAGGGACAGAAAGTAACACCAAGGGGGCGGTGGACTGAAAAAGTTTGGGAACCACTGTTCCAGAATGAGAAGCGAAATGTCTTCAAAGAAAAACCAGAAAGTCAAGTTGCCTCTTGAAAAAAGCACCTTTGGGGTAACCATGACCGAGATGACTGAGAATCTCCATAGACATAACCCATGACGTTCCATTCCACTTACAGTGAGACCCTTTTTTAAAAAAATGACAGAATTGTACTGAGTTACTCAAACTGGGATCCTTGGACTTAATCCTTTCTGATAATAGCTGAGAATTCAGAAGTGTCTGGAAGTCATTAGACTGAAAAGACTGACTTATTTGGACCTTGAAATACACTATTAAAAAAAAGAGCTTCAAATGAATCATCAAGGAAGTTAATCAATTTTTAAGATACAAGGAGACTATTAGAGTTGGCAGAGTTTTAAAATACATGTACAATTTATCTACAATTCATTCAACTCCAAAGTCTGCATATTCCATCATTAGCAATGAAATGTAATTTTTTACCTATTTTGCATATTTCAGTCACAACATTTAATACCAGTAGTGACCTAAGCATGCAAGCTACATCAGCAAATCTGCAGTAACATATATTACCCTAGTTAGAAAAAAGAAAACTCCAATACCAGTAGAATCCCTGAGTCATTTAATTTACAGTTACCTTTATGTCCCATTATTAAAGTAGCTGACTGTGATGACATGGAAAAATGTGATGCAAGGCAAAAACCAATTCTTCATCTTTAATAAAGATGCAGTGCATATAGATTTACATATTCAATGTAAATAGATGCATTAGCAAAATGACTTGTTAACTATTACGCATAATATAACAGGAGGTAAATTTTGTAAAAAAATGAAATTTACAAAATTCTTATCTGGCTATTGATTGATAGATTCAGTTCAGAAAGCCATTTTAGTTGTTCTTCCAACCAACAGTTCTATCTGCTGCCATCACATTCTGTCAGCTTCTACACACCACTGTTTATGTTGGAGATGAAGTCTGAAATAAAGACTCTCCTCTAGTTATCTCAACATTTAGAAGTTTTCATTAGCTGTGTGATGCACCGAGCACACCCTAGGTCTTCCACTTCAGACCCAACATACAAACAGACCAAGCAACAAAATTCAAAATGTTGGACAAGATTCCAAAAGTTGAATCCTGCACTTTCCCTTATGGAAGTTCTAAATAAGAAATTGAGATCTAGAACCCAAGAAATCTCTCTGGAAGTTCTTGTTTGTATGGCCCAGAATATTTATATTGAAAACCGAATATTATTACTGGACAAGTGAAAACACAAATGTCATCACTTTTGTCACCAGCCATTCAGTCATGCTCACTGCCAACCCTCAGCCACTCTATGGATCAGCACTCTCCATGCTTGGATTGGACATAGCACTGGATCCAAAAATCACAGGAGCTGCTGGCACTATTTGCTGAACTTCTTCCCCTATTCCTGCCCTTCATTTCTACACAATGCGTCCCAATCCAAAATATAGAACTCCAAAGTAGGAAAACAGGGACTTAAAGTATTACATTACTTTCAATCATAGAACAGAAAACACATTTTGCTTACTCAGATTTAAATGCACAGTAGTCTGATCCTGATCCCTTCTCAGAAATTACTTGCAATGAGATGCAACCCCACCTTATCTTGATGACAACTGGATAGTTTTATTCTGATGTTGCAGACATAATTTCCCTTATCAAAGACCAAGACATATTATTAGAGCATTGCTTTATTTCTTGTCTGTGCTAACATTAGGAGCCTCTGTGGTTAGAGTGCAGTACTGCAAGTTACTTCTGCAGCCAGCTGCCTACAATTTGGCAGTTCAAATCCCACCAGGCTCAAGGTTGACTCAGCCTTCCATCCTTCCAAGGTGGGTAAAATGAGAAGCCAAATTGTTGACTCCATAAACCGCTTAGAGAGGGCTACAAAGCACTATAAATTGGTATATAAGTCTAAGTGCTATTGCTATTACAGGAAACAAACTTTCATGGACTAATGGCAAATTTTCAGCATAAGCACATAAATGCCATAGTAATCCAGTAATGTAATACAGGTAATCCTTGACTTACATCAGTTCATTTAGTGACTGTTCAAAGTTACAACGCCACTGAAAAAATGACTTATGATTGTTTTTCCACACTTGCGTCCATTACAGCATCCCCATGGTCACATGATCAAAATTCAGATGCTTGGTAACTGGTTCATATTTATGACAGTTGAAATATCCTGGGGTCATGTGATCACTTTTTGTGAACTTCTATCAAAGACAATGGGGAAGACAGATTCACTTAACAACCATATTATTAACTTAACCACTACAGTGGTTCACTTCTCAACTGTGGCAAGAAAGGTCATAATATGGGGCAAAACTCACTTAACAAATGTTTCACTTAGCAACATAAATTTTGGGCTCAACTGTGGTCTTAAGGACTACCTGTATCTGTTTCTTGACACATAACTGTTACTCAGCCAGTGGTAAGTAAAATTAGAATGTGTAGATACACACACACACACACACACACACACACACACACACACACAAATATACGGATATAGTAGTCTGGTTGTATAATCATCTCTCTTACTCCTTCTTGCTGTTATATTTTAGAAACATCCTGAACTGTTAAACTGCCTAGAGAATAAATGAAGAACAATATACATAATAATATTTCAATGTCAATAACTTTTAACTAGTTGGTCTTAAGGGAGTTCACCACTAAATCAGTTTGAAAATCATGTCTATAGAGCAAGAATAGTTGATGGGCTTCCTCCTTTATATACAGTAGTTGAGAAAACAGAATCCTTCATTTGTTTTTATCATTAGAGCCTTCCGATTTGATCCAAAAGGAAAAAGCACCAAAAGCTGATGATCTGAATGTATTCTTTATCCTTTAAAAACTTTGTTGCACATAGTGAGCAGTTATTTTCACAATCACTATTGTGCTTATTGTACCCTATGTCTATTATTAAGTGTTGTACCTGATGATTCGTGACTCTTGATGAATGTATCTTTTCTTTTATGTACACTGAAAGCATTTACACCAAGACAAATTCCTTTTGTGTCCAATCACACTAGGCTAATAAAGAATTCTATTCTATTCTATCTACAAACCCTGTAACTTCCATTTGAAACTTATCATTAGATACATCATACAATGAGAGAAATTGCAGGACTGAATCTCACAGAAGTTCCCACCATAAATCTAAGAACAGTAGCCTACAGAAATGCAATGTAAAAATACGATCCCCCGAATCAACCCATTATCCAGAGGCTATATTAATTTAATTAGAATGCTCATAAAAATAACAAGAATATCTTATTCTTCAAAGAAGCAAACATTATAATATTCCTTTGTGAAATGTTAATTTGAAATGACCTATGATTCCATTAAATATTGGGTATTAAAATGCGATCTGTACAGTACTGTCAATTAATTCAAAAAGAAAACTTTAATTGTTGAACTCAAAAGTACCTACATGTTTTTCTTAATACAGTAAAAGTGGCTATCTGAATACAATTTTTCCAAGAACATACAATAATGAGTTTGGATACTTAGAAAAAAATGGCTTCCTCATCAGAATGGCTGTTAACTGGCAAATGTAAATGATATATAATTTGGGTGTGCTAAAGACCATTACTCATCACTGCCTTGTACTATTGGGAACTATAGTTGAACAATAACTAGAATGGAGTAGATGGCTCAGCTAGTCCTGGAACTAGAAGACTGATCTTCCCAACTGTTCCCAGATATTGCGTTACATTTTATTTTAATAATAGGAAAAATGAAAAAATAGTCATCAGAGAAAGATATTCATGGGTAGTCCCTAATAAGGGAAGACATCATTAGTAGGGTTGGATTGAACAGTTTGCTCTTTTTTCACCCAATTTCTTGCAATCCTTTTGTATATGACGAAGTTGTTATCTACATATCTGACCCATATTTTGCGTTGTGTTTTTGAAAGTGCTATGGTTTCTTGATGTTGCATAACGACCTCTGCCATAAGTTCTGAAAGCAGTGGTCCCACAGGTGTGCCTTTAATTTGTTGGCAAGTTTGTCCATCAAATTGGAAATATATGGTTAGGCAGTGGTTTATGAGATCCCTAATCCTGAGAGTTTCAATCTTTGTGTGTTTGATTAAGTCAGATGTGCTGTGGAGCAATGCGGTCATAGATTCTTTGGCGAATTCTAGATCTATGAACATGAACAGGGCTGTGACATCAGGTGAGACCATGATTTTGTCCTCATCTATAGCCATGATTGTTTGAAGGCACTGTAGTGGAGTTGATGGAGTGTTTGCTTCCTCTTGTGAGGTGTGCCTGGCACAAAGTTTGCTCTTTGTAATATTTTTAGTAGCAGCTAAAAGTCACAAGTCTTAATTCTTCCTTTCAAACTGGCACTTTGTCTATCCACAGAGAATAATGCTGACCAAGAACATATTTCACTTAATCTCATTTGGATTATTACTTCTTAAAGCACTTATATAGCCCTATGCAGTGACATTGCCACCAATTGGACAAAGTACTATTCCTTAGGAAGTAATGGCTGATTTTATTTATAGCTTGTTAAACCAAGAGGAATATGCAGATGTTAAAAGTGAAAACACATCATCTGTGGAAGCCACTAAATTTTATTACAAATCTAAGCCAATAGAGAATTGATGCTAGAATGTTAGTACAGCACATTCTTTGTTTAATGAACCTCAGTTTAGTGGATTTTGGACACAATGGACATATTATCCATTTGGACTTCTTCCCTATTAAATCAAGCATTTGTCTCTTAAATCAAGGTTTTATTAGTTATTATGCCTTTTTTTTGCCCGCGGCAAATTACATACGTTGATGTGGAGTACATGTTTAGTTTTAATGGGCATTCCCTACCTTCAAACTGCCTGTTAAATCAGGATTTTATTATATTAGTGTTAGACATTTTCATTGTGAACTAAATAGAAAACTAGTGTTTCTTGCTTTTCTTCTTACACTCTTATTCTGTCCCATGGTGCCCTCATCACAAATATTCCCAGGGGTGATCAGCTATTGTCATCTAGTGAAAATAACTTTTAGAAACCATATATTCATCTGTGTTTATCCCATTATCTTGAATAAAGAGGATTTACATCTGGGAGATGTCAGCATCTGAATAAATTTTCCATTAGACAAGCCTTAACATGAAACAAACTGCAAAGATTCCATTCAGAGATTAACATCTTGCCTATAATTTGATAGCTTCCTGTCTTCCTTCACAATGGTTGTTTTTCTCTCTCCACATGACAGAATTAATATAAACTCCTTTCATGAATTATATAACTTGATAGAATGAATAACTGTAATATAAATAATTCTTGAGTAAAGATTAAGTAAACAATGCTAAACAGTCATGTGTATAAACAATTAAATCACAAAGTCAATTAAAGAACAAAGCCAGGTAAGGTATAACCCCCAAATAAGCATAAATCTGTAGAAATCACTATGAATATTTTCTATCACTCTAAAATTTGGATATAAGAGAAATAATTAATTATTTTCACTTTTCATTGCTTTTCACACCTGTACATCATTAGAACCAATGTCAATCTTTTGGTTCTGTGACATGATTCTCTGATTCAGAAGAAGAAAGATTTGAGAAAGGCTGACATACAGGAAATTTCAATAGGCGGACATTTTATTACCATGTTTATGATTCTGCCATTGGGTTATACTGTATAGACCAAAATTTGAAAGCATTTAGATGCTTTAAACTAAAGCAATCTTTATGAGAGTACAGATTTTAAGGAAAAAAATAATGGAATGTCTGACTCCTGTTATCTGGGAGGAATTTGAGCTGGTTGAATAGGGTCTTCATTGTGATTGTGAGCTTAGTCAGTTGTGTTCTCCTGGTTGGTTATGGCCTCCTGGGAGACAGCATATGGTTGGATCTTTAACATCTACATGAGACTGCTGGGTGAGGTTCTGATGGGACAGAGCCCATCTTAATTCAGGGTAATTCTGGATGGCTTACAATCATAAAAATTTGGGGGTCCTCACGGACTCATATCTCTTGCTTGATGTGGCAGCCATAACTAGGAAAACCTTTGCAAGGATTTTCTTTGTGCATCAATTATGTACTTCTTCTGCACAGGAGACTTTACTCATGGTTTGTCACACTTTCCAATTTACCTCCAGAAATTGTAAATGCTCCAACACTGGAAGTTTTTAAGAAGAGATTGGATAACCATTTGTCTGAAGTGGTGTAGGGTTTCCTCCCTAAGCAGGGAGTTGGACTAGAAGATTAGATCCTTCAAACTCTGTTATTCTATTATTCTATTTCCTTATTTCCCATTTGAATTACTGCAATGTAGTTAACATGTGGTTGCCCTTAAAGATCACTCAAAAGTTACCATTGAGCCAGAATTCAGCAGTGTATACAATATTGGACACTCACATTAAACTTCTATTGTACAATCTGCACTGGCTTCCAGTTTCTTTTCAGGTGGAATTCAAAGAGCTGGTTATATCATCTGTGTGACCCTGTTCCTGCTTATCTGTGGGACTTCGCCTCTTTAAGTTTGTCTGCCCTTCCTACTAGATGAAGTAAGGTAAGCATGCTCCAGATCCCTTATTATAAATCTTACTGCCTACTGTGATCCTGGAAGTGTGTCTTTTCTGTAGCTACCCCTACTTATAGAGGACTCTCACATCTCTTTTAGCCTTTCAGAAGACCATCAAAACTTGGATTTTTTACCAAAGGGCTGGGGTAGGATATAACACAATAGAAAGAATGGGATGTGGCTAATTGAAGCTTGTTGCACAGCATCATGACATATCAATTAAAATGCAAGGCTTCTGTTTTTGTTTGATCATTTTATTGTTTTATAGATATGTTTTATAATCATTGGTTATACTATTACGAGTTTCCTAGAGTTGTTTAAGATGAGTGGCCATACAAATATTTCAAATAAATAAAAGAAACATAGTAAGCTGCTAGCTTAGTTCAGCAAGAGGCATTTTCATTAATATATTTGTTCAAATAAAGAAGAAATGGAATTTCCTCTGATATATCAAGTACCTCTAGACTGGTTTCAACGGAGAAAGATGTGAAAATGTAGCATTTTTTTCAAATAATGTATGTCAGAATTAAACTAGTGTTTCATTTAATTCTTCATTATATTAGAATAAATTTTATTCTTGTGCTTCAGTCTGAACCAAAAATAAATGTTATTCTAGCATTGCTTATGTGCTAATATTAATTTTAGTTATTAATTTAAACACCAAAGGAGTCTCCAAGTAGGGCTCTTTTTTGTGTGTGGAGAAAATCTTTTTTCTTTAGGTTTTACAGATTTTTATCTATATTTTTATACAAAATTGTCATGCTCTTCCCTATTAAGGTAAGCAATGCTATTTAGAGTGCAGAAAAGTTGTGAGGAAAAAGTAAGGCAAATAAATTAAAGGAATGATATAAAAATATGGAAGGTAATGAAAACTAGTTTAGACCAACACCATTGTTTATCTTCATCCCCTTGCAATTTTTTTCTGTTCCCATTATGTCCATAAATCCCTTTCACACTTTATATACTGCTTTTTGTTTTTTTTTAATCTTCTCACTTAACTGTCACCAATAACAGCAGGAGACCTGAGAAATTGTATTTTTGGTCCATTTTAAATAATCTACATAACATCAATTGTATCCCGACAAGCTTTAGATAATTAACAGTGAAATCTGCACAGGATGTGTATTTGAACATATGTGTCAAAACAGAAAATTTTTTATTTTTTTTATTTTGCTCAGTTTATTCTCATCTCCTTAAAAATAGGATGACTTTTATTTATTCTTGGCAATGGAAATCAACCTCATTTAATTTTCTTGGTGAGCCAAGTTTAATGACATAGTTAAATTGTTTAAACAGTGATGGTCTTTAATCACATTTGTTTCTCATTTCCATGTTCCTTTTATAAATGTTGATCACAGTGTATTAGGAGACTTAAGCTTAGAATATTATGAAATGGAATATTAGATGCATTTATGTTGTATCTGGTCTTTTAAAAAGTTTTTGATTTTAGAATCTTTGGGGGAAAAAAAGAAAAACAACCATTTCTGTGGGAGGACAATACTACCAACTTCTTAAATTGGAGACCCTCCAGGTATGTTGGGGTGGCACGTCACATGAATGCTTATAATTATACATTTCATGTGTGCCTGCCCATCACTTATAGAGATGTTACTAATGCCTCTTTGATTATAGTTTGCTTTACAGATGGCCAGAAGAAGTGAGAGAAATTAACTAGCCTAGGAGATCTTAAGCCCCTTCAAGAGCCTCTGAACCACAACACAGTGCAAATTCCTTCACAGTGAGAAGTCCATTTCCAAGTTGTCTCTGTAGTATGAGGCAAAAGTGGAATGGGGCTGGCTTTGCGCTACACTGTGGCTTAGGGGCTTCTTGCCACCACAGAGGTGTGGTGCATCAAGGAGACTGAGCTACAGCCTATTCTTTCTCTGGCTCCCTGTGCACAGAAACACATTCCCCTCTGCATTATCTTTCCTCTACCTCTCTGAACTTGTGTGCATTGCAACATTCCTCAACTTATAGGTAGTCTGCACTAGGCTTCCTGGGGTCTCCTCCTCCAATGGCACCACCACACTTTTTACCTGGATTTCTGTCTGCTTTTACTTAATTATCACATAACTGGAGTTACAGTGGCAACCATGACTGCCATTGATAAGTAATAAAGTCATGTACTGTCATGCTGTAAGACCGCATTGTTTAGCAATGGAAATTCTGGTCTAGATCGTAACTTGAGGACTAACTGTATGATCAATGTTAGCATTATATTTACATAAGTTATGGTTCATATTAATTGTAGTGGTAGATATGTACCTTGAAGTACCACATTACAAAATTATACTGTATTATAACACAATACTGGTAGTCCTTGACTGGTCCTCACCTGGGGACCATTCAAAGTTATTGACAAACTTTCCAAAATATATTTATGACCGGTTTCAGAGTTAGAGCTGCTACATTGTACCTGGAGTCATTCTATTGTGGTCCGCCAGCGGCCAGTGGAGCTGACGGCAGAATTGGACAATGAGGTGGTTTGGGAGGAACATGGGCCAGTCCTAGAGTCTGGGGAAGGCTCTAATGAGGGCTCTGGTCAGAGGCAGAGATAGGGCCAGGGCCATTCAACAGTTATCAGCTACCTTTGGAGTCGGAGATCAGTGGAGCAGAAGAACAGCTGGAGCCTGTTCCTGATGTGCACATGCACAGAGCTGCCAGGAGAAGGGAACAGTTAAGGAACAAGGGTCAGCTTGGGAGTAAAGATATAGGTGGATGGCCCCTCCCAAAGGGAATAAAGAGGAGAAAAGGGGGAGTGGGCTTTTGCAGGAGACAATTAGTTCGTTTAATTAGTCTGAAGTTTTGTTTGTGACTCTCAGAGACTCCATGCCAAGTATTTTCTTGTACAGTTCTCCAAGCCTGATAAGGTCTGTGGTTATAATTCACCCTTGAAAGACTGTTTGCCAGGACTTTGCTGGATGTGAATGATAGGAATTCACATTAGCCTAATAAAAAGAGGTTTTGTTGGGACAAGAAGTTTGCTTCGTGATTTTGTGAAGCCTAAGTCAGAACACATTCATTCTTGTGGTTGACAGCAGAAATGCTGCAGCACACTTTCCTGCCCTTCCCCCCAATCCTGCCTTTTCAGGTGCCCAGAGGCACTGGCCCTACTTTTGCCTCTCCCCATAGCTTCCATATGCTTCTCCCCACCTTGGACATCACTCACTCACTTACCTTTCAAAGATCTCTAGAGGTCAGGGTGAGGTGGGCCATTCCACTGCTGGGCTACATGGCACAATCATACAAGTGGTTGTGTTTGTTTGAGTACAGCCACAAACTGCTTCGACCCACCCAAGCGACTCTCCATGCTCCACTTAATGTCCAGTGCACTCACTTAATGACTGCATTGGGGAGGGCAGGAATGGAGGATCATTAAGCAAGGCAGTTCACTTAACAGCCCTCCCAACTTCTGATCATAATTGGCTGGCTTTATTACAATCATAACTCAAGGACTACCTGAAACATATAATACTTTCGTTGATGATATGGGGAATACAGTAATAGAGCTCTAGTTCCTTGTGGAGCCTAGTTAAAATTAATGTCTGTATAAGTATGAAAGTGCAATGCAGCATTTTATATTATGCCTGGAAATTAATCACAATTTAGTACTGCTTTTAATAGTCATTCTGAACAATCTCTATTTCATTATTAGAAACAATTTGTTTAGATTTTTTGAAAGATTTTAAAACTGAAGTACATACTCTCTCTCTCTCTCTCTCTGTGTGTGTGTGTGTGTGTAAATATAAATATTCACGGCATGGATTCACAATATCCTTCATCATAATCATCATCCATGTACTGCTTAGAAATTCCTAAGGAAATGTATTGCTTTAACACTGGAATATGGAAAGCAGAAAATTATAATTATCCTACATGTAAATTTACTACGCAGAAGTATGGAAATGAGTTAATGATTTACTGTTTGCAGGCTACTATAAAACTCAATAATTGTACAGTCCTGTTGTTTCCACTTGGCCTTTTCAGATAAGAATATTATGTACTTAAATTTCTGACTCCATTAGTTTTGATTTTTCAGCTTGACTAATAACTCGCTTGAAAGAAGGGTATAAAATTGCACAAATGCAATTTTAGGGTGAGGCTGCTTATCATTTTTTCATTTCCAAAACTTTGTTCCAGAAATTTAAGTTTTTTAACTGAATAGTCTTGTATTTATTACAAAAGATACATAGGATATTATATAAACAAAATACCCTCTTATTACTAAACTTTTTTTAAAAAAATAATAAATTGTAAAAATTGTAAGAAAGCACTTGCACATCATCCTAAAAAGCCTTAAGGTGTAAAAGAAGCCCATCTGTTCTTTTTCAGTCAAGATATGATTTTCTGTCACTGCCAACTGATGCTCTTCAATTTTATGCATTTCAGTTATTAATTCTGCCAGTTGAAAATGAAGCTATGATTTGCAGAAACTTCTAAATGGCTAAGAAAAATATCCAATATAAATTCTTAATACTTTCTGTAATTTTCCCATGCAATTATAACTCTATTTTAGCTTGTTATTAAAAGAGTGCTGAAGATTGTACTGGCACAGAGAAAATATATTCTAAGAGTCATGTCCTCATTTTAATGTTTGTTTCCTTTTAAAAAATCCTGATCCCCTCCTCTTTTCTTATTATTAGCACTTATTTGCTGTTAAGGCTTTCCTTCTTGCTAAGGTATAACACCATGTTAATAAGACTGAGCATTTATTTTATATTGTAGAGCCATGTTCTCTATCTATCCATCCATCCATCCATCCATCCATCCATCCATCCATCCATCCAACCCTAGGAAGGTCATAAGCACAGACTCTTCATTTTTAATCTGATAACTAGAAAATGATGCATTTTCTTTCCACCAGTTTTCTTCCATATCAAATTTATATTGCTTTGTTGTCTCTGGTTAGAATATTCTGTTTTAAATGAACAACTGGCTGTTTTCTTGCTTTTTTATTTCAAAGACTAGAATTGTAAGTTTCCATTTGTGATTCTGAACTTAAAGGACACTTGTAAATTAGATTCCCCACCCCCCCTACACTCTCTCAATCTGTTTTAAGGAGATTATATTACAGATTTTCCCCCTAGAATATGATTGTTCAAGATTTTCCTTCAAAAGGCAAGTATGGAAATGCAACTGATTATCTTTATTTACTTGCAGTATAAAATACAGCAAGTAAGTATAAAATACAAGTGCTTTTCCATTTTGATTCAATCATTTTCACTATCTATACAGCTGTCAATTGAATATTACCTTGAAAAGGCAAAAGGGAAGTAAGTCTGAATGTATTTCACAGTAAGGAAATGATAATGCCGAATTATTTCTTATGCACATTGGATAAATGAGAAAGTCAAAGAATACCAAAAAGAAGTCACTATGTACTCCACTGACTACAGAAAGCCCTTTTTTTGGTTGATTGTGTCAAGCTGCAGAATATGCTTAGAAAAATGAGATTTCATTGTCTTCATGAAATGCCTACCTACATGTCAGAAAGCCACAATACGTGATTTTAAAACAGGAGAAAGAAACGTCAATAACTACTGTGCTATGATGATGACTTTTCTATGATAGCTGAAAGTGCAAAAAATCTGAAAAATCTTTTAATAAAAGAATCAAATAATCCAGTGGAAAAAATGAGTTGAACATTATATATAAAGAAGATTAAAACGGATGACCTCTTTTACAACAGCCAGCCATAGAACTGACAATGATGATACAGGTAGTCCTTGACTTACAGCAGTTCACTTAGTGACCCTTCAAAGTTACAATGGCACTGAAAAAAGTGACTTATGACCATTTTTCACACTTATGACCGTTACAGTGTCTTGGGATGATCCTCTTTTTGCAACATTCTGACAAGCAATTTGGAAACCAGATTCACTTAACAACCATATTACTAATTTAACAACTGCAGTAATTCACTTAACATATGTGGTGAACAAAGCCATAAAATGGGGCAAAACTCACTTAACACATTACTCACTTAGCAACATAAATTTTGGGCTTAATTGTGGTCATACGTTGAGGACTACCTGTATTGATGTACTAGATACATTTAGCTTTTTAGGATCAACCATCAAAAGAAAACGAATAAGCAATCAACTACTTGCACACATGGTAAAATAGCCACAAAGGCCTTGGATATGTCTATACCTACAAAGATCAGAATAGTGCAAGTCCTGGTATTCCCTGGGACATTTATTGGAGCAAAAATTGGATTTTGAAGAAACAGGAGGGAAAGAACGGACAGCCAAGAAAGTAAAGAAATGGATAAAACAAATGAACTTTGGAGTTCTTACTCAAATGAATCCAGCACATTAAATCAGTATGGCTTGCATAACCTGGGTTATTTGTAAGCCATTAACCACTGTTTCTCTATAATAAACCCATTTTCTAACTAGGTTTTCCATCTGCATTAATGAAAAGTATGCTAACGATGTGACTGTGTGTCTGAAATTCATTTTGATCTTAGCTTAATATGCCAAGATTGATAATCCATAAGAGGTGAATAACACTGTAAACCTCTTTATACAGTATGGACATTGTAAACTAAGAAAGCTTTGAATAGGGCAGGTACTAATTTTACTGGAATGATTAAACCTGTGCTAACAATTTTAATGAAAAACCTATTTAAACTGAACGATAATGAAGAATGGTATGTCTTAATAATTAAAATCTATACTACCCTGTTTCTCCAACAATACGGCCTCCCCCAATAGGAAGTCCCAGCATGTTTTATAGGCATGAAATGAAATTAAGCCCCTCCCCCCAAATTAAGGCCTATATTAAAACATGCAAAATGGGGGGAATGGTGGGGGGGCTTTGCCGTTAGGAAGTACTTTTGTTGCACACCCGGATATGGTGCTGCCTGCGTTGACCCCGATATGAAGTGCCCCACCAACGCCAAGGTCAACATCCAAGCCGTCGCCGCCCACCCGAAGATGCAAGGGGGGGGGAATTAAGTCACCCCCGAAAAGACGGCCTAGCCATTTTTTCGGAGTTCAAAAAAAAATAAGACCCGGCCTTATTATATGAGAAACACGGTATATATTACTCATATTACAGACAATACTAATAATACCATTACATCTACAAAACATTGATTAAAAGTTTGGTTTTAAATTAAAATTTATAGGACATCATGACAAAATCACAAGCTGAAGCTTTAGCTCCATAATGTGATGAGAACTTATAGGTTAAACAACCAGATTTAAAAGCATTATGGAAATTTATTTTCACTTGGCTATTTATAAATAGGCATCGCCCACAAAATATCATGAAAGTGCTTTTTTAAACTTAATTTCACAGGAAGAATATTCTGATATTGTAGAAGAGACATACTAAAAATACATCAGTAAAATTATATTTGAAGGTTAAAGCTACATTCAAAGTGTGTAACAAGCTTCAAACATTATAAAAAATAACTACAATAAACACTATTACAAGTATTCTGCCATTCCAAACATTTCATATAAAGTGAAAAATCAGAGATGACTTTAAAAATGCTTCATTCTTTGCTATTTCTGCAATTACTCATCAATCTATGCTATATCAGAGGGCTGAAAGACACAACTGGAATATAAAGGACATCCTATCTTTTCTATACATAAACCTAGTATGGGAATAACATTAAATAGTTATGCAGTTATTAAGATATTTGAGATACATAGCAGAAATGTTACAACTTTAAAAACCAGAGGCATCAACATTTATCTTCATAGAAGGATGATTACATGAACATCAGTTTGACTGGTATATGCTACATGACAGTTCACATACAAAATAACAATAGCAATAGCACTTAGATTTATATACTGCCCCCATAGCACTTTACAGCACTCTCTGGGAGGTTTACACCATTGGCATATTGCCCCCAACAATCTGGGTCCTCATTTTACTGACCTCAGATGGATGGAAAGCTGAGTCAACTTGAACTTGTCAGGATCGAACTGCTGGCTGTGGGCAAAGTTAACCTGCAATGCTGCATTCTAAGCACTGCACTGCCAGGGTTAATAATATAATCAAAATATCTATAATCTGCTGATTATCTATTATCTGCAGATAATCAAATTCTCTGATGGTATGGATTTCCATAGTAAGTTGTGCATCCCAGTAAAATTTGGACCTAAATAGTCTACAATAACAAGCTTGTTGTCATGTAAGAAATTATTGCACCTGGTAATGAGCTTTGCCTTTAATATTCTGATATGTAAAAATTCCCTTCTCATCCACAATCTCAGGTCTTCTACCACAGGCCTGGGAGTCTGAGGGTTCTGCTCAGTACTTTAGCTGTTCCTAGCATTGAACCCTTCTGGACAGAAGGATCTGATATTCTTCCTGGGATTTTTGGAGCCACTCTCCCAGTTTAGGATTAACAGCTCTGAGTGCTCCTACCTCCACTGGGCCAACTTTGCGTTCTACTTTTCAAATGTTCTCCAGTTCCTCATTCAGGTCCTGGTACTTCTTCAACTTCTTATACTCTTTTTTCCTGATCCCATTTTATTGAAAGGGCAGAAAACCTACAGAAAATTTGTGCTACAGTTTGAGTTGAGTTGCTCTTTCTGTTCCAGGGAATAGAACAATCTGAAAGGAGGTTGGTGACTCAAGAAAATAATCACTATGAGGACAAAAGGCATACAGGGTATACAACAGAAGAGCAACCTACAGTAACCATTTCTAGATGGAAGATAGATAGATAGATAGATAGATAGATAGATAGATAGATAGATAGATAGATAGATAGATAGATAGATAGATAGATATAAATAGATCTAAAAATACAAAGGAAAAAGAAAGAAAACACAGTTTTTAGTTGCTCCCAATAAGATAATCAGGTAGGGTTTTTGAAGTTATTGTTCAATCCTTGTAAACGTTTGAGTTTGTAATTGATCACTGAAAGGATACACTAATATGAAAACTCAGGATTTCCTTAAAACATGGAAAGGCTGCCCAAAATAGTCCAGCTTACAGTACTTGTGAAATGTAAACAGGTAGTCCTCACTTACCAAGTGCCTTGTTTAATGGCTGTTCAGAGTTATGACATGTAACCCCCCTTCCCCCAGATTTGAAACCAATCCTCACATTTATGACTGTTGAAGTCTCCTGCTGTCACATGACTGCCATTTGTGTGCTTCACAACCAATTTCCGACAGTTAATGGAGACTGCAGAAGTAAAATTGCAAGTAGCAGTAATATGATGTTTCATTGAACAACAAAGCATTTGGCTTAGTAATGGAGTTGACAGTTCCAAGTGTGATCACTAAAGAAGGACTGCCTATAAACTAAAAAACCAAAGAAGGAAGGAAAAAAGGGACAATCAGTGTCACCAGGTCTTATATTTGCTCATATGAACAGTAATCAGTAATAATTTAGCTTTTCTACATTAAGCCACCAGAAACCTATGAGTTTAAAGTAGGAATCTCTTATGAAGGTTGAAGGTGATTTCAAATTTTGTTCCTTAACACAGGCACTTGCACCAGTTAACGATGCTTTGGTCAACAACAGAATAATTGTCCTAAATCCTTTGGTAGAATGAACAGAAAATTTTAAAAATGAGGTTTATACTTTACTAAACTCATCCCTTTTCTGCACAGAGCAAAGATCTACCGAAGCTATTTCATAATATCCATGTACTGTTGATAAAACAACAATCTCTACTGCATGCTTTATTTTTTCTTGTTTTTCACATTTATTTACTGATTTGCCAAATTTTAATAACTTCTACAACTCCAGAACTGTTAATATCAATGGTGCAGCAACAAATAATGCTTTCTACTGCCACTGTTTGTATTTCTTTCAGCAAAAGATTATTTCTAGTCCCAACAGTCTTTTTTCACCCTTCTTCTTCTCAAGCTTTGTATAATTACAGCTTTTCCTTTAAGCCTAAAATTACTGGAATTATATTTTCATTTCTTACAATTTACTATGCCTCAGTGTCATCAAAGGTATCTGTATGAACATTGTTAACAACAAAATCCACAAATGTATTAGATTAGGAAGCATTACAAGGACAACAAGAAGTCAAATCTTAGTGATGTAATGCCAAGAAATAAGAACTTTTCTTTCTTTGTACAGAAACAAATGATTTAAATTGTTTTAATATCTCAAATAGCACATATTTTAATGTCTCTTAATATGATTAGATGATTAGGATTTTTATTTTTGCCATTTGTTGCCAGATGTACAGCACATACTAGCTGCTTCCAAGCACAAATATGAAGTTTTCTACTTCTTGTTATTATTGTTGTAAATTTGAATACAAAATATTTTACTTTTCTATGAAGCATGAGGGACTTCTATTATCCCCCAAAGAGACTAAATAAAACAACCTGATTTTATCCTGATTTTCATTCGTCACTAATATAAAATATATAGCTTTGCTATACTGGCCATAAGACAACAAAAACAAAAATCCATATTTGGGCATTATATTGAGTTGGTATAAATGATGCTGTAAAAGAATGTTAAATATCTTTAGTGGAATGTACTACTTTTTAGGGCTTCTTGGGAACCCTGGTGGTGCAGTGGTTAGAATGCAGTATTGCAAGCTAACTCTGCCCACAGACTGGAGTTCGATCCTGATGGGCCCAAGGCTGACTCAGCTTTCCATTGTTCAGAAGTTAGTAAAATGAGGACTCAGATTGATGGGAGAAATATGCTGAAGTTGTAAACCAACCAGAGAGTGCTTTAAAGCACTATGGGCCAGTATATAATATATATTATTGCTATTGTTATTCTTTTCCCTCAATGAGCCTAGGCCAGCGACTTTTTGGCACTGAGTGCCGAAAGTGCATGCACATGCATGCATACCCCAAATGCAACATGCATGTGTGTCCTGTGCATACGTGCCTTCTGTGCATGCATCCCACACCCCCCACATGTGCGGCAGAGGCCCGAAGACCAGCTAGCTGGTGGGAGGCACGTGTGCATATACGGTGGAGCTGAGCTGGGGTGACAGCACATGTGCCCACAGAGAGGGCTCATGCATGCCATAGGTTTGCCACCATGGGCCTAGGCTATTTGTTGATGCTCTGTACACACAAGATTGACTGTAGACTTTCTAAGTTTCATTAAAGACCTGGTAATCCCCTACAAGTTTTGGATGTTTTATTTTTATGCAGCCTAGTGTGATATAAGATAGAGATCATGTTTATTTAAAACATGTTGCTTAGATGCATCTCAAGGACAATAACTTAGAAGGAAGGGAGTTGGTGAAGGTTGATGAAATATCCTTGGCTACTGCTCAACAGATTAGGAATTATGGATTTTAAGCACAGCACTGATATGAAATCAAAATAATCACTGGGGATGATGAATGAGTATTTAAAAGTTAAAAAAAAAGTAGCAAAACAGCACAACACAAGTGAATTACAATGTAGACCTGGAGCATGGAAAGGTGCTATACATATACTGGTTTCTCTACATAGAAAAAAAATCACAAACAATCCAACTATACAAACTGAAAAATATGTTTAAATTTTAAAAAAGTTGTTACCCTTTTTGAAGAAAAGACACTGAAAACCAATCATAGCTTCAAAAGCATGCAATATCACTTCAGCAATTATCCATATCAATTTGGTTAGCAATGCTAATCAAAAAATGATCTATTCATATATGACATTAAAATCATATGTAACTCCTCCTAAAAAGAGTTCCACATCCAGAATTTGTTGCTACATGCAGAGATAGAGACTAACTGAAACAGAACCTCATTTTATGCTCTCCTCATTTAGGAGGTGTTCCTTAAATATGATAATACTAAACTTCATATGTCATCTGTTGAGTGATAATGAAAACTGCAATCAGGAGTTCAGCACACAATTTGCAAACCAGTTTTTAAATTTGCCTGGAAAGGAGGGAATGGAAGAAGATTAGATATCTCTGCCCCTTCCTGCTAACTGAAACAAGCCTGCACATGTTTTCACGTTTATCAGTAATTCTTCATCAGTAGGATACAGGATAGTAAAGCACAAAATACATTTGATAATTGTCTTTTCACTGTCTGTCGGGCTTCCTTGGCGATGCCATACTAACAAACAGAATGAAGCCCAACACATACCCGGGGCAGGGAATCCATTCCGAGCGAGGGAGAGCTTAGCTGGGCACCAGGCGAGACGCCCCCCCTCCCTCCTTTCTCCCGATGCAGCCAGCTGGATGAACTGACAGGCGAGATGCTCCCCCTCCCTCCTTTCTCCCGACGCAGCCAGCTGGATGAACTGTCAGGCCGGCATATCGGCGCTACGCTTCCCAGCTCTCAAATGGCATTTTGGAGTGGCTTGTCAGCTAATTAGACTCATACACATATTTGCGGCTTTTGTGGGTTGGGGTGGCAGTGCACGTAGCGTGGGAGGGGGGGTAATGCCTGGGCACTCTTAATAGGGAATATGCATTTAGGGTAGGAGTGGGGAGGGGGGATCACGCAGGGAGACAGAAAATGGTTAAAGGTGGAGATGACAATGATTAAGGGTGGGGAGGGATATAAACAGCGCTGGGAGGCAGATGCTCTCAGAGCTGGTATTGCTCGGGTGTGCTGTTTGTTGCTGTTGTTGGAAGAAACAAACCACAATAAACGAATCTTGCCACAACGAATCTGTGAGTGAAGAATTTTGTTGGAAAAAGTTTCATCGTCTTCCATCAGAAGCTGACAGAAAACCAGCGCTCACAAACATCCTTCCCTTTTCAGAGGCTGCAGATTGTGAATCATGGCAGAAGGTAAAGACCAAGAATGGTTGGAAAAAGAGGAGTCTGTGGATGGTGAGGATAGTAGTGAGAGGAAACAGGAACAGGTGTATATGGAAGAGAAGAAAGACTCTTTCACAATGACAGCACAGCCAGTTGTGAGACCCAAAACAACCAGAGATGTGCGAGGGAGTGGTCAAAGTCATGTTCCCAAAGGGAATAAGCCTCAAACATTGGATCAAACATTCGACTGGAAAGTCAAACGGTGCCCTGGGGTGAAGATGATCGGTGGATAGTTCCACAGAGTGACACAATGGAACTTTTATGTTGTCAATTTGGGGAGATGACATTGAGAGGGCCGATGGATAGCGGCTCTATGTGTCACAGACAAGTATTGGCCTCTGATAGTAGTTCTCTCCACACATCCAGCCCATTGGGGTTGCCAGACTCTGATATTGGAAGGGGCCTGGAATGCTCAGATTTATATTCTGGGAGAGTGGATGAGAGACAGGACCTGAAAGTTATTCCATGAGGTCTAGTGCAATGGAAAAACGAGGCATGGGATTTGAGCCTCGCTGGGAAGGACAAACACTAGGGAGGTGGGGACCCCCTCCACTACAGCTACTTTTGATGGTTCTGCCCATAAAGTGGCTGTATTTTTGGGACAAATATTGAACCACTTTGAACTATATGGCCACTGTTATCCATCCAATTGGTCTATGATTATTGCTGTTACTGGAGTGTTGGTGGGGGAGGCCTATGAGTGGGAAGCTGATTTGTTCCGTATTAGGGCTGAGGAGTTGGGGGATATCAGACAATTTTTAGCTGCCTTAAGATCTTGCTTTGAGGATACAACTGCTGACAAACGGGCAGAGGAAGATTTGCTGGCCGTGAAACAAAAGGGAAGAACAGCCAGAGAATATGTGAACAAATTTCAACGAGTAGTCAGTAAACTTCCTTTATTACCAGAAAGTTTGGTGATACATCTTTTCAAAGAATGTTTGGACCCTAAATTACATCAAGCTTGCCTTTATAGGGGGTCTCATGTTAACTAACTGATTGGTATCAGGTGTCCATAGAACTAGATGATGGACTTCGGCATCTGAAACCAAAACTTGATAGTGGGGTCCAGATACGGAAGACCACGGATCCAGTTATCAAACCCCAAACCAGAGGGTTCCATTGTAAGGTGCTAGAGGTGTATTAAAATGTTTCTGGTGTGATAGACCAGGCCACAGAGCTGTGGAATGTCCCATACCACCGTTAACATTGGAAAGAACGCCTCGTATGGACATTGAAAGTAATCATACCAGATCAGGAAGAGGTGAATGGCGTGGACAGGAGAAAGTGAGGGGTGTACATAGTACCTCGCCAGATGGTCGCATTGATGAGGATACTTCCTGTATGCCAACTACCATGTTGGTTGACAATGAAGTAGAAGGGGGGTGATCCAATGGTAAGTAAACCAATCCATCCTTTTATTTTACCTGTTTCTTTGTGGAATAAACGGAATGAACAAGGACTTAAGGTGTGGGGCACTCATTGATTCTGGGTGCACAAGATGTTTGATAACTAAAGCAGTGGTGGATAAGTTAGCTTTAAAAATCATTCCATTGGGGGGTTCCTATTAAATTTGAACAGGTGGATGGGTCTATATTAGGTGTGGTTCCAGCAACCCATAGAACGGAATATGTTAAAATGGTGAGGGGTGAACACTGGGAATGGATTTCTTTTGTGGTGGTTCCGCATATGAGTGAAGGAGTAATCTTGGGTCTCGCTTGGCTCGATAAATGGGAATCCACTATACAATGGGAAGGAGGATATCGTAAATGGAAATTAGTTGTTGGTTCCCACCCACCGAATCATAATGAAGTAAAGTGATCATCTCAACATATCTTAAAAGAAGTACGACCATTGCTAGTACGATCCTATCCAAGTAAATATGACGATTTGGCTGAAGTATTTAATGAAGATGGGACTGATTGTTTGCCATTGCATCGTACCATGGATTGTGCCATAGAATTGATTCCAGGAGTCCCTTTGCCTAAGCCAATAATGTATTCCATGACTCAAAAAGAACTAGAAGAAATGAGGAAATATATTGAGAAAAATTTAAAGTGGGGTTTTATCACCCCAGGTAGGTCCCACATGGCAGCGCCTGTGTTATTTCACGAGAAAAGGGATGGTAGCTTACGTCTATGTGTGGATTATCGAGGTTTGAATGCAATTTGTGTGGATCCTTTATATCCGTTACCACTGATGAAAGATTTGCTTACTACGTTAGCACAGGGGTGCATATTCACAAAATTGGACTTACGAGAAGCATACTACAGAGTACGAATTCGAGAAGGAGATGAATGGAAGACAATGTTTAATTGTTCACTTGGTAGTTATTAATATAATGTAATGCCCTTTGGATTACAAGGGGCTCAAGCCGTTTTTATGCAGCTGATAAATGAAGTGTTGCACGAACATTTATATAATGGTGTTTTAGTTTATTTAGCTGATATTTTGATTTATTCAAAGTCCGAACAAGATCACATTAAATTAGTAAGGCAAGTACTTAAAAAATTATTAGATACTCAACTGTACATAAAGCTTTCAAAATGTGAGCTTCACACTCAACAATTGGATTATCTGGGTTACCGTATTTCCAAACAAGGCATTGAGATGGACCCCAAAAAAGTAGAAACTATGTTACAATGGCAAACCCCTACAACTAGGAAACAGTTGCAAAGTTTCTTGGGGTTTACTAACTTTTATCGACAATTCATCCCTCAGTTTGCCAATATCTCATTACCGTTAACAGATTTGCTAAAAACCAAGTTGATTGGGATCAAAAATCCGAACTCAAATACTAAGTTACCATGGACAGATATATGTCAAAAGGCATTTAATACCCTATAGGACTTATTTGCGAAAGAACCCGTGTTGAAACATCCAGATGTTAATTTACCATTTGTTGTCCAGGCAGATGCCAGTGATGTGGCAGTGGGGGCTGTACCACTGCAAAAGAATGAGGATGATGTCTTGCAACCATGTGCATACACCTCTAGGAAATTTAGCCAAAGCGAACGTAATTGGGCGATCTGGGAGAAGGACGCTTTTGCAGTTTGTTGCACATTATTGACCTAGAGGCATTTATTGGAGGGCAGTCCGAACCCTTTTGAGGTATGGACCAACCATAAAAACCTGGAAGCCCTCCACAATCCACGTCACTTATCACCAAAACAAGTTCACTGGGCATTGTTTTTTAGACAATTTAAGTTTACGTTTAAATATGTTCCATCAGGAAGGAATTTTATGGCGGATGCCTTATCCCGACTTCAATATCATAGTCAACGCGAGAATACAATTCAACCACTTATACCAATCATCGATCGCACCGAATCATTAAAAACCATTATACTTGCACCAGATTTGCCTGCATTATTAACAGAGGATGAATGGTTAACACAGAACAAAAATCAAGTAGAAATGAAACATGGTATTGCATGGCGTGAACCCAAAATCTATGTACCAAAAGTATTATGGTCAGTGGTGTTAAAACAATGCCATGATGTGAAGCAGGCAGGACATTATGGATTCCTAAAAACACTGCATTTGGCAAAACGACAATTTTGGTGGCCAGGCCAATGTCAAAACCTATGTGAAATCATGTCCGGTGTGCGCAGTAAATAAAACAAAGATAGGAAAACCAACGGGCTTGTTGCAATCTGTCTCTGAACCAATGAAACCTTGGCAAGATATTGGGATGGATTTCATAGTTGATTTACTGGATAATAATGGGTACACAGTTATATGGACTATTGTTGATTTGTTTTCGAAACAGGCACATTTCGTACCTTGCAAAGGAATACCATCAGCTAGACGATTAGCACAGTTATTTATACAACATATATGCTGGTTACATGGAGTACCCGAAAGAATTATATCTGATAGAGGAGTACAGTTTACGTCAAAGTTTTGGTGTGAATTCATATATGCAATTGGCTCTACACAAGGATTGAGTACAGCTTACCACCCAGCCACTAACGGAGCAGCTGAATGAGCTAATGCTGCCATTGAGCAATATCTCCAGTGTTATGTTAATTATCAAAAAAGTAACTGGACGACTTTATTACCATATGCTGAACTTGCATATAATAATGTGGTGCACAGTAGTACCAGTTACTCTCCTTTCCAGATTGTTAATGGTATGGAATTCGTACCTATACCAGAATGGCCGCACACCGAACAAACCCAAGAAGTTCCCAATACTACTACATGGGTGGACAATATAAAGAAGCAATGGGATTCGGTTCGAGTTGCATTAAAAAAGGCGCAGGAAGCATATAAAAATCAGGGCGATAAAAAACAATCTGACCAAAAACCTTATAATATAGGAGATTGGGTCTACCTATCAGCAAAATATATACACCTAGGGCTGAGTAAGAAAAAATTAGGACCAAAATATATTGGACCATTTCAAATAGCATGCAGCATAAATCCTGTAACAGTGGGTCTTCAACTACCATCCCATTTTAAATGACTTCATCCCATATTTCACATCAATCTACTAAAACCGGCTAATATGATCAGGCAAGAACCAAGATTGACTGTGCCGGGAACGATCCGCGATGATCATTATGAGATCGACAGAATACTTGACTCGCAATGAAGACGATGAATATTACACTATCTAGTTAGTTGGAAATGTAATCCATTATCAGATGCCGCATGGATACCATGTAGAGATGTATCCACTCCTCGATTATGGCAGCGATTCCATAAAAGATACCCCAAGAAAGCGGGGGAGGGGGGGGAATTCGAACATACCATAGAATAACTGTATCTTTTCTGTTTCAGAAAGATCCATGGTAGAGGAGGCCGCATGTCGGGCTTCCTCGGTGGCGCCATACTAACAAACAGAATGAAGCCCAACACATACCCAGGGCAGGGAATCCATTCCGGGCGAGGGTGAGCTTAGCCAGGTGCCAGGCGAGATGCTCCCCCTCCCTCTTTTCTCCTGACACAACCAGCTGAACTGAAGGGTGAGACGCTCCCCCTCCCTCCTTTCTCCCACGTAGCCAGCTGGATGAACTGTCAGGCCAGCATATCGGCACTATGTTTCCCAGCTCTCAAATGGCATTTCGGAGCGGCTTGTCAGCTAATTAGACTCACGCACATGTTTTCAGCTTTTGTAGGTTGGGGTAGCAGTGCACGTAGTGTGGGGGGTAATGCCTGGGCACTCTTAATAGGGAATATGCATATAAGGAAGGAGTAGGGAGGGGGAGGATCACGCAGGGAGGCAGAAAATGGTTAAAAGTTGAGATGACAATGATTAAGGCTAGGCAATGATTAAGGGCGGGGATGACAATGATTAAGGGTGGAGATGACAATGATTACGGGGGGAGGGATATAAATAGCACTGGGAGGCAGATGCTCTTAGCGCTGGTTTTGCCGGGTGTGCTGTTTGTTGCTGTTGTTGGAAGAATCAAACCACAATAAACAAATCTTGCCACAACAAATCTGTGAGTGAAGAAGTTTGTTGGATAAAGTTTCATCGTCTTCCATCAGAAACTGACACTCTCCCTTGTTCAAAGGTCTCCCCACACAAATTTAGGAACAAAAATGAGTTCTGTTCCTCTGTTGGTTATACTGTATACCTGCCTTTTGGTTTTCCAAACCAGGCAGATGCTTCTTCACAATTTGATAACCTGTAGGTGTCAAAAGTGGAATATAAGAGGCACATAAACATACATTGCTCTACCAAAGACATTTTTTAAAATCTGGATAGCCCTTTTGAAGCTTCAGATAGTACAATCAATCTCCTAAAAATATTTTCCATCTCAAATCTCTCCCTCATCAGATGGTGGTAGTGATATGAAAGAAGATGGGAGGGCAAGAGGAAGGCCCTACGACAGGGAAAGTGTTGTAAACAATATGGGTATATCTTCATTATACCTGGGGATTGTAAGAAATAATTATATGATTTGGGCAAGTGTAGGAATGGTCTAATAAGCTTTGCAATCACTTTTTTTTAAAATAGCCTATCCAGAAATCCAGGTTGTCACCAATAGTAATGAGGGAAGGGGATAATTCCTGGCATAATAGCAGTATGAGTGATAGATGACAAATTAAATAGATGACAAATTAAGATTATAGAAATACCACTAACAAGCAAAGTGAATTATTATCAACCAACTCAACTACTAGCAAAAGTTCGGTTATCAGGTTGTATGTACATAATGACAAAAGTATTATTCCAGGATGGCATTTGTCTCCATTGCTTTTCTATGTGATTATGGATGATGCAAGGAAAAAGAGCTCTCCAAAATGGCCAATAAATTGCTCTCAATTCTTAGAAATTAAATGATCATACATTTTTGTACATATCCTTGAACAAAAAAGGACATTTGGGATCTTGATAGAATTTTTTAAAACAAAACATTCAATATAAAAATATGTGGAGCTTCCTAATCTTTTTGAAAGAGACCCTTTTTCTTGGAAAGATGAATAAAGGTGCTCTGCAAATGTGCTCTGCAAATGAGAAATAATGTGGAATAGAAATGGGCAAATCACATAAAACATAGCACATCTTGAGAGTTTGGAAGAATTCCAAGATGATGGATTCATCTTGACAGGCTCTATTCTTCAAGTAGTCTTAAGACAGGAAGATCAAAGGAACTTTTTTTTTAGTTTGGCACAGTTTGTGTTCACAAAGCTATTCTAGAATTGCTTGAATCTTTTCAATATGGGTAGCTGGAATTTTAAACATTATATGTATTAAAAATATGGGAAATCTTCTAGTGACGAGGAAAGGCAAATAAATTCCTTCTGAAAATTGTCATAAAAAATTTAGAGAGGTCATTTGAGTTTCAGATAAGGGATAGTGTCATTTAGTAGGGAAGTATAGTGAGGTCACAAAATCAGATGGTTGGTAAGATTTTTGCTTCTTCTATCCTTAAAAATATCAGCATAAATAAACTATTTGGCATATCAGTAAAGCAGCTATTCATCTTCAAAGAGTCATGGAACATCTTCAGGCCATCCAAATCATAATGTCTGGGAATTAGATGTTAGACATTCTTGGCCCAGTGAATATGTAGTTTATAAATTTGAAACCAGCCCATTTTTCAACACTTAAGGAGAATACAAAGGAGAAGCCAAATAAAGTTGCAGAGATTCTTCAGAGTCATCAGTGGTGAGTATCAAAAAATCTATGTACTTCTAAACTAGTTCAAAATACATCACTGGCTTCCATCTTTACTGAGGGTTCTATAATCTGAGTGAGGAAGACATATCCAGTATCACAGATGACAAATCACCACTGTGATAGGGTAAATGATGGACTTCCAAATTTTTTTGCTGGATACTTGGAAATATTTCCTTGCTGAAAGCAACCATAGAAGCAATAGTGACAACCCCCTTATGCAAAACACAAAGATACTTTTCCGCTGATTTTAATCAGCTAAGATTTCATACTGATTTTCTTCTCTGAGACTTCACAGCCCATAGCAACAAACTTCTCATGCAACTGATTGTGTTTATGCAGAGTTTTAATAATCAGATTTTACTCTCACCCTTTGGAATCACTGCAAATGACAAAGAAACTTTCCTATCTGAAGATTATAGAAAGAGAAGAGTTGAATAAATCAACTAATTCCTTAATCTATCTCTTCAGTCATTACAATATTTTTCTATTCAATAGAGTCCTTCATTTAGTAGATGAAGGGCATCTAATGAGACAGTTCTTTCAAGCACTTTACACTTAAGAAAACAGATGAAAAGCTTTTGCATTACTAAGACAGGAAAAAGAGAAATTTTTTAGACAAGGTTAAGCCTACTTGTGGATGAATGGAAAATCAAGAAATTGAATTGAATTGAATTCTTTATTGTCATTGTCAAAATTTATTGTCAAAACTAATTTATTGTCAAAACTAGGCACGCACACCCCTAACT
Source organism: Notechis scutatus (assembly GCF_049901735.1). Classification (NCBI taxonomy): domain Eukaryota; kingdom Metazoa; phylum Chordata; class Lepidosauria; order Squamata; family Elapidae; genus Notechis; species Notechis scutatus. Next base: position 261,209,177 of record NC_142009.1, on the reverse strand, counting down.
ACCTCTATTCCAACTACAACTGGCCTTAAATGTAAGCTACTCAACGCAGGAAGCCTTGTAAATAAAATACCTGAATTTGCCCTCTTACTAAATACGGCTAAATTAGACATCATATTTGTCTGTGAAACATGGCTCAACGCATCTCTCCCTGACTCCATTACCTCAACAAGAGACTATCATGTTTACTGATGAGATTGTGAAATCCGTAGAGGAGGCGGTGTTGCTATCTTCTTTAAAAAGTCCCTACATCTAAAAAACATTCAAGTTACCCAGGAGCTTGCTATTCCTGAAACCATCATCTGCGAACTGTCCTTAAATATCACATTTCGGTTCTTACTATGTTACAGAGCCCCTGATTATGACATTGAACATGCAAACAACCTAAATACACCACTAACATGGGCAGCATCCTGCCCACACGCTTTTATCTTTCTTGGTGACTTCAATTTACCTCATATTAACTGGACCCTTAACGAATGTACAACTGAACACACACATGCAACCTTATACAATGCAGTAACAAATCTGGGACTAGAACAACTAGTAACCAACAACACTAGACTTAACAACTGCCTCGATCTCATCTTCTGCAATAGTTTGATTTCAATTTATGGAATACAAATTAAAGAACCCTTTTCCAACAGTGACCACAACATGATTGACTTTTGTCTCAACATACGTCCACGCAAAAATCATCACAATGATGGAATCCCCAATTATAAGTTTAAAAAAGGCAACTATGATCTTATAAACAACAATCTCTCATCCTTTGATTGTAAATTTATATTCACTGGATGCAATACTGTAGAAGACCATTACAACATATTTTTACTTGAAGTCAAAAGAGTCATCAAACTATATGTACCACTAACAACTCCCCAAACCAGAAAAAACAAATTACCCATAACAATAAGGAAGCTTCAATCCAAAAGAAATCACTTTGGCAGAATAACAAATCTGGTCATGTTGCCAACTTCAAAAGCCGATACAAAAATTTATGCCACCAGATAAAAACTGAATGCACCAATTATCACATAAACATGAAGAAAACCTTCTATGCACCAATTCCACCCGCACTTTCTACAATTTTGTAAACAACAAACTAAAAGACTCAAGGTCCATCCCACCCCTGAAAGGAGCTAATTGTAAAGACTGCAACGACAGCACTATTAAAGCCAACCTCTTTAACACATTCTTTGGCTCAGTATTTGTAAACAGCAATGGATCATGCCCAGTATTTCCTAGTCGAACCACCGACAACTACAATGATCTAATACATATCAATTTTACAGAAGACAATGTTGAAAAAGCACTACGCAATCTAAAACCATCTCTATCTATTGGACCGGATGGAATATGTGCCTACTTCTTCAAAAAGCTATCCACTGCCAAAGCCGAACCTCTAAGCATAATCTTTGAAAAATCTTTCAGGACCAGCTCCTTGCCAAAACTATGGTCACTAGCCACAGTCATCCCCATCTTCAAAAAGGGAGACCCCAGTCTAGTTGAAAATTACAGACCAATCTCTTTATGCTGCGTCACCTGTAAAGTCATGGAATCAATTATTAACCAATCCATCATTCTCCACTTAGAAACAAACAACCTACTCTCTAATAAACAATTTAGTTTCAGGAAAAAACTATCATGTAATCTGCAACTCTTACACTGCAAAAACATATGGACTACACAACTCAATCAGGGCAAAGCAATAGACGCAACCTACATAGACTTCTGTAAAGCCTTTGATCAGTGGTACACGACAAACTACTCCTAAAACTAAAATCTTACAGTATCTCTGGACACCTGAATAACTGGATAGAAGCATTCCTGTCAAACAGACAACAAATGGTCAAAATTGGGAGTGTCCTATCAAATTCTGTACCTGTCAACAGTGGCGTCCCCCAAGACAGTGTTCTAGGACCAACTAGAGTGCTAGAGCCCACTGTAACTACATAGCCAAAAAGGCGTTAAGCGTTGTTAACCTAATCTTATGTAGCTTTTTCTCTGGTAACATTACACAAATAACTAGAGCATACAAAACATTTGCTAGACCAATACTTGAATACCGCTCATCAGTCTGGAACCCACATTATGTATCTGATATTAGCACAGTTGAGAAAGTCCAGAAATATTTCACAAGAAGAGTTCTCCACTCCTCTACTCGTTGTAGAATACCTTATGCCACCAGACTTGAAATTCTAGACCTAGAAAACCTTGAATTACGCTGTCTTCGGTCTGATCTAAGTATAGTATATAAAATCATATATTGCAATGACTTACCTGTCAATGAATACTTCAGCTTCAACCATTACAACACAAGAGCACACAAGAGATACAAACTCAAGGTTAACCGCACCAAACTTAATTGCAGGAAATACGACTTTAGCAACAGAGTGGTCAATGTCTGGAATACTCTACCTGACTCTGTGGTTTCTTCCCCAAACCCCCAAAACTTTAACCTTAGACTGTCTACTATTGACCTCACCCCTTTCCTAAGCGGTCTGTAGGGGGCGTGCATAAGTGCACCAATGTGCCTACCGTCCCTGTCCTATTGTTTCTTTCAATTTTTTATTTTTCTTATATGTATCCATGTATTCATAACTATGTTTTTACTTATACCTATTATCTTGTAAGCAATTGACAAAAATAAATAAATAAAAATAAAAGAAAATAAATAAATTGTACATATATACACAGTATACATTCGATGAAATTCACATCACAGCCAGAGACCATACTCAACATGCACACACACATGAAAATCCCCAAATATTTCCTCACCACCACCCCAAAATTCCCTGCCTCCTAAAAACACACAAATATCCACACAACAGACCAAGTAATACTGTCCAACAGCTCACTGATAGTGGTATTTAAGTTCATTGTTAAGTGCAATTATAGCTCTGGGATAAAAACTATTCAGAAAACGTGTGGTCCGAGTTTTGAATGAATGAAGACCGAGTAAAAGAATATGCTTTTAAGAATGTTTTAGATGTGTGTTCTAAGGAAACCGCATGCATGAAGAGAAACATTGCAGAAATAAGGAAACCTTGAAAAAACAATTTTTTAAAAAAATCTCAACAACACAAAATAAAATGTCCCTCCTGTCCAGACAGCACTGATCAGCATAATCAGGGACATAAGAATTTTGCAGGGCTAAATTGTACATTGTTTTCTAATTGTTACCTGATGTATTTTTAAGTAATAATTAGAAAACGTAATACATAAAGAAGACATTGCTAAGGTTTTGTTATACATACTAAGAAAAAGATGACAAAACTTCAAATGCCTTTGTGAGATTTTCAATCAGCAAAATTCCCCTTTCAGTCTCACCTCAGGTTGGTCTTAATGATATCTATGAAGCTCATTCCTTCGTTTTTTGTTTTTTGTTTTGGAAATTTATTCATCAATCGTTCATTGCAACAATTATGTGAAGTAATTGGTTGTTGTGCATACTACGAGTCAGAGAAAGACGTTTTAAGACTTGTTCAAAAGAAAAGGCAATCAGTAAAGGGTAGTGTTAAGATATGCATAAGACACAAAAGGATCAGTGAAATAAGTGATGAAAAGGAGAGAGGCATCAGTAGACAGTGAGAACTGCCTAAGAAGCATTTTACACTTTTTTATTACAAGGCAAAGATCACTTTTCCACAGACCTAATTACTCTGGGGAGCCTTAAAATCCCAGCAAAAATAATTTTGCTGGCTTTTTCCCAGCGATTTTCTGAGTTGTGAAGTGAAAAGAAACGCTAAGTGCGGCAAATTCCTATAGAAATTTTCCTAGCACTAGCTATTAAGCTGTGGCAAGATAATTTAGGAACTCTTAAATTGTATACTCTCTAGTCCTACAGTAACCAAATTTGTTCAGAACTGCACTCTTCCACGGTGTGAGAAAATGAGTTTGCTGTTGGCTGCAAAAGGTAAGCTATTTTTTTATTTCAAGACTTTTGCTGAATTCATACGTTATTTATTTATAGCATAATGTACAACCCTTGCCAATAGAGGGTTTTGTAGAGGATAATTTATGATTTCATGTTATTTGTGAACTAATTTCATTGCAGCTCCTATGAAAAAACCAATTAGTGCAATGTGCAAAACCTTTGTCCCAGGATATAGTATTTTAAATTTAATCAAGCTAGAAGAATTTAAAACCTATGTTTGAGACAGGTCTTAATGTTTGAATCCTAGAATAAGTACTTTAAGAAATTTAGCACAGATATCTGAGAGTAAAGGAAACATAATTTGTATGTGGATACTATAGCAATACATTTAGAATAATGAATATTTTGATTATTTTTGTGGTACAGGCACATTATCAGATTCATCTGAATTGGATGAAACTAAACCAGTGATGATGACAGAGACTGATTATGTAAGAATTAGTAGTAGTCATTTCAGTTATTATTCAAAAGTAGACACATCAATCAATCAATCCTGTTCTAAGAAAAAAAAAACATTTTATAGAGCAGGATGAGGAGGAGATTGTGTGAAAAATGAAATAAAATGTTTTAAAGGAATCATTCTACTTGCTCCCTATAAAGCAACCTAAGCTTCAACAAATGTTAATAAAACAAAGCTTTAGGAACCAGCAAAATCCTCTCTGTTTCAGTCTTTTAAAAGTATCTTGTTTCCCTTTCAGACAATATTTTAAATAGAATCCAATACACTAAAAATAAGAGGCATTTATTTTAAGAAACAAAAAAATATCTAGTGACTGAGCTTAAATCTGACCTTAGCAATGCCAAAATGTAATTAGCTTTTTACTTAAGAGTCTCAAAGTTCTACTAAATTCCAAGTACTATTCATATTTTCTTTACAGTGTCAATGTTGATGAACCATCACATGCATTCTTATAAAAAGAAGATATTAAATACATGACAAAGAATATATTCACAATTTGGGAGCAATTCTGGATGAGGTTCTGTTGATGATGAGGCCTAAGTGATTTCCATGGCTAAAGTGACTAGTTGTCACAAGCACAAGGAATCAGGAAGCAGGGCGGTTCAAATGAATAAAGGTGTCAACTTTGAAATGGATCGGGTCTGTTGCAGTCATTTTCTTCGTTTCTCAGCTTGACACACTTTGGTGGGGGAGAGGGAACTTTGGAATATCAGACCAGACACCAACAACTTAGTACAGTAGAACCTCTGGTCACGACCATAATTCATTCCATAACTTTGGTCGCAACCCAATTTGGTTGTGACCCAAAACTAATTTTGGAAATTTGGCGCTTACAAAAAAATGGCAAGGAAGGAGAAATCGGCCATACACACGTACACAAAAATGAATTTTTTTGATCAGAATTCGATTTGGTTGTGGTCAGAAGCATCCATGACCAGAAGTTCTACTGTATCTTGTGGGAACCGAGGGTATCCCAACAGGTGCTAGCCAGACACTGGAAGAGGTTACCAAGGAGACACCAGAACACCTAATTGGACAATGTGACCTGTGACAAGGAGGGAGCTGTCTGTTCTTTAATTATACTGAAATTATGCTGGTTTTGCATTTCAATCGTGTCCAAATGATGTACTCAATAAAGCAGTTCTTTGAGAAAGCCAAAAGTCTCAGAGTTGCTGGATTGGTTGGGTTCATTATTTGGAACCCTGACAAAAGGTTTATTGCATGGTTTCTACACTTTCTACAAGAATCTGAACTACAAGCAGTCAAAGTAAATTGGCAGTAGATAAGAGTCAACAGAATCAAAGTGGCTGGACTTAGATCTCTTGTGGGCATGAAGGGATTCAGGACAAATGATGCACTTGATCCCTATCTCAGATTCAGTTTAATCCTTTTCTATAAGTTGTACTGTATTGGGATACAAATATAGTACCTGTCTGTTTCTTTAAAAGCAATTGAATCTGTCTACGTGCTCACTGGAGACAATTTTATAGTATTTGAATTTTTTTCTCTTCCCCTTTTTTTCTGAAGTCCACAATATTTATGTTTTTCAAGCATTTTAAATGCTGTTGTTTCATGACAGCATTCCCAACTCTTCAACTAAAGCTGTACTTTATTAGATTATGTTTATTGTCATGATGCTTTTATAGTTTATAAATTGATTGAAATAGTACATAAATGAATAAATCTATAAATAAAGCAATATGTCATTTTAATTATAACTGATAACTATTTGCTGAACAAAAGTACAACTTAATTCGATCTTCAGTTATGGAAGCTGGAAAAGATAGTGGGCTGCCCTACAAAGAACAAGGCTAAATGTTTTAAACCAGTTTGCTTTGCTTTCTTCTAAGGAAAAAAAAACAATTCCTGGTTTTGCTTTTTGCAGCCAATTTTGCCTCCTAGAGATTTTAAAACACATTGAGTAAGCCTGCTGATCTTCCAACTCATGAGAAAGGGTAACTCTTCCCAAAATTGTCTGAGCAAGTTTAACCAGATATAAGATACATTATATCTCTACGAAGGACAAGTGAGAATAATCTGCCTAAATCCACAAACTGAAATTGAACAGGGGACATCAAGTTTGCTATGTTCTTTAAAGAGAAGCAGAAATTATCCTAATAGAATTATAAGCTGTCTATCAGCTTCATATTTTTTCAGAATTAGGTAGGAAAACATGCACACAGTTTTGACTTCAAAGCAGAAAAGAAAGCTTTCTACTTCATCTTCCACAAAACATTCACCCTGTACTTGCAGTTCTATGCCCATACTTATGACCGACTTTTCATATCCTCAATTCCTACTTTTGTAAAAGTCTATGCATCTACACTTGAATGTACACCTAGACATATGGACTGTGCATAAGATACATAAGAGACAGGATCGTTAGTAAAACAATCTGGGTCCGAAGGCAAACTTCTCCAATGGGTATTCAATAATAAGAGAGCCCAAGTGCTGATTCATACTGCATTTACTGACTTTTTTTGTATTCTTTGGTTTTTTTTCAATTATCCAGCATGCATCAGCAATAATGTCTTAAGTTGCTTGGCCTTTTTTAAAGCCAAATTGAACATCTGGCATCTCTCTCCATATAGGACTCTAATCTGCATTGGATAATACTAAATAATAATAATAATAATAATAATAATAATAATAATAATAATAATAATAATAATAATAATAATAATAATAATAAAAGTATTGATTAGCCCTTGGGCCATATCAAAGTGCAAAGTTCCAGCAACAATTTGTTACTAAGATTTAATAAAAGCAATTCACAATGAAATTTGATAAAATACTATTTAAAATGGAACTTGATAAAATACAATTTAAAATGGAATCTAGACAAAATAAGATTTAAGATGAAATAAAATACAATCCAAAATAAAATTGTAATAATAATAATTTAAGATATAGATAAAATATAATAACATTACATTTCGGAGTCGCCGTTGCAATTTACCCCAATCAATCCCACATATGCAGATCTCAACTGAATCATTTTTTTAAAATACTGTGCTACTTTAAATGTTATTTTCAAGTTCTGGCCAGACATAAGATAAGTTATTTTGATATGGGTATCCCAATGGGTCATTCGTCTGATATATAGACCAAGATACCTGTCTCTCATCCTCTTATACAGGCAACAGTCAAATAGGATGTGAGCCAGGTCCTCTACCTCTGCCGCTCCGCAAATGCAGAGATGCTCATTGTACGGTATTGCATGAAATCTGTATCTAACCATGTGTCTAGCTGTTCAAGTCTCACTCTCTTGAATATCTCCCTAAGATATTTTGGGAGTTGTGACTTCAAGTAGCTATCTACTTGGAAAGTACATTTGTATTTACTCAACCATTTCAAGTTACCTACCTTACTAAGGATAGCTATATCAGTTTGTGCATCTATATCCTTAATTTTTTGGGTAATTCTTTTTTTTTAGATTGTTCTGCTGTTACACAAGAGATAGGAAGACCACAGCTTCTTACAAAATTTGTTAGTTTAATGATCCAGGAGATTTGTGATTGTAGTTTTATTTGCTCTAGTAGGCATATCAGTCTCCATTTCATTAACTTTGCACCAGTAGTTATAAGCTCTAATTTTAGATAATGCCTGAATTGTATAAATTCCCAATTCAGCTCTAACTGCTGCAGCAGATGTTCTTGGGTCTACACCCAAAATACATCTCAAATGCTGGGACTATGTTTGTTCTAGGACTGTGGTTGAGTAAAGACCCCAAATTTCTGCTCCATACAAGAGGACTGTGGTAACCTTAGCCTTATAAACCTTGATTAATGGGACTAGGGACCCTGGATAACTATGGTTTTTTAGTTTGAGCAATAAATTCAAACGGCCTTTTGCTCTAAATGTACTCCGTTGATGATGGCAGGCCCAAGATCCAGTATTGGAAAAAGTTACACCCAAATATACAAAGGAATTAACCTGTTCAATTGGTTCTCCATCCAATTGCCACCTATGTCTCTGATGGTTTCTTCCAAACACCATTATTTTTGATTTAGATTTACTATGATTAGAGAGTTATCCTGGCAATAAGAACTAAATCTTCTTAATAGCCTACATAATCCTACTTGTGTGTATGATAATAAAATCATATCATCAGCATAAAGCAAGCTGTTACCTTCATTAACCCTGGCAAGTCATTGATGTATAAGTTAAATAATAATGGAGCCAGAATACACCCTTGCCTTATCCCTTTATTTGTGCAAATCCTGTTAGTCAGGGCCCCGTTAACCTAGTACCGCACCCTTAAACAGGTACCTGTGTAAAGGGCTTTAATCCAGGAGTTTGGATTCTATTTGAAGAGATGTCAGTCTACTCCATAGTACATCTCTATTTACCATATCAAATGCTGCTGTAAGGTCTATGAAAGCAGCAAACAGGGGTCTTCTCTAATAGGCATATTTGGCAATTAGATGATTCAAGACAAAGCAGTTATCAATAGTAGATCTGCCTTGTCTAAAACCTGCTTGTTCTTCTGTGAGGCTGTTGTTTTCCTCTACCCAGATTTCAATTCTGTTCAAAAGGTACCTAGCATATACGTTTTGCTACAATGTCAATCAGGCTAATGGGCCTATAATTACTAGGATCCTTTTTATTCCCTTTTTTATATATGGGGACAACTATTGCCATCTTCCACCCATCTGGTATATGGCAGGTATTATTTGTGTGTGTAAAAAGGCCTGCTAATACAGGGCCCCACCAGTTGGAAAATTTCTTAAATAGTTCTGCTGGTAGAAAATCCTCTCCTGGGGCTTTATTGCTCTTTAAATTTTTAATGATGGACTGTATCTCCTTTTCTGAGACTGGTGGCCAAGGGGGGGAAGTTCTAGGGTTTAATAAATCACTGTTTGAAAATAATTTCTTTACCGGTTCGGTGGAGGCAAACAAGCACTGATAATAATTCTCCCAATCCTCAGCAGAGATTGGTATGTCAAACGCAAATCTCCGTTCTTTCAGGATACCTGCTACCGAATGCCAAAATAATACTGAGTTATGACTTCTGGCAGCCAACTCAAGTTCTGACCAGATTGAAATGGCAAAACTTTTTTTCTTTAATGTTATAGTTTTTTTATATTCCCTTCTTGTGTGCAACATCTTAGCTTGTATATAGGCAGTAGGGTTCCTCTGGGCAAGCCTCATGGATGCCTTCAATTTCTTTTTCAGTCGCTGGCAATCCGAATCAAACCAGTGAGGTCTACCCACTTGGGCTCTTTTTGAAGCAGGTTTAGTTGTTAGATGTTTCTTCAGTATGTTACAAAGATTGGAGAATGCATTGTAGGCTAACATCCAGTCAGTAGTAAATGACTGGATTGTTCTAGCCCACTTAATAGCATTCTCTGTTTTAAGGCATTCTAATATTGCCTTAGTATCAACCTTAGCCCAAATTAACCTTTTATTTTGAGTCACTTCTACCTTTTTAGTAAGCCATCTGTCAGCCATGTTATATGGTCTTAGATCTTAGCGGCCTCACAATGTCACACTTATAGGCTGATGGTCGCTATTGTCGCTAAGGTGTACTGTGACCTCCAAGAGGTCAGCCTTATCTCTAGACACACAAAAAAGATCCAGTACGCTACTTGAATTAGTTGAGTGGTGTGTATAGGGTATATGTAATTCTTATCCTTACCTCCCAAAATTTGGAGATTACCCTTAAAAATTAAGGAGACTAGGAGCAAACCAGAGGCATTACTTTTACAATCTCTCGAGAGCCACTGAGGATGGTTTTCAAAGAACTCCCCTGGGATTCCCTTCTGGGCAAGAGGACCCAATCTAGTGTTCAGATCTCTTAATAAAACCACTATGGACTGAGGATACAGTATTTCTATATCTTCTAGGATAACTTCCAAGCACATCCAATATTTGGAATTATAGTGCTGGGATGTGCTTGGGGGATTATACATATTTATCAATATTAACTCAAACTGGTCATATTCAAATTTGACAGCTAGAAATACGGATACTTATCTTCGTTATATAATTTCTCTCCCTGCTATTGCAATTCTTGTTTTATAAGAATGCATAGTCCACCAGAGGGTCTCCCTTTGTTCTTTGTTTTTTGGGCTGGGGAGGCCCATCCCTGAAAGCCTGGCAGTTGTACTGGTTTGTCCACTTTGGTTCGCCAAGTTTCTTGAAGGGCTATTACGTTAAATCTAGAGAAAAAGCCCACTGTCAACTATCCCTTTCCAGCCTGCTATGTTCCAGGTCAGCCACTATATGGGGTTCTCAGAAACAAGATGATCTGGCTTGGTTAATTGGCTGGATGGTAAAGATGTCAGATGTCAACTTGACATTGGAGCCAGATCAATATCATCTAAGCTTCCCATATAAACACAATTGTTGTGAGGTTCGATATTTCTCCTCATGGGTTGCAGAACTTGTTGTTGCTTCTCTGTACCTCGGTTGCCAGTATGCCTTTGCTCTTGCTCCAAGAATGATTTTTTTCCCAATAGGCAGGTACTCTGGTTTAAATCTATAAATGTGGATTTATGTCAATTTTTGGAGTGGCATAGCTGAGGATTCATCTTGTGGAAAGTTGTTATGGGAGCTTCTAAATCAATTGAAGATGGAAGCTGGATTATCTCCTTAGTGTTTGTCAGCTTAGGGGGCACTGTGTGATGAAGCCCTTTGTCTTTCAGTTGTTTCTCAGAGGTTGGGTCAGTCAGTGCAGTTACCCCACAGTCAGCCTGTGTGACAGTACCTCCTTTTACTGTTAAGGTGGGGACAGTTTGTTGATTAAATACATTGTCACAAGATTGCGTGGTTAGTGGAGCCAAATTAAATAGAGGCTTTGCTGTAGATTGAGTTGTTGTCAATGCCTCTTTTAGGTCATCCAATCTTTGAATGATGTTAACTTGCTCAGGTTCTGACAATGCACTGAATAAGTCAATCAACGTTTCCTCTGGCACATCCTCAGCAGTTCCTACAGTTGTGGGTAACACAGTTTGTATATTGCTTCTTTGCCTTCTCGGGGTCAGGTCAGTTACAGCAGCCTCAGGTTTAGCAATGTGAGAGCTGTTGCAACCTAGATTTAAAGCAACAGTTCCCACTTGGTGATGCTGTTTCAGGAGTGGGTACACTTTTTCTGAACAAAAAACCCTTATTGGAAATATTGAGAAGGCGCTCAGAAAGGGCTTCATTCTGAAAAGCATAGAGGGTATTATGGGTTGCTTGAACAATAGGAGAATTCTCATACATTGCATTCTTGCTGGCAGCCACTCTGCATGTAGTAGATCTATCAGAGTGAGTTCACAACAGAGCAGCTGGCTCAGGGACAGCCCAATAGCTTTTCTATTACTCTCTTGTCATAAATTTGCAAGGTAACCTGGTTAGTTTGCAGACTGTAGTTATGTTGGTCATCTCTACCTGACTGAGTGTTTTCTCTATAGGTGTTCAAATTTTTGGGAGGAAAACGAGGTCGCTAGTTACATTTTCTGAGTTAGCCGTCCCATATCTATCAATGGTTATCCTCCCAAGTCCTTCTACAGTATTTGAGTGGCTCCTAACAAACGTTGCAAAAGATTCTTTCAGGCAATCGACCTTATTTATGACAATTGACAAAAGGTCATATATTGAGTTTACAGTTTGAGCTGTAAGTAAACATTGTCCAGAGAGGAAGTCTGTCACATTTTCCTTCTTTAAATTTGTTACATCTCCCCCCCTGAGCAAAGAAGGCTGCTCCTGGGCTCCAAGAACAGGAGCCACCCTCCGAGAGGGAGGAGCATAGCTCTACACACTGCTTATTTTCCAGTTCGGTTTGTAAGTCCCATTCCAATAAATCACATAAATTAAGTTTGTCTGACAAGGTGCCTGTGAATTAGTTACTCACTGAAACAGACTGTCTGTTTGCAATATAATCTTCCATTTTCTGCTGCTGTCTCTTCCTTCTTTTCCCCATTCAGGTTTTTCCACTGAATAGTAAAATGTAAGTTTTACTTCCTTGTTTCCCTCCAACAAGGCTTTGGGAAAGCACTTGGTTGCAAGTTGGGCTGCTGCGTGTTTGTCTTGCCGATAATACTAAACATTTTTTGACTAGCATGTGAAATTAAAGGCATTAAAGATAGTTTTCACATTGTGTTAAATCTCCTATTTGGGATATTTGTACTAGAACCTTCAGTCAATTTTAACAATTCTCATTAAGTTAAACTTATTGTTAATCTATACAAGCATGCCTTTAAAAAATTTAGGTACATTAAAATCAGGGATTGGGCTACTTGAACATTTAAGTGAATAATGCAGCCAGTTTTATAAAGTGTCTGTTATGTGATTTTTGAAATTTATGAAAATTATTTTGGGGCACTTGATAAATACATATCATTATGTATTGTTATGTATCATTAAATAATGGTGCCCCCATATGTCCTGAACTATTTATTACTGTTATCAAATCTGTATTATTAAATATATAAGATAATATCTATAATATATATCTGCTATTTTGTAAAATTTGCCAATTCACAAAATGGCTGCTGGGTTAGTCATAAATAATCCATTTACTAGATGGAAATTGGTGAAGTTCTTCTGTATCCGCTCTAATTTGCTATCCAAGACTGGCTATTTTTTTAGCCACTTTAGCTACAAATGTTTTTTTAGGTCCTAGTGGATATACTGTGAAATGAAGCACTAGCTGCATACCACGTTTGTTTTCTGAAAATGTGTATACATTATGTATCCTGTGAAGGTCTCAGAGGCACTTCTGAAAATAAAAAATATACTAGAGGTACTATAAGTCAATTCAAATTTCCTTTGTTTATAAATAAAATAATCAGGTAAAATTTTATTTTTTTTCAGCTGGAGCAGAGAATTTGAAAGATTCCAAATAGGTTACCTGCAGATAACTGGGGCTGATTAGCAAAGAAATTAACATTAATTACCGTGCTTTCATCTTCTATATGTAGAAGAAAAGGGAAAATATTTTCAATAAAATCACTTTTATACTTTCATGTTAATAGTTTCATTGCCACAGCTAATATGATAAATAACTGGGAGTAAAAGGGAAATGGAATAGCTTTATAGCTTTGGTTACAAGACTCTATTTTGAAGAAAACAAGCTCCCTTCCAGAGAGAAATCAGTATAATGTCAGTATAATAATCAGTATAATAATAGGGTAATAGAATGTTCTGCTAATGGACTCAATTCCTATGGGTGGTTCATATTACAATTCAAAGACCATGCTAATTCCAGTTAGGATTCTCATAATAATAATAACAAAAACAATCTAAAATATACTTAAAATAAATCAATGAAAAATGATAGGTTAGATAAAATGTTCTTTCAATAGAATGTATGCAGGATTTAAACTATTTAATTACATCAAATTGTTTCAAAAGAGTTGGAATACTCCTACAATATGTAAGAGGTTACATTAACTCTAGCTGCACTAATGAAGGTATTATCAATACACTTAGCATGGATATTGATATTCCCTGGCAGGAACCGAGAAACTAACATTTAAGAAAAGCAGGGAAACTAGTACTGTAGCAGCTATAAAGCCCATTTATCCTAATGAATTATCTGAATAACAAAGGAGAACATATTTTTCTCATCATAAATTGGAGCACAGAGTAAAGCTATTTTGATATTTCTAGATTATGATTCTTTTTTTTTCTCCCACAATATTTACCTTAGAGTAAAAGCATAACTGTTCTAACTAGGACCAGGACTACTACTCCTGACAAGGGAAGATTTAACTATTTTTCCCACAGACATTTTTCTTCTCAAGTTCAAATCTACATGAAATATTGTTCTAAGGACATTTAATTGATTTTGTGTAGAAGGAAGGATACATGTTGTGGAATCTGAATTGGTACCTATGAAGTTATAAAAAATGTCCAGGTTTATTAAGAACTTAACCCATGGATTCCAAAGAGCAGGCTTGGTAATCATTTCAGTCCTTCTTTGGAACAAGTCAAGGATGTGTTGCTTACAGTGTGTTAGGAATGATAGTTACCTAACAGTTGGGTTGGCAATATATAAACCAGGATAGTCATTTAATACTGTTGTATCTTTAAGGGAATGTTGTAATTGTGATTGGCTGAGGTTCCTCCAACAGCCATAAGATGGAGCCAGAAACCTGGTTTGTTACTTCTTGCATTTCCCTTTTGCCTTTTGCCTGAACATCATTCTGCGTGAATTGCTGCGAGTCTTGCAACTGATCGCAAACTCCATTTACTGAACTTTGTTTACAATACTGGTAAAGAAAAGGACTTCATTTTTGGATTATCCTTGGACTGATTGTTTTGAATAATAACTTCTATATGATTTGGACTGTTTGCTGGACTTTGTTTACCTGTTTACTGGAAGTAAAACTTACATTTTACTATTCAGTGTATCTGTGTGCTGGTTGTGTGTTATTCATCACCACTCTCACTATGTTTCACTGAGTGCATTCATTCTCCTAACGGGGAACACCTCAACAATGGTTATAGGCCCAGGCTCAGATAACTGAGAGTTAGTGTGAATACACAGTACTATATACAGACAGCTGTCTACTGTTTATTTGTGGGTTACTGTCCTGGTAAAGATGGCACAAGACCCGTCAACAAGTCTATCACTGATAACCCGGTTGGATGGAACAAACTGTGTTTCCTGGTCTATGAAGCGCAGTCTACTTCTGCGTAGGGAAGGGTTATGGGCTGCAGTTCAGGATCCACCGGATGTAAATGCTTGGGATCCAGATGATGAGGTTGATGCCAAAAAGTTAGCTGACTTTAAATGGAACAACGAATGAGCTCTTTGTATAATTGGACTAACACTGAGTGACCAGCAGCTAGTCCATATTCGTGGAGAAAAGTCTGCTGCTAGGTGTTGGGAGAATTTGAAGAAGATTTATGTTCGTGACAGTGTAGGTGCACACATACATCTTACACGTAAACTGTTTAGAGCACGTCTTCTGAAAGGTGGAGATATGTTAGCTCATTTGAACTTTATGAAAAGAACTTTTCAAGAGCTACATGAAAAGGAACTGATTTTTTCAGATCTGCATCAGGTTTACATCATTCTTTCCTCATTGGATGAAAGTTATGATGATTACGGATCTTCACTGGAAGTCCTGACCAGAAATGAACTGACATTGACTGACATAACCAGACAACTGTTAGAAGAGGCAAGAAGGCAGGATAGAGACCAACTGAGAGAGAAACAACCACAAGAAGAGGATTTGTTTTCAACTGCCTATACTGTTATGAAATGTTTTTCTTGTGGGGCTAGGGGACATATAGCTAGATTCTGTAAGAAGGGCAAATGATGGAATACTGGTAATCACCAGAAGGTTAAGAAGAATGTTAGTTTAGCTATGTCTAGCAATTCAACTATAAACCATGATTTGTGGGTAGTTGATAGTGGAGCATCGCAGTGCATTACTAGAAATAGAGAGAGGTTTGTAAAGATGTCCAAACATGTATCATTAGCAAATGGATAGAAGATGAAAGCATCTGGTAAAGGTACTGCATATTGTTCATGTATAAATGAGCATTTACCTATGTTATATGCACCTAAACTGAAATTTAATTTGTTATCAGTAAGGGCTTTAGTTAATATTGGTTATGTAGTAACCTTTAGGGGAGAAAACTGTATAAAGAGGGTAAAAGTGTTACTGCTACTTTAGAGAATGATTGATATGTTATACATGATGACCAATTGCAGAAGGCTAACTCGGTTTATAACAATGTTAAGCCACATGACGAATGTATACATTTACTGCATAGACGTCTGGGGCACATTAATTTCAAAATGCTGAAACAAACAGTTAAATTGTCAGAGGGAGTAAAATTAAAACCCTGTAGCAAGTACTTAAACTGTAATGCCTGTAATCAGGAGAAAAGCAAGGTTACTCCTGCAAACAGACTGAATGGGTTTAAGACCAAAGAACCTTTAGAGGTTGTTTTTGCTGACATAATTGGTCCTAAGAAACCCAGTTTGGGAGGTGCCTGCTATGTTTTGAGTATAATGGACCATTACTCACGGTATGGTTTCTGCTATCTAATGAAAAACAAAACAGAAACGTTCCAACATTTTTTTAACTAGCTAAGGTTTGCTGAAAGGAAAATGAGACATAGGGTAATTACCTCAGTTACAGATAACAGGACTGAGTTTATTAACACTAGATTCCAAATGATGTTGAAATTGGCTGGTATTGAGTATAAGCGTTCTGCACCTTACAGGCCACAACATAACTCGTTTATAGAATGAAGGGGGCAAATGTTACAAGCCATGGCTCGCACTATGTTATCCGATTCAGATTTGCCTGAAACACTGTGGGGTGAAGTCATAATGTGTAACAACCATGTGTTAAACAATGTGGTGAACACAACAATTGGTGAATTGCCATTCACTCGTTGGCATGGCAGAAAACCAAATTTAAGTTATCTACACACATTTGGAGCTCCAGCATGGGTGCATATTCCCTCACAAGTAAGAATGAAAGGGCAACATAGAGCTAGGAAATTATTTTTCGTAGGTTACGAGGCCAACCATAGATCGTTTAGATTCTGGGCTCCAGGCACAGCTAATGTTTACTGTGGCACTAGTGCTAAATTTCTTGAGCATGTTGGGTGGCATAAACTAGAACAAGAATCCAACAATGATGTTGTTATCAACACCCAAGTAGTCCCTAATGATGAGATAGTTAAACTATCAATAGCCATTAAAAAGGAAGAACAGGCACAGGAGGAGGTAGAAGAACAGGAGCAGATGGAACAGGAGAGTCCACCAGTAAGCCCTGAGTTGCCTAGATGTTCAAGCCACCAGGTAAGCATGCCATAGGGTGTAAGTGGATTTATAAAATTAAGACAGGTATGGATGGGACTGTTACCCATAAAGCCAGGTTAGTAGCACAAGGGTTCGATCAGTCAGCCAATGACTACAATGAGGTGTTTGCACCTAGTCTGAAGGCTACCACATTACGAGCAGCATTAGTGTGGGCAGCTAAGAAGAAATACATAATAAACCATTTAGATGTTGAGACGGCATATCTACATGCACCATTGCAACATACTATATATTTAAAGCAGCCTTTGAGGATAAAAACTGATAACAAAACTAATTGCTTTATGGCTTGAAGCAATCAGGCTATGAATGGAACCAGAGCATAGTGAAGGAATTAACAAAGATAGGTTTTGTAGCTGGCATGGCTGATCCATGTTCATTCAAAAAGGAAAGTGATAGTGTAGTTTCATTGTTGCTATTGTTCACTGATGACATAGCATTAATCACTAAAACTGAGCAAGAAGCTACTGGGATTATTTCACTGTTAGAGAAGAACTTTAAAATCAAACATTTAGGTGAGATTAAACAGTATCTTGGTTTGAAAATAGATAAAACTAAGTGAGGCTACAAAATCTCACAGGCAGATAAAATTAACCAGTTACTGAAGAACTTTAAAATGGAACTTTGTAAACTGGCTAAGACACCAATGAGCCAGGAGTTTAGCCACAGTGATGTGCAAAGTCCTGTTTTTGATAAAGTCATTTATCAATCATTAATTGGTAATTTATCCTATCTTAGTAATTGGTCTAGGCCAGACATAGCATATAGTGTCAACCAATTAGACAGGTTTAACACTGAGCCTACTGAACGGCACTGGCAAGCTGCTAAGCGTGTTGAGGTATCTTAAACAAACGATGTATTATGCATTATATTTGGAGCCTAAGGATGAACTAAGTTTAACTGCATATGCCAATGCAAGTTTCGCTACAGAAGTACCTACACGTAAACCAATGTCAGGTAATGTAGTGTTATTAGAAAAGGTGTTAATTGGATGGCGGTCTATTCAACAAAAACATCTATCAACAATGGAGGCTGAATTCTCATGTTTGTCTCTATTATGTACGGATTTAGTATGTTATAAACAACTAATGATAGACATGGGAAGTAATGTGAAGGAACCTATTGTTGTATATGAAGACAACCAATCAGCAATTCAGATAGCTTCCAATCTTGCCGTAAAGACAAGATCAAAACACACCGATCTACGATATCTGAACGTGAGACAATGTATTCAAAGTAAAATGATTAAACTGGAGTACTGCATGTCAGAGAATAACATTGCTGATCATTTTACGAAAGCCCAAGGCAATGTAAAACATAAGACTTGCTGTGAGGAATATGGACTTAAACTATAAGGTTTTATATATCGTCCTACCCAAAGGGGAGAATGTTAGGAATGATAGTCACCTAACAGTTGGGTTGGCAATATATAAACCAGGATAGTCATTTAATACTGTTGTATCTTTAAGGGAATGTTGTAATTGTGATTGGCTGAGGTTCCTCCAACGGCCATAAGATGGAGCCAGAAACCTGGTTTGTTACTTCTTGCATTTCCCTTTTGCCTTTTGCCTGAATGTCATTCTGCGTGAATTGCTGCGAGTCTTGCAACTGTTCGCAAACTCCGTTTACTGAACTTTATGATACTGGTAAAGAAAAGGACTTCGTTTTTGGATTATCCTTGGACTGATTGTTTTGAATAATAACTGCTATATGATTTGGACTGTTTGTTGGACTTTGTTTACCTGTTTACTGGAAGTAAAACTTACATTTTACTATTCAGTGTATCTGTGTGCTGGTTGTGTGTTATTCATCACCACTCTCACTATGTTTCCCTGAGTGCACTCATTCTCCTAACGGGGAATACCTCAACACAGTGTCCCCAATATCAATTCATGAAAAGGACAACTGTTGGACTAGAAGACCTCCAAGGTCCCTTCCAACTCTGTTATTCTGTATTCTCTTGAGTAAGTCCTTCAAGTCACCTAAGAAATCTATGCACTGATTTCAAAAGAAGCCTTTCTTCTTTATTAATAATAATATTAATCAGGTACTCACTAATGTATAAATCCTAATTCCATTATGATTAGAATTCTAATCTGATTAGAGCCAGTTTGGTGTGGTGGTTAAGGCATTAGGCTAGAAATCAGGAGTCAGTGAATTCTAAGATTCAGTCCTAGGAAGGAAGCGATGGTTAAACCACTTCTGAAAAATCTTAGAATTAAGGAACGGAGGGTAAAGGCCCCCACTACTACCACGTTGTTCGCTCTTTTGCAGCTTCCCTTCTCTGGAATTGCTTAATTTCTGAAATATGGCTACCTCATAGCCTTCTGGAAACAGATGAAAATGCTCCTCTTCCAGATAGCTTTTGGGGATTAATTGTATGTAAATCAAGTCACAGTTTGTTAGTTTCTTATTCTTAGTAACTATTATAATTCTGATTTTGTACCATGCCTTAAGTCCAATTGGTTTCAGAAATCAGATAAATTTCATAAATATTCCCATACCAGTTCCTATAATTTGCTTCAAAAAATTACATTTTCTTTTCTTTTCAATGTTTCCTATCATGCTTCTGCAATGTTAATACAATGCAGATCTTATGTTTAAAATTTATTTGCTGCCAAGTGCTATAGGCTGCTGTCTTGCAGTTATGTGTTTGCAATCCAGCAGGGTGAGGAGAGCCAATAAGTTCCCCCAATAAGTTCCACTAGGTCTGTAACCCTCCTTTCTTCCCAATAAGATGGGAAGCATACTATTCTACTTTGTAGCATTTTCCTTGCAAAGTCATTGCTCTCTACTTCCCCAAACTTAACATAATTTAATTGGATTTTAATTGTGTTTCCAAAATAATTTATTTTCTTCTTTCTTTTAACAAAGTAAGTTGAAAAAAAGTTACAAAACAAGATTTGTCCTAATAAATAAGTTGCTAGACTCAGTGAAACAACAAGAGAAAGCCAACAGCTATTCATCACTATCACACATGATGACCAGAACTGCATTAGCACAAATTAGTGTAATACATTAACATGGATTAAAATCCTCTTGGGTTTTTTTTGGTGTCGAATCTGGTGCAATGAAAAGTCTGAACTGACAACCCTACACGGATGACTTTACCCCTGAGTATGCTATTTTAAAAGGTTCTCTTATATGAAGAACAAATAGCTCATTCAATTTGTTTCTCTATGGAATAACATTCAGGTAGCTACAGTAGCTAATTTTATGGGATGGATCTTTGCCAATTGCACCTTGATTCAGGCCACAAAACATACTTTCTTCAAAGGAAATCTGTCTTGATTCTTTTAGAGTAAGCATATGTGTAGATATAGTCTTCTTTTTAAAAGGTTGAAAGCACCTGAAGATGAATCAGGCATCAATAAAAAGTATATACTATGTACTTCAGTGAAAGGAATGCATGATCAAATTATTATTATTTTCTACTAATAATACCACTTAAGGTGTTCAATTCTACTTTATATAATTTTGTTTAAAATGTATTAAATTACATATAGCAATTCTAAGAATACAAAAAAAGAAATCAAAGACAGGATCTCAATAGATATAATGCAGTTTTGACAACAGTAATAAATAGTTCAGGACATGTGGGGGCATCATTATGTAATGATACATAATATATAATGATATGTATTTATCAAGTGCTCCAAAATATTTTTTCATATATATTCCATATATCCCATCTCTTTTCCCACCCCTCTCTATATGTATGTATGTATATATGTATGTATGTATGGTATTCAGCTTTGTTCGGGTATTTTCCCACGTCATTATAGTTGTGCTTTTAAAGTTGTAGCAACGTTTCGGCAGAATCTCATCTGCCATCATCAGGCTTCTGTATTGGGTTCATCTGTGAGTCAGATTTTCACAGCCGTTTCTGTTTTAAATTTGGTGCTAGCCTATGCTGTGCCAGAATGGTTTTTTCTTCATCCTGATTGGTTGGGAGTCTTGGTCTGTGTTTATTGGTCTTGGAGTTTGCTGTGTTCTGCTTGATTGGTGTTTCTAATATCTTCTGTCTGTTTTGTGGCTTTTTTTGTCTTGATTGGCTGGCAACATTGTGTTTCCTGTATTGGAGGCTTTTAGTGTGGCTTGGCTCTGGGTAAATGGACGGCTATCATTTATTAGGAAGCTAGGTTTCATCTGGGTGCCTGGTTGGGGTGTGTTTGAGCTGGAGGTATCAGGGGGAGTCTGTTTGTGCCCAGGTGTTTGCCTGGCTTGTGGTGTGGATATTTTTTTTTGTTTGAGAGTGCAGGCTTCCAGATAATTGACAGTCTGGTGGAGTCATCTCTTCTATTCATGTTTTCAGGTCTTTTTTCAATCTCTATGGCTTCTCTGATAATTCTGTAGCTGGGGTTTTCTATAGTGGCTAGGTTTTGGGTGCCATTGAAGTCGATGCTATGACCTGTGGCTTTCATGTGTTGGACTAGTGAGGAAGTGTGTTCCAGCTTTTTTACTGCATTTTTGTGTTCATCTAGGTGGGTACTTATTCTTCTACTGGTCTGTCCAATATATGTGGCAGGGCATGATGCACAGGGGGCTTCATATATGACTTGGTTTTCCAGGTCAATTTTATCTTTGGGGTTTCTTAGGATGGCTGCTATTTTTCTGTCTGTTTTGAAGGCAGTCTTGATGTGATGCCTGTGTAGTATCTTACTGATTTTCTCTGTAGTACCTCTTACGTAGGGCAGGACAGCTGTTCCATAGGTCTGTTCATCTTCTAGGTCTCCATTATGTCTCAGTGTGTTTTTGTAGATCAAGCCAGTGATTTTACTTTTGTGGAAGCTGTTGGCTGTCAGTACTTTAGTCAGGGTGCATAGTTCAGTCTTTATGTGTGTCTTGTCTGCCAGGCGTTTGGTTCTGGCGATTAGTGTTTTGGCCACAGAGTTTATCTGTGCTGGGTGGTGGTGGGATTGGACGTTGAGGTAGCGGTTGGTGTGTGTTTTCTTCTGGTATATGGTATGTCCTAGTGTGCCATCTATTTTTTTGTAGATTAGTGCATCTAGGAATGGTAATTGTTTGTTTCTGTTTCCATGGTGAATTTGATTTTGGGGTGTGTGCTGTTTAGGTATGTTAGGAAATTGTTTAGGTTTTCTTTTCCATGGAGCCAAATAACAAATGTGTCATCGATGTATCTTAGTCATAGGTTGGGTTTGTGGGTGGCATTGGCTAGGGCTCTGGGTTCGAATTCTTCCATGAACAGGTTTGCAATGACGGGAGACAGTGGTGATCCCATAGGGGCTCCTTCAATTTGCTTATATCTTTGTCCTTTGTATATGAAATATATGTTGGTTAAGCAGTGTTCTGTTAGTTCCATGAGGTGTTTGGGTGGTTGGTATTTATTTTTGATGATTTCGAGAGTTTCTTTTATCGGGACTTAAGTGAATAGTGAAACCACATCGAAACTTACAAGCAGATCTTCTTGTTCCACGTGTAGATCTTTGATCATTTCCAAGAGGTGGTATGAGTTTTGTACATGTGAAGCTGCTGCTTCAGCATGGGGCTGTAGCTGCTTTGCTAGGTATTTGGCTAGGTTTTGTAGTGGTGCTCCTCTGGAGCTGACTATGGGTCTGAGAGGTATGCTCTTCTTTGTGTATTTTTGGGAGGCCGTATAGTTTGGGGCATCTGGAAGACAAGACAAAAGAAAGACAAAAAAAGCTACAAAAGACAAAAAAACCTACAAAACAGACAGAAGATATTAGAAACACCAATCAAGCAGAACATAGCAAACTCCAAGACCAATAAACACAGACCAAGACTCCCAACCAATCAGGATGAAGAAAAAACCATTCTGGCACAGTATAGGCTAGCACCAAATTTAAAACAGAAATGGCTGTGAAAGTCTGACTCACAGACGAATGCAATACAGAAGCCTGATGATGGCAGATGAGATCCTGCTGAAACGTTGCTACAACTTTAAAAACACAACTATAATGACGTGGGAAAACACCTGAACAAAGCTGAATACCATACATATAAATATCCACGAAAACTTATATATATACACATACATACATACATACATACACACACACACACACACACACATATATCCCATCTGTGTATATGTGTGTGTGAGAGAGAAAGAGATGAGATATATGCATATGTCTAGTTGAAGGGATTTTGGAAAAATGGTCAACATCTAAAGCATTTTATATATTTTGGTGCTCATATGAAGTAAAATTGTATGACATAGTATAATGCTATTTAGACATAAAGATGAGCAGCTTCCTAAGAATCAATGGAACAGAATCCAACAGAAGCGATGGAGAAATCAAGCAAACAAATCAGCATTTTCTTTTAACTTCTTGAATAAGCAGATAATTATAAAACCTAAGAAAAGTATATGTTTAAGACTAAGTTGAGATATAACAAAGGACACCATAAAGGAACAACATGTTCATTTCTTAATTCAAAATTTTCCTTATTTCTTAATTATATTGATTTAATATAATCAATGCACACACATCTTGTGATTGAAAATATTGCATCTGAATCCTGTAACAAAACTTTAAAATCGAGCAGTAGACAATTTCTGAAAGTTGATGCACAATGGCATGCATCTCTATGAATACTCAAACTGTAAAATACTTGTATAATGGTCTACTGAATGTTTTTTAATTACTAAGTCATCAAATGTGCTATTTAAGTGCTCCCAGAATTTTATCTGCTTCACATTTTGTAACGATGTCCCTAAAAACAATGAATTCACTTAAAATACAAACGTTTTATTATAGTATAATGAAGTAGAACAGGCAAGATAATAAGTTATAGCAGAAATTACTTCCAGCTGACAAAATTTTTTAGAAGCTGCTTCTGGGCACCAGATGCTATAAGTATGCTATTTGTTGCTAGTAAAATATGGACAATCACATACTTGCTTTAATTAAGCATTTGGTGTCATTTAATTTGTGTCTATCTGAAGCATTTTCTTGTTTTTTTTAATTTTGTCTGTTTTTAACTATTAAGTTAAAGATGTAAATTGGTTTGAATTAAGTTAAGCACAACAACTACAAGTCAAGTTTTAGTTTACATCCTATGTAAATAATAAGCCAAGACCAGACACAATAAAGAGAAATAGCAAAATTGGGTTAAGAGGAATCAGTCCAAGCCATTTCTAATCTTCTGAATATAAAAAGACTTAAATTGGCCTATTGTATAGTACTTACATAGGCTTAGTAAAAGGCAAAATGTGCTAAAACCTATGTCCAGTTTAGAAAAATGAAACTAAGCACGTGTGCTTTTATTTTCCTAATTTTCAATTATATATTGGAAATATTTATTAAACTCAGTTTTATACTGAAATGAAAATTATATTGTAAGTATATGCTTATTGATAAAACTGAAGAACTAAAATCTGGCACTTCTAGCAAGCACTTGGCTCTAAATGCAATTAGAACTCTTTTTGTATTTCCAGCACTGAAGGCACTCAAGATGTACTTGGATAATATTGGACAAGTATCTAAAATTTGATTCTTCTTGCATTGAGCAACTGATCCTTATTTCTTATTTTGCAATAATCCTTATTTCTAAATGGGCTGGGGCAAGTACTGACTGAAAATGGACTGTTACTCCTGCTTAACGCTTTTGAAAATGAATAAAAAGAATATATTTTACTAAAAGCAACTTGTTATACATTGAGATACAACATATTTAACTTTCTCTGGATCAGGGCATTGGCTGCTTTGGAAACTTTTACGCTTTTAGAACATAATAAACATTGCTGTTTTAAAAAATAAACCACCAATTGTATTTTATTGATGATTATATGAATTTTATACACACAAATACACACACACACACGAAATTTAAAAAGGATGTTCTTCAAAGTTTAATATTCATATACTCTACTGTACAGATAGATTCTGATTCTGTTTTTTTTTATATTCTGCCTAACAAAATTCATTTGAGATTCTGGTATTATTTGAAGTAAAAAAGGAGCGTTACTATTTTAATTTTTTCTCAAATGACAGTCTCAACCAAGTCTTTCAAATTTTCACATCAGATTCACACTGTTTTAGTTTATTATTCATGAGGGTGAAATATTTATGGGAACGATATGACAAACCAGTACAAGTGGTTGCTCTTCTGTTATTATTAGAATGCAATGCCAAGGACAAAAGATTCCTGTTATTGCCATCTGTTAATAGAGTATCACAGTCTTATTCTGAATTCAAATTCAGGAAGTATTATAACTTCAAAAGTCACTGTGTCACATTGAATGTGCATAGGTCTGTTCTGAATTTAGTTTTGGGATCAGATCTAAAATGAATCCTAATTTAAAATATAGCATATCAAAGACCTAAAATTCTGTTTTTTTAATGTGTAAAAAGGTGTCTCTGCAGGTTTTATTTCACAAGTCATAGCCGACTTTAGGGAGTGGTGCTCATTTCTGTTTCTGTAATCCATTAAGCCAGCGCTGCCTGAAAATGATTCTACGCTCATGTGGCCAGCATGACAACACATTGTAGCACAGAGAGTATGGCGAAACATGGAAACTCCCGCCGAAGTGATACCTATTTATCTACTTGCATTTTTATATGCTGTCAAAATATTAGCTTGGCATGAACTGAGGCAAGTGACAGGAGCTCACTCTGTCATGTGGTGGTAGGACTCAAACTGCTGGAACATAGACCTTCTCTGACATCTACCAGTATTAAGCCACTGGGCCACTATGCCTCTCTCTTAATGTTCAAGAAGAATAAAATATTTGAACTATCCTGCTTTGAGTGACTTTTGCATATAACTTAGATCTGTGTACTTCAATAATTTAGATAAGTGACAATATGAAAGAAAATCTCTATGTAAGCTATGGTAGCCTCAACTTACAACCATAACTGAGTCCAGAATTTCCATTGTAAATCATGACGGACCCGATTTTATGACTTTTTTGCAGCAGTCATAAAGCAAATATGGTGCTTGTTAAGTGAATATAATGGTCATTAAGCAAACCCATTTTCTCCTATGGGTGTTTTTTTTGCCAGAAACCAACAAAAAACATTGTAAATTGCAGTCATGTGACTGGGAAACACTGCAACTAGCCATAAAGGTGAATTGATTGCCAAGCCACCATCAGAACACAGGAATAGGGTCATAATTAACTTTTTGGAGAGTCCACCATAACTTCAACCAGTCATTAAGTTTGGACTATCTTTACATTTGACTAAGTAGAAAAGGTATTCCAAAGAAAATATTCTGATTGGTATTCCTCACTGAGGATGAAAATAGACTATAAGTCGGTCTTACCCTCTGATTGCTGATTTTTTCTATTTTTTTCCTTCCAAATGCTTAGTGATTATTAATTCATTAGAGGACCTTTATCCATTATGTTTTTATATTTTGATAAAGAATAAGATGGGCAGTAGCAAGAGAAGGGGGAAAGGAATAGTATTTGATGGCCAAGGTTTAGGATAAAAAAAGGCTTTAAATGACCAATACAATTTTTTATTTCATCTGTTATGATCAAGCATTAAGTACATAGCATGGTCACATGAACCATAAATGATAGGAGGGAAAAATATTTAAGATGCAAAGCACAATGATGATGTCAGAGATATGAAACTTCCAGTGCATTTGTAAAATCGGACTGAAAATTAAAGCAGAACGACTTACCTAAGCAAATAACATGCATATAATTTGCTTTATCTGATTTTTTTCTATTAGCAGGAGCCCAAACTACTACTCGTTCAAATGCCATCATACTATACATAATTTAATGGATCATTTACCTCTTCTACCTTACGGAATTGAAACTTTGTTATAAACAGAAGATTGACAATGAAGATTAGAGTAGCAGTCTCAGTAGAATGGGGTTAATAGCACAACCAAATCTGAGAAAAAATTGAGTAGAAGAATAATAAGCTAATCAAGAGGAAAATGCATAGTAACAGAACATGTAAACCAACAATTAATGAGGCTTGAAGATCAACAATGCTACCCTTAAACCAATAACAGCTTTATTGAGATATGACCATGCTTCAGCAGACTGCAAGCATCAGTCAGTAAAGGAACATACAAGCCAACAATAAAATCAAAATGAGTTTACAGTAGCCAAAAGAATGAAGTTTTAAAGAAACATACATATAGAATGCCACCATAAAAAGTTAAAATAGCATCTTGTTATATAGTGTTTATTTGAAAGCAGATTTTAAAATAATCTATATTTGGCAAATACCCAAGAAATCAGGATGTAGCTATAGAATTCATGATAAGATTAAGGAAATAGTTTGAAAGTATAGTGTGGGATTCTTGGGAAGTCAAAGAGAATCCCAAGAGAGATGTGGAATGCGAAAATATTATAAAGATAAAACTGGATTTGAAAAAAAGAAAGTGAAAAATAGAAACATGTAATAGTTTAACTTGTCTCCCAAATATGACACCAATTATAAGGACTCTTTCTAAACAAAATTATCTATAGGATATAGTAGAGGGCCTTTTTGGAATGTATTATTTAAATACTGTATGTCCAAAAGTAATAAAATATGCTTTATTAATAAAAGGCAATATAACTTCTACTTCTGGTAGAGTTCTGAGCTGTGATATATTCTTCTGAAAAGAATATTTTGTTTTAGGCAGGGTGATAGAAGAGATTAGAAAGGACACTGTTAATATATTACACAAAAGTAAAAATGAGAAAGGTGACATTGAAATGGTATCAGTTACTTGAATTTATACCATTTCAATTGATTCAATTGATACCATTTCTCACTGATTTTTAAGCCATTTATTGCTAATAATTCAAGTATAGAATAACAGAGTTGGAAGGGACCTTGGAGGTCTTCTAGTCCAACCCCCTATAGCATTTCAGACAAACTTTATCCAATCTCTTCTTAACAACTTCCAGTGTTGGAACATTTACAACTTCCGGAGCAAAGCTGTTCCATTGATTAATTGTTCTAGCTGTCAGGAAATGTCTCCGTAGTTCTAGGTTGCTTCTCTCCTTGATTGGTTTACCTTCCTAGAAAATCTTATCACAATTTATTCATAATGCAATGGTAACAACCACAAATAGAAACCTAAATGCCTACACTAATTGAATGTTTCATTTTTACAACAAATTCTTGTGTTTGCTCCATAATCTATGCTGGGATGAGTGGGGGGGGGGGTGTTCAAAATATTCATACAATTATCTTTGCAAGGCTATATTTATCGTTTTTCTACATTTAGCACTGATTACTATATTGAAAACTACTTAAAAATGTAAGCAAAGCAATTGTACTGTCCAACATCTGTATTCTATAGTTCCTCTCCATTCTGTCATTGGGCATAGTCAACATGTTCCAGGTCCCATCCATTAAACAGTGTTATCTGATAGGACCTAGGAAATGTGCTTTCTTTGTCGCAGCATCCCATTTCTGGAACAACATCATCGTAGAGATTGATTTGTCCTCACCATTACCTATAAAGGGTTTGGGATAGAGGAGGGCATTATTTAATTTATCCTTTATCCTTATATTCTTTATTCTTAATAAAGGAACCATGGTGGCACAGTGGTTAGAATGCCATGTTGCAGGCTAATACACTGCTCACTGCCAGCAGTTCAATCCTAACTGGCTCAAGGTTGACTCAGCCTTCCTTCCTTCTGAAGTTGGTAAAATGAAGACCCAGATTGTTGGGGGCAATTTGTAAACTGCTTAGAGAGGGCTATAAAGCACTGTGAAGCGGTATATAAGTCTAAGTTCTATTGCTATTAAGATTTCAATAACTTGTCAGAATAATATACAGTATTTATTTAGTTATTTAGTAAGTTCTGGAATAAGTTTCCTTCTTATCATTGCCCTTATTGTATCAACCATTGTTTATCAACATATAATCCTGATTGTCTATAAAAATGGATGTTACATAAATCACTTGACCTGTATATTCCGACTGGAAAAAAGTTAGACTAGCTAGAACTTAAACTCTTTTTTTTTAATCCTGTGATACATAAAAGCAAAATTCTAGGCCAAGAAGTTCATGATCTTAAACTAGATCTTTATTAAATTAAAAATCTTCTTGTTACAAGAATGTTCTAAAATGCCCAGAAATTTCTATCTGCAGTAAAAGATAGGCAGCAGTTATTTTTCAGAATGATAGAGGAGAATCCATATAAATCTGGGCATTTCTGTATGCTTGTGTGAAAAATTAATAAGACTGAATCTTGTCCTCTCCTTCCAAATCCATCATTTCCCACTTTCTCATTTCTTTCTCAGTATGGTTGGTCTATTGTTAATACAACTGTACAGTATATATGAAATCCCCAGTTCTTTCCAGGCATTTTCCAATCACATAAGTTTCTGAGCTAACAATTTCTGTAACGATGAATGCTGACCAACTCTGGCATACTTGAAATTGTTGTTTGAAACTGGAACTTTTTGTAAACTCCCTATGTGTACCACTTAGGAAACTGCTACAAAACTAGAAAAATATCCAGCACTACACTATACTATTTCTACAAAACAAGATATTCTATTATTCCTTTAAGTATTGCTAGGATAAGTAAAATGTTTTATTTATTTATTTATAAAATTTATAGGCCACACATCTTAACCTCAGCTCTTGTACTCCTTAACAACTACAGTTATTACCATTTTCAAAAAGTGTATTATTTTACTTTTTTTAAAAGGGATGCACAAAACCCACTGACTCCAAAATGTAACAATCATAACCTATATACTGTATATATTTATATATAGTTTATATTTATATTTAATTTAATTTCTAAAGTGGGACACACCCACTTGAGAAATTAAATTAAAAATGATGCAAAGATATGCAAGACTCCCCTGTTCAGAAACTTCTTAATGCTACTTGTATAATACAAAAGACTTCACAGTTCCAATGCAGGCAAACCCCCACCCCCACCAATGGCACAATGTTAATTAAGAACAGGGACCTCAGTGTGAAAATCATGTTTTCAATTTCATACTTACCATGAAAATTTCCACAGCTTTCTTCATCGCTGTTGTCCTGGCAGTTATTTTGGTTGTCGCACATAAAGCTTTTATCAATGCACAGGCCATTCCTACAGTGAAATCGGTCAGTAGAACACAGCAAAGGATTTGCTGCTGTGGAAACAAAAGCACATTTTATTCAAACTTGAAATACCCCTTTGATAGACAATATTCCCAAGAGCACTTCCATACCATCTGTGCTTTAAGTTCTTAGCTGAGAATCTTTTCTTTCCTCTGAACACTGTAATGCACCCAGTATCTCAGTTTAGAAGCAGATAAATTGTAGGAGGGATAGTTTAATTTGGCTCATGTATTAGTGAATCAAGGATAGAAAATTTATAAAGGATTTTGCCAATGAAATATTTCTGTGAAAAGACAGAAAAGTAATTTGACAGAAAGCCACCTTATACTTAACCCTAACTTTAACTACATTTTCTTGTGCTATTGTACAAGAACTCTAAGTCAGAAAGAATAATAAACTTTAACAACAAATTCCTTGTTTTGAACTCTGGAAAGTGACACAGAAGTTAAGAAAATACTGAACAGAGGATACTGTGAAAGTGCATAAATGTATATAAATGCATAAGAGTATAAAAAGAGGAAGACACTGAAGGCGCAGGTGCTACTTGACATTAACAGCATACTTCCTTCTTACTTGCACATGATTCAGACAATCCTGTTAAGAAATTATTTTACAAACCTTGATGTAAAAATGTGTCAGTTGAATGTGTAAATGATGTGCGATGCTAAATCTGTAACCTCTAGAAATGAATGTCTTAAGTTTTATTAGATTGTGATTTAGTAAAAAGAAAGGTACTTTTTGTCTCTAAAAATGATTTAAAAATAAATGTTGTGGTTATAAGACTTCAGAAAGACTAATGCCTCCAAGGAAGAACTGTATGGTGATATACTTCAAAAATCCAAGGCATGTTTGATAACTATTAAACCAAAGTCTTAGCTAAAAGAGGCATATATAAAAGGAATTTTAAATATAGAACAATCTTCTGCTGAAGAATGGGAAATTATGTACCCAATCCAACTGTATGTGGAGAATAATATATTATAGTTTAAGTCTGCTTTAAAACAGTCCAAAGGCTGAATTTCTACTAGCATTTTCTTTTGTATATAGGCACATATGATAAGAGCATTTCAGCTGTTCAGGGGCTACAAAGATGTGTGTATGCACACACCTTCAAGTCAGTCTTGACTCCTAGTGACAGCCTCGATAAGTTTCTCATTTTCTTGGCAAGATTTTGGAAGTATTTTACCACTGTCTCTTTCCTAGGGTTGAAAAGGCATGATTGGCCCAAAGTCAGCTGGTTTCAAGTCTCTCGGTCCCAGTTAAGGCTGATGTCTTAAAAACTACACCAAACTGGCTTTCCAGATATGTACAACAGTGGTAAATAGCCACTGTTCTCTTCTACTCACTCTTGATCCCAATAAAGAGCCACTCTCCAAACTTACAATACAGTTATCTGTAGTGGGGATCCTAATTCTACATGTGATTGCTTCCATATTGAATATAACCAATATTTTAAATGTTGTTCTGCAATGACTCTTTTTGTGACTTACCTATATAATTTGTTTGGCAACATATACAATTGAAACATTATGGCCTGGCTCCTTTAACAGCCTTCAAATTTTCTGCAGTTTTAGGATTGTTAAGAGATTGCAGCCTGATTCTAGAGCAGGATCTCTTGGTCTTATTCTGATAATGCGTCATAGAAAAGTATAGCACACCTTTTAATATAGAAAAAAATTAGATGGAAAGTTGTTTTCTGTCGTTATCCTCCCAGTCATTATTTGTCTTATCATATGTCAAATGGATCAAATTTCAGGAGAAGTGAATTTTCCATTGTACTTAGGAAACCGACATTCTCCTGGGAGCCGTTCGGATCATCCAGAGAGTGGGAGGTGCTTCAGTCTGCGTCGTTGTAGGCTGAGCTTAATTACTGAGGATTGCTCCGCCCTTCACCACGTGGCTGCCTTGCAATCCCCAGTTTACGCTCAGCCTTCGTGAGATTAGGCTGTGCATTTCTCCACTCTTTGGCCGATTCAAGTTCCTTTTTAATAGCTATAGAAAAGAAAAGAAAAAAAATTTCACTTCAGGTTTGCCTTGCATTTCGGTTCTCCTTAGCCTCTGCGCAATTGGGGTGGCTATAGCAGGGGCGCGTTCTTCGCCCCCAGGGGATAGGGAGCGGGCGGCTTTCGCGCTCCGCGCCAATCCTCCCCCCTTCCAATCGGCTCCTTTCCTGCCGCTTTCGCGCCGCTATTGTAGCGGCTCCACTCGATCGCGCTGATAAGCGCAGCTGGTGATCCCCCCACCGCTGACGCCGATCGCCCCAAAAGGGCGAAAAATTGTCTCGCTGCCTCTCTCGGCCTCCAGGTTTGCCGGAGAGGCTTAGTCTTGCCCTGAGCGGCCCGTTTTTAAAGGGATTGTGGGCGGCCGCCATTTTGGGCGCCGCCACGTTTCGGCGCTTTGTAACAGGCCTCTGCGACTGCGAAGAAACTAGTCTTCTAATCATAGGCCTCCCAGCCTGTGAGAACTTACTGCATTCTTAGACATTGGCAAATTGTTGGCTTTCCGCAGCAGCTCAGGGCAGGGAATTGCAGCCTATCCCTCCCGGTGGTTGCCTGGGAGCTCCAGCTGCCAGAGGCCTCACTTCAGCCTCAGGCGTTCATTTGGACAATTGGAGAATTTAACACCGATCTGGGGTCACTCCCTCCTGGGAGCGCTGAACAGGTCCCGGTTTATTTCTTGTCAAAAAGTATTATTATTATTATTATTAATAATAATAATAATAATAATAATAATAATAATAATAATAATAATAATAATAATGATGATGATGATGATGATGATGATAATGATAATGATAATGATACATAACTATATACATATACATATATATGTTTTCTGAGGTATATATATATTTTCATATATATTATTGGTACTTAGCAATAACGCATTACCAACACTGATTGGATTACATATACAGTGCTTATACGCATGTATATATATTTATATTAATAATTATAACAATAATAATATTGTAGAACTTACATATCTAAATTCCAAAAGGGGGCGCAGGCCAGCTGAAAGGACACCCGGCCTTTGTTGTAGGCCGAAACCTTGGCGAGCCAACCGCCTTAAATTGGAGCTAGAGTCCTTTCTTCTATAATGGCAGATGACAATTCCACTAGAGGCTCTTCTTTGAAGGCCAGATCTAAGTCCTACCACCTGCGCAGACAGGCTAAGGAAGCCTCTAAGGAAACTTCCAAGGCTTTCAGAGAGCGCCCTAAGGCGTCATAGGGCACTGGAGAAAGAATCTGACAGGCGATCTAGAAAGGCACAACCAGTGCCCCCAGCCCTCCCACCCTCCATTCCTTCTACCTCCAGACACCCCCTCCCCAGATTGTTCTTCCCTCTCCAGGCGCAGCTTATCCCTGGGACGCCAGGTCCCGAATCAACAGCCAGACGGCCGAAGTACTTTCACGCCACGGCTGCTGGTCTGCGCCAGGAGGAGGCCGCCACTGTCGAGATTTCTGCGCTCATGCAGGCATGGATGGAACGGGCTATCCGCCAGGGGATAGCAGAGGGCATTCAACAGATGTACAGGTCCGTCCCCTCGATGGCGCCCGAACACGACTCGCCATCAGTCAGGTCCTCGCCTAGATTGGACCCTACCCATGGTCAGGTACCTTTATGGGGGGACAGCCCCTCCCAGAAGGGGAAATGGAGGAGGCTATAGAGGACCTGGATAGGTTCGGGGAGGAGGAGGATCTTGAATGGGGGTCTACACAGGGGAACCCCTATCGGAGATAGGCCCGATAGAAGGAGACATGTCCGAGGACGAGGGCCTCACTCCCGATCAACCCACCTTCTGGGTTTGTTCAAGCCACACATGCTTAATCACTACTCTTTAAGGCCAAGAACATTTCTGGCCTGTCGGTTCAGTCCTCTCCGGCTCTCCCGCCCCGGCAGAGGGACAAGAGGACGCCATTTTTAGGCAGCCCGTGGTGGAGGCGAAGGTTATTCCGGCCCCACCCATATTCCACGACCTAGTTTCAGACCAATTGGACTCTACAAGAGCTTCCCCTGCCCATCCAGCCAGGACAAGAGGTTCTTTAACCTCGAGCTGAGCTTTTGCAACTTGCTTAACACTCCCGAGGTAGACAAGCCCTTCGTTGGTTCAGTATCCTCGTCCTCTTCCAGTGACCCCCTGGAAGCCCGAAACCCGAGGACAAAAGGTCCAAACTGGCCTTACATAGGACTCATCAGGCCGACACCTGGGCCATTGGATCGGCCATGGCCGCTTCCCTTTCACCAGGTCCTCGATCCGGTGGCTCCGCCAAGTGAAACAGCATGTTCCCCCTCTAACACAAGGGCACATCAGGAAATCGCAAAGTTGACGGCCGCAGCAGAATTCTCGGCCGATGCCACCTACCACGCGGTGAAGTCCTCCGCCTGAGCGATATCCTCTCACGTTACAGCTCGCCGCCTGCTCTGGCTCAAGCACTGGCAGGCGGACATAAAAACAAGGTTAAGCTGGCCACTGCCCCCATTAAGAGGGACAGACTCTTTGGTGCCGCCCTGGAGCCATTGCTATCCGAACCCAAGTAAGAAAAATTTCTTCCCCCTTTTCGGAGGTCAGAGTCAAGAGCCCCCAGCCCTTTCGGAGAGGTCCTCCCGACCCTTCTACCAGTCATCTTTCCAGCCCAGGTATCCGAGACTCCCCTCCTTCCGGCCACTCCAGCCCCAGGATCGAGCCGATCCAGGTGACAGGAACAGGAGGGGCGGCAGCTACAGACGTCCTTCAGGGGCTCCGGAGGGTAGCCCTTCCGGCGCACCAGATAGACCTCGTCCCTCCCTTCCCATCGGCGGACGCCTCAAGCATTTCGCTGACCGATGGGATTCCTCCACTTCCGATGCCGGGGTCCGGGACTCCATCAGACTTGGTCTCGCGCTTGAATTCCAGCGCACCCCCTGACTTCTTTATGGCATCCCCCTTCAAGGGACCCCACTAAACGCAACTTAATGGATTCAGCCATTCAGCATCTCTTTAGCATACAGGCCATACATCCCGTCCCACCATCCAGCGGGGCAGGGGTTTCACTCTCACCTCTTCGTGGTCCCCAAATCCTCAGGGGGATGGAGGGCTATTCTAGACCTGAAACGCCTCAACCGTTACCTGATTTACCGCAGGTTTAAGATGCACACTCTGCAGTCCATTCTCCTGGGCATCAGACAGGGGATTGGCTAGCCTCTATAGACCTTCAGAGGCGTATCTCCACATTCCAATCCGGCCCTCCCATTCCATATTCCTCAGATTCTGCTACAACCACCACCACTTCCAATATGTGGCCATTCCCTTTGGGATGGCCTCTAACCCGAGGACCTTCACTAGGGTCCTCACGGCTCTGGCGGCCCACCTCAGGAACCTCCCGGTTCGTCTCCATTGTTACCTGGATGACATCCTCATCCTGTCCCACTCCAGACTCCAAGCAGAGAAGGATGTCAGAGCTACCCTCTCTGCCCTCCAAGACCATAGGTTTCCGGTAACTGGAAAAAGAGCCAACTGTTACCTTCTACACGCATCACCCACTTGGGGGCCGTCATTGACTCAGTTCGGGAAAGGTTCCCCTTCCTCGGAAAGATTCCTTAGCATTCAGGAAACCATCACACACATCAGACGTTCAATAAGGCTAACACTTTTGGATCTGTCTAAGCTACTAGGTAAAATGGTCTCATGTATTTCCATCGTTCCCTGGGCCCGGTTACACACCAGGTCCCTACAGTGGTTCCTGCTTCCGTTCCAACGGTCCAGCAGTAGCAATTCAAAGGCCACGGTCAAGGTGCCTTCAAAGGTCCTCACGTCTCTCCTCTGGTGGACCAGTCCCGCCATCAACAGGGACATGGCCTCAAGAAGCCCCGACGCCTCACCCTCACCACAGACGCCAGCCTGTTCGGAGTGGGCGCTCACATCCACTCGCTTTCGACACAGGGCAGATGGTCTCAGGTAGAACGGGCATACAGTATAAACTGGTTGGAACTCCGCGCCATCCACCTGGGCCTACGCCACTTCCTCCCTCAGGTACGTGGGCGGCATGTCCTTATACTTACGGACAACATCACCGCCAAGGCCCTTGTCAACCGACAAGGGGGCACCCAGTCCATCCGTTTGATGAGAGGCCGAGCGCCTCTGCCGTTGGGCGGAGCGCACCTCCTCTCTCTCAAAGCCGAGACACATCTCAGGGGACTTAAACACCCAAGCAGACTGGTTGAGCAGGACCACGGGGGACCAGTCCGAGTGGCGCCTCCACCCGTCACTGTTCAGGGGCGACCGGGCTGTTCGGCCTCCCGTCAGTGGACCTCCTCGCATACCCCCTCATCACTCAACTCCCCAGGTTTTTCTCGAGGTACCCCTCCCACGGGGCCGAGAACTACAACGCCCTCCGTTGCCCCTGGCCCACAGGGCTTCTATATGCTCTCCCTCCCGTAGCCCTGGTTCTCAGGGCCATCCAGAAGTTCATCTCCAAGACAGCAGAACTGATTCTGATGGCACTCTACTGGCCCAGGCGCCCATGGTTCGCGGACCTCCGCAACCTATCGATGGCCCCTCCTGGGAAATTCCTCCGAACAGGATTCCTTTCTCAGGGTCCCCTCCAGCACCCGGACCCGCAGTGGCTCCAGCGAGCTGTTTGGAGGTTGAGCGGGAGCGTTTAAGAAAGGAGCAGTTTCGGACTAGGTTATTGATACCATCCTAGCCGCCAGGCGACCCTCCACAGCCCGAATCTTTAATGCCACTTGGAATAGTTTCTGCAAGGGTGCCAGGGTTTCCAGGTCAACCCGCTTTCACCATCCATAGCTCAAGTGTTGGAATTCCTCCAGAGGGTCTGAGGAAAGGTCTTTCTCCGAACACCCTGAGGCGTCAGGTCGCAGCCCCTTTCAACCGTCATTGCTTGTGGCAATCTGGGGTCCCTTTCCCTCCACCCTCGCATTAGGGCATTCCTCAGGGGAGCCACTACCTGTGTTCCCATCAGTTCACAGATACCCCACTTGGGACCTCAATAAGGTCCTTGTGGCCCTTACCAAACACCCCTTTGAGCCGCTCAGGGAATCCACTCTCCAGTTCCTAACATTCAAGGTTGTGTTTCTAGTGGCCAACTGGCTGCCACGAATATCAGAGATAGCGGCCTTGTCGGTGAGGAAGGACCTTTGCATCTTCCATGCCGACCGGTAGTTCTCCGGCCGGATCCTACCTTCTTGCCCAAGGTCAACTCAGCCTTCCACAGGGCACAGGAACTCACACTTCCGAACTTCTGCCCCAATCCCTCGCGGGAAAGGGAGAAGCCTTGGCATACCCTAGACGTAAGACGGCCCTCTACATTTACATTAAACGTACCCAGCCCTTCAGGAGATCCGAATCCCTATTCCTTTCCTTTCAGCCCAAATCGTTAGGCCACAAAGTGTCCCCATCAACCATCGGCCGCTGGATTAGAGCTACTATTTCCCAAGCTTACCTGTCCCAGGCCCTGCCCATTCCCAGCGGAATAACGGCACACTCCACCAGAAGTGCTGCTACCTCAGCTACTTGGGCCACCCAGGTTCCAATTGCTGACGTTTGTCGGCGGCCACTTGGGCCTCCCCATCTCCTTTATTAGATATTATAAGATCGACATATTTGCTTCGGCGGAGGCTTCGTTTGGTAGATGAGTCCTCCAGCGAGTCCTCACGGAACCGCAGAGATTGCAGGACCAGACGGACTCCCTCCCGTAGGACAGCCAAGCTTTGGTATGTCCCACTCTCTGGATGATCCGAACGGCTCCCAGGAGAATGGGCATTGGTTCTTACCTGACACGCCATTTCTCTGGAGCCGTGAGGATCATCCAGCCCCACCCTATTAAGTTTTCCGTCTGGTGGGGTCTTGTTTCGCCAATAAACCCTTTAGCATAGTAAGATGAGAGCAAGATCTTCTCTTCACTCTCGACTTCGCGTAAACTGGGATTGCAAGGCAGCCACGTGGTGAAGGGCGGAGCAATCCTCAGTAATTAAGCTCAGCCTACAACGACGCAGACTGAAGCACCTCCCACTCTCTGGATGATCCTCACGGCTCCAGAGAAATGGCGTGTCAGGTAAGAACCAACGCCCATTTCATGCAAACATCATCAGGCAAAAGCTGATTTACTACTCAATTTGTTTGAGTAGTCCAGTTATAGTAATTTTTATTGTTACCTATATTGTAGTATTGCAAGTACAATAAAACATCAATGTAATGGACTTTTCATAGGAAGAGGCCTGAAGATTTGTCAAACCCCAAGTTTCTGTCCCCATCCCCATTTTTTTCCTTTCTCTTCTGGGAGCTTCTGTCATGACCAGAGCCAACTTAGAGGACTTCGAGGATTGGCCTCAAGGAGCTCAGAGAATTCAAGCACCTGAGGTTGATTCACCTGGAAGTTATCAGAAGCAGCTGTGCCTATTGTCAGAGGACACCTAGTTTTAAAGCATGCCATATGTAATGAGAACACACTAATGGTATTTGGCATGTCTCCTTGCATGTCAAGGGTATTCCCAGTTTTGCTTAGTTTCACCAACATGGGATGTATTTAAAATCCAGTGATAGTCTGGTTTCCCTCATTGGAGGGAATTGTTCACCCACATTAAAATCTTGATATTTGTGTTCCTGAAACTCTGTCACCTAGAATCTGGGCCAACTGATGATCTACCCATGAGTTTTATGGACCATGGCCTGACTATGATTCCATCCTTGATTCTGATGTTGGCTGTGGAAACTGCTTACAGGTAAGCTTCCAAGTGATTGCCACTGCTGGATAGGTGATTTACAAATAAAAAAATAAATAAAATAAAATGGTAGAATGAGATATATAAGGAATTATACTGAGGATAGCAAAGTGTTTCAAATTCCAGAGGATTTAAACTCAGATTCCAATTATGCTGTCAGGACATTTGCCCTGCATTCAAAAGATCTGCTTCTATCTTATTGGAAATATTTTAAGCTTGAAATAGCTTGCCATCCTCATTTTCCTGTTCATTTTACAGAAACATGCACAGTATTGTTATTCTTCTACTATTAACCAAGTTACCAGACTACACAGGTCAAATTTACATCAGATCAAATTTATATCCCATTTTTCTGTGTCTCTCTTACAAACCCAACTCATAAAGTCATCCAGCTTTATTCAGTAGCATACAAAGTTTACCAGATACTGAT
The DNA here is from genome assembly GCF_049901735.1 of Notechis scutatus. Lineage (NCBI taxonomy): Eukaryota > Metazoa > Chordata > Lepidosauria > Squamata > Elapidae > Notechis > Notechis scutatus. Next base: position 261,169,828 of record NC_142009.1, on the reverse strand, counting down.
TGTCAGTTAAGCAGGTGTGACACATGCCCAATTACTATATTGCTGTCTCTAGTTGTCAGTTTTGTACCTTATATTGCTCAGCTTAATTTTAATTTTCCTTAAATAGTAGATTATCTCACTATATTTCACTCATCTCTTGAATTTTAACTAATATTTAATTTTAGTTAACCTATGGCTTTTCTTAGTTATTAATTTTATGACAGCTTTATAACTTTTACATTACTATTTTAATTCAATAGTCACTGTCCTCACAGATTGTAAGCAGATACACTTCAATGTTGTAACTGCTGGTTCCACAGTCTCTTGGTTTTTAATTGCATTTATTAACCAATCCAATCATATGGCATTTGCCAGTGCTTGACAGCATAAAAATAAACCAGATATACAAGTAATAATAATGTTGCAACAAAAGTATAGATATATGGATGAACCAAAGCAATTGAAGCTAAAAGCCGTTGGAAAAATACAAATTTTATGAATACAAATGAAGGGAAAATGTGTTCTGATCCTCCAAAAGTATATTCTATAGTATAGTATTACTATAACTGTAGCAATATTGCTGATACAAGACAGAACAATGAACATATTATATTGTACTGTACATTCAAAATGGGGGCACTTTGAGCCCCAGAACACTACCAGAATGGCCAGAACATCCTTACCATATAGAATTTAGAACAACCATCTTGAAGTTGCAATGATTTGTGAAATGATTCACAAATCCACTAAAGATTACTGCAGGTCTTGGTTCCTCTTATTAACTTACAAAAAAAAAGTACTGTCATCTATCAAATGTTCTTTTAAAGAAGTAACTCTGTGCTCTCCTCTAGCAAAAGACTGTATCTCCAAAATATTAAATGTGACTAAATCAGTCAAACCCTCTGCCTTTTCCCCCCTTGCAGTTGCAATGCACAATTATTTAGGTCACAGCATTATGAGATCTATTCAACTGAAAAAAAAATAACTTTTATAACTAGCTGCAGGAAAGAACATAGCAATGAAAGTTTTTCTTTTGTAACTTCCTCCTTATTGGAAAACGAGAGAAAGCTATAGCTAAAAAATTCATGATAACATGCTAACCTCAGCTTAAGAATTCATCTGAACTGGAGAGCTAACAGCTGGAAGCCTTGCTTTCTGTATCAGTTCCCCATTAAATAACAGATGTTTCATGTTTCTGTCAGTTTCCCTAATTCTGGTTACCAGGTTTATTACATACAGAGCTTCCACAAAAGAGATTTCAAACTTTTATTGGAATTTAGATGCAAAGGCTTTCATTTTGCTGATTCCTCCCAGATTAGTATAGTAGATGACAAGCTGGACTTGGATAAAGGAGAAGGAGATAAGATTCAAACCTTTTCCTCGAGTTCACTGGGTTCCCAGCACAATTTACCAAGCAGGATTATTTCTGTGGGATAAAAATAGGAGAACCCCCTTTCCCCCAACCATACTGAGATCACAAAAGATAGAATATAAATGAAATTAATCAAGTCTTCCAATGGAGAGTTTTCAATATTTATCAAATTAAGTGCAATATTTCTTTAAGATATAGCCTTCTGGCACAGATGATGCAACTTGCTCCTTTAAGTAGTAGATACTTACTACAATTTTCTTCATCACTGCCATCAGGACAATCCTCAAAACCATTGCATCGGAAACGGCCAATGATACAATGAATCCCACTGGAACATGGGAAGAAGGTGGACCCACATTTAGATTTTGCTTTTGCTGGGGAAGAAGAAATGAAAGCTTTATGATTATAAAACAAATATGTTCAAAAATAAGTTACAAAACTCTCAGATTTGTCTACCTGACAAAGCTTGATAGAAATATTTTACAACCTGGCCAAGAGCTTGATGTAATCTTTATTTCTGCTTGGTTGACCGGTGATGTACAGTTTTGAAAACAATTGTCATTGTCACTGTGGAGTCTTTGGTACACTCTGAACTTGGTTGTTTGCTTGCAGACATTTAATTACCCAATTAAGTGACATCATCAATGCAAATAAGTGTGATTGATATTTAGTAGTTTGTCCTGCCAGTGTTGAGTGGGGTTTTTCCTTAGTAGTTCCTTGACTAGGGTATTGATTTCTGCCTGTTTTTTGTCTGGTGTTAATTCCTGCTTCTAAGACATGTATAATGGTCTTTTTGTTTTCTTCTTAGCACATCTATTGTCTCTTGAATGGGGTATACATATGGTTTATCTTTGTGTACTTATTGATGGCTGATTTATTAGCCAAGTATCAGCTGATTGTTGATCAGATGATTTGTATCAACTGAATGCCAAGTTTATAGGAAGTCCCTAGATTTTTTGGATTTAGTTTGATTTAGAATGCTCACAGTGTCTAGTTACCCCACAATCAGTAGCACTGATGATGTTACCTAATTGGGTAATGAGACATCTGCAAGCAAACAACTGTAAGAATGTTTGTATCTTATTATTTAAGATCTTACAACATTTTTAGTCCATAGAAACTAAGCATTCGTGCATTACTAGCATTAATATATGAACTAGTTATTAGCAGGCCATAAGCATTCTGATCTTCACACTTGGTACTGTTTTCCAGTAAGTATGAGGAGAAGCCAACCTTTTTGTGAATTACACAGCTAAGAGAAGATCCTCTGGCAACTGCGTAGGAATCTTTGCCAGCTCTATACCTCCAAGAAAAAATGGATCTTCTCTTAGCTACATATCCAGTCAGCAAAAGAAAAAAACCCACTGGCCACTCAAATTTCAAATGCCTCTCTTTCTATCACATTGTGGTATGTGTGTGAGAGGGGGCGAGGAGAGAGAGATTTTAATAAATCCCATTTCTGTCTAGCCATAAATACACTTACATTTTGTTCATTTTGCTTTTGCATACAAAACAACAATATTTACAATTCTTCATTGCAACATTCATTTTCTACGATATTTTTAGACTTCTGATTAACAGAGTAATTCAAAGATAACATTTGCACAGACCAATTCACAAATTTACTGTTCCTTGAACAAGACACATTAATGAATCACTATAAACAATGCATATTTCCTGGAAGATGAATTCTCTAAAAAAACAATATGCTAATGTTTTATTGCTTGTTATCATTCCATAGTGTTTCAAACTCATATATTTCTCTAAGCTTCTGAATCAAGATTTGTTTTGCAGAGCTTTTAGGTTTTTTGACTGGCTCTTTTTAGCACAAACTCACTATTGGATATTAATCCACTTAGATAAGTTGGATGTAATTGAATAACTGAGATTTCCATTGTAAGTATACAAAGGTTAGAAATTGTATATGCGCATACTTAAACTCTCATAATCAGAGAGCCAGTTTGGCACTAAATACTGCAGAAGATCCAGAGGGTATTACATTGGTAAATGGTTTTCTCATGCCAATGATGCCCAAGGTAATTAATATTTGGGAGTGATTCTATTTCATACACCAATACCTTCATTCAATCTATCCCTATGGGATTCTATAAAGTTAATGACTATGATTTTATGACCTCAGGACTAAACATTCAGTATCAAACCTTCACTTTGCAATGCTGAACTCTCTCATGGTATTATATTTTAAACAAGATTCAGTCCTCAGATTAGAGGTTTTAGGATATAATTGTGTGGAAGATTTTAAATTCCTTATCTGTCCAAACACTCATCTATTCAAATTTTTATTTATTGGGCATGGCCTTTGCCCAGTACCCTATGCAACTTTGTACATTTTTATATACAAGAGGATATGGTGACATTATGCACACAGGTGAAGCTGAGTTATTTCTTTAGGGTTTGTAGGGGAGAGAAAGTATATTTTTTGCTAAACCAAGTTTCAGGTACGCAGTATTTTTTTCTGTTTCAGCATTCATCATAGGTTAGCAGTTTTGCCACTAAAATATTATGGGAGAGCCAAGGAGAACTTAAGTAATCATAAAGTTGAATTCTGCTCTGTAAAATAGTACAGAATTGCATATGAACAAGTACTTCATTATATAAAAGATGCTATGAAACAGAAGACAGAGCAAATCGTTGACTTAACAAAATGAAGAAACAAAAATCCAAAACCAAAACATTAGTACAATTCCTTTATAGACACCTATTATAGTGCATTAACTGAGTCTTAGAACATCAAAAAGGTATCACCCAAGTGCCACTAAATACCAAGTAATGTATCAAAATTTAGGGAGGAGGGTCCAAGGACAGCTTTAGAGAGATGAAAAATAAGCTATCAACATTTTACTTGTAGTGAAAAGTCCTTAAAGAAAACACATTTAAAAGCCTTTTCCAAATAATAAGAAAGCAGAATTATGAATAAGAACATGTCTGCTATACTGAGCTTTGCTGCAGTCTTTGTGTGTGTGTGTGTGTGTGTGTGTCTAGGTACTGACTCTTAGTGTCAGCAGGGTTTTAAACAAATCATTGTTCCAAGAGCTGACAAACTTTCCAAGGCTCTATTCATATATTATCCCTCTTCTTAATAGGTTCATTTCTCAAATATAGAATTCAAACATAAATCTCTCCTAGGAACTATCCATCCTACTTTTCAGAAACAACCAAAGTACATATGCAAAGCAATATTGGGAAGAGAAAGTTTATTATTGTTAGATTATTATAAATCTCAGGAGCAATAAATATATTTGCTGCTTGCTTCAGAAATAGGGAGCAGGATTTCACACTTCATGGGATAAATTATTTATACATGAGTAAGCTTGTAAGAAGAAAGTAAGGGATAAAGGTGTTGAGACAGGAACCAAAAGTTTTTACACGAGGAGAAATATTTATGTTAAAAATGGCTGAGGTACACTTAATAATAGTTATAGGGTACAATAAGCAATCAAATCATACTAGGAAGCAGTCAATATAAATCGTAAGGATACAAGCGACAAAGTTACAGCCATACAGTCCAAGTGGGAGGGGATGGGTGATAAGGAGTGATGAGAAGATTAATAGTAATAGTAGTGTATACTTTATTAATAGTTGAACAGTGTTGAGGGAATTATTTGTTTAGCAGAGTGATGGCGTTTGGGAAAAAACTGTTCTTGTGTCTAGTTGTTCTGATGTGCAGTGCTCTATAGCATCGTTTTGAGGGAAGGAGTTGAAACAGTTTATGTCCGGGATGTGTAAATATTTTCACAGCCCTCTTTTTGACTTGTGCAGTATACAGGTCCTTGATGGAAGGCAGGTTGGTAGTAAATGTTTTTTCTGCAGTCCCAATTATCCTCTGAAGTCTGTGTCTGTCGTGTTGGGCTGCAGAACCAAACCATAGAGGTACAGATGATAGACCCAATAATTCCTCTGTAGAACTGTATCAGCAGCTCCTTGGGCAGTTTGAGCTTTCTGAGTTGGCGCAGAAAGAACCTTCTTTGTTGTGCTTTTTTGTTGAAGTTTTTGATGTTAGGTGTCCATTTTAGGTCATGTGATATAATAGAACCTAGAAATTTGAAGGTCTCTACTGTTGATACTGTGTTGTCTAGTATTGTTGTCTAGTATTGTAAGAGGTTGTAGTATGGGAGGGTTTCTTCTGAAGTCTACCACCATTTCTATGGTTTTGAGTGTGTTCTTTCCAGATTGTTCCAGTTACACCATGAGGCAAGTTGTACAACCTCCTGTCTCGTTGTCATCGTTGTCTCGAATAAGACCAATCACTGTTGTGTCATCTGCAAACTTCAGTATTTTAACACATGGATCATCTGAGATACAGTTATTGATATAACTGTATTGATTGAAGTGAAGAAAGCACACAGCCTTGGGGAGTGGGGCTGTGCTAATTGTACATGTATCAGATGTGATTCTGTTTAGCTTCACCTGCTGCTCCCTCTCTGTTAGGAAGCTTATGATCCACTTACAAGTGTGTTCAGGTACCGCTAGCTGGTTTAGTTTAGTTAGAAGAATGTCTGGAATGATGGTATTGAATGCAGAACTGCAGTCTACAAAGAGGACCATTTCGTAGGTATTTGGAGATTCAAGGTATTGTAGGATGTAATGCAGAGCCGTATTAACAGCATCATCTATCGATCTATTTGCTCTATATGCAAACTGCATGGGATCTAACAGTGGATCTGTGTTGATTTTCAGGTGGGACAGCACTAACCTTTCAAAGATTTTCATAACTACCAATGTTAGAGCAACTGATCTGTGGTCATTCAGTTCCCTGATGGAGGGCTTCTTTGGTACTGGGATGATAGTAAAACATTTGAAGCAAGAAGGAACATAGCACATCTCTAAAGATTTATTGAAGATTTGGGTGAAGATGAGGGCCAATTGGTCAGCACAGACTTTTAAGCAAGGAGTTATCTTGTCTGGCCCTGGTGCTTTTCCTGGCTTTTGTCTGTCTAATAGATCTTGCACTTGGGGGACGAGCGGTCTGCCACCTCCAAGTGGTGTCCCCTGGATGCGCGAAGCCGTTAAACGCTGACCGTAACTGAGAGCAGACCCTCCGACGACAGACCCACGCGACAGGCCGGCTGGAGTACTCAAATGCCGCATCAACATGGTGGAAACGTCCACTACTGAACACACGCCCAATGCTACCGCTTGGGAACCGACGGGCGCAGGAGACCATTGGCCTGCGTCAAAAATCAACGAAATGGTCCACGCGGAAAGCACAGCGCACTTGCACCGTGTGAGAAAGCTATGACGGCCGCGTCCGGGTCTGACGCGCATGGAGACTACCCGATCCGTGTGAAAAATCGCAAGCGGGGAACAGAGGATTGCCAGACGCTCAAGGTGGCCACCTGGAACGTGGATTCGCTGACTGGACGCCGACCGAGATCGCCAGGGCCATGCGGGACAGGAAGCTGGACATCTGCTGCCTCCAGGAAACTCGCTGGAAGGGCAACAAGGCTACGACTATAGACGGCTATAAGATCATATACACCAGCTGTAAGGAAAACCGCGGCGGTGTAGCTGTGGTTGTCAGTCCCAGCTGGCAAAGCTCCGTTGCAGAAGTTAAGCGCCTCACAGAACGACTGATGATAATCGTCGAGGACCGAGAGGCAGCGCCTACACATCTTGTCCGCCACGCCCCTCAGACCGGATGTCACGAGGAGGAGAAGGATACCTTCTGGGAACTGCTCGACATCCAACTCAGGCAGATCCCATATGAAGACGACATCATCATCTCTGGCGACCTGAATGGTCATGTAGGGCGGGACAAAAACGGACACCAGTGCCACGGTGGGCACGGCACAGGCGATATGAATGAGAATGGCCAGAGGATCCTGGACTTTGCCGACTCCCATGATATGACCATCACGAACACCTGCTTCATTAGGCGAGAACCCCAACTCCTCACCTACCATAGCAGAAATGGGAACCACCACACACAGATCGACTACATCATCGTACGACGAAGAGCCGCTAAAAACGTGCTCAACGCCAAGGTGTACCCGTCAATCGAGCAGTCAGCACAGGCCGCTGATGGCGAAGATCAGGATCAGCAAGCCCAAGACCAAGATTGACAAAAGAATGCAGACCAGCCACGAATCAAGTGGTGGAACCAGAAGAAGATGGCGGGACCCCTCATCAAACCGGAGCAGTTCCTGCAGATGGTCGACGGGCCACAGGAAGCGTGGTCCATGCTGAAGAGCACTGTTCACACTGCCGGCTGCCAACAGCTTGGTTGTACCAAGCCAGGACGGAGACGCATCGAACGAGATACATGGCTCTGGACACCGGAAGTACAAGATGCCGTGCACCTGAAGAAACGGCTCTACAAGGCCTTTCTTCAGGACAAGACCAGCGAGAAGCTCTGCGAGTACAAGGCGGCCAAAAAGGCAGCCAAGAAAGCAGTAGCGACAGCCAGAAGCTCCCACTACGACGACATCTACGAGAAGCTGAACACGCGAGAAGGCGAGAATGAGATCTACCGCCTAGCCAAAAGCAGACACAGGAAGACCCTGGACATTGACCAGTTTCATGGGATCAACGACGAAAGGGGAAATTTGATCGTCAACCCCAGAGACGCTGCCGAGAGGTGGCGGCAATACTTCGAGAAGATCTCCACCGAGGAGTTCCCACACCCACGAACCCCGCGAGGTGACCCCGTCGAAGGCCCAGTCTCAGGCATTCACGCCAGCGAGGTCACCGACGCCATCAAGGCCATGAAAAACGGTAAGGCAACAGGACCAGACGACATCCCTGCCGACTTCTGGAAAAAGGCACTACCGGGCTCGGCATTGTGGCTGTGCGAGCTGTTCAACAACATCGTCTCCACGGGAATAGTGCCACACGACTGGTACCGCAGTACCACTGTTCCGATCTGGAAGGGAAAGGGCAGCCCAGCGGACTGCTCCAACTACAGACCGGTCAGGTTACTGTCACACACTATGAAGATCTTGAACGCGTCCTCGATAAGCGCATTCGGGACATCGTCGACATCAGCGTCAACCAGGCCGGATTCATCACGAACTGCGGCACCACCGATGCCATCTTCGGTGTGCGGATGCTGATGGAGGCTCACAGAGAGAAGAAAATCCCGCTCCACACCGCCTTCTTGGACTTGGAAAAGGCCTTCGACCGAGTCCCGCACGATCTCATCTGGTACGCACTGCGAGATCACGGCGTGCCCGAGCTACTCGCACAATGGGTCCAACTCCTATACAGATGTCACAAAAGCCGTAAAAGCGGCAGCTGGGATATCAGAGGAGTTCAATATCACCGTCCGGCGTACACCAGGGCTCTGCTCTCTCACCACTGCTGTTCATTCTGGTGATGGACACAATTACACACGACCTGCACACGCCCGCCCCATGGACGCTGCTCTACCCGATGATGTGTTCCTGGCCAACCTGCGCAAGGCTGAACTTGAGCACCTAGTCCAACAGTGGCACGACCGCCTCGAGCAGTTCGGGCCCGGTTGAACCTAAAGAAGTCCAAATACCTGACCACTGACAACTAAACGACAGGTTCCATCCACGTGAACGGGCAGGAGCTACCGCGCGCCTCCACCTTCAAGTACCTGGGAACTACTCTTGGGAAGAAGGCCTACTACAAACTGAGGTGGCAGCCAGGATCAACGCAGTGTGGGGCAATGGAAGTCCGTCACGGGCGTCCTCTGTGACAAGAAGATGCCGATGCGCCTGAAGGCGAAAATCTATAACTCTGTGGTGCGCCCGTGGCCATATACGGTGCAGAGTGCTGGCCGACGACCAAAGAAGTCGAAAGCAGACTCCAGACAATGGAGATGCGAATGCTCCGATGGTCGGTAGGCCTCACCCTACTCGATCGCGTCAGGAATGAAGAAGTGCGCAGACGGTTCAACGTCGTGCCCATCCCCACGGTCATGAGGCAGTCCCGCTACGATGGTTCGGCCATGTGAGTCGCGCCAAGGAAGAATCCATCATCAAATCTGTGATGAAGGTGATTGTCGGAGGAGCGAGACCGCGTGGTAGACCTAAGCAACGCTGGATGGACACGATCAAGGCCGATCTAGAGATCGCGAAGGCAGACCCGACATACGTGGCAGACAGAGAGGCGTGGAAGCAGTACTCAAGGACATTAGCGGACCTCGCCAGAGCGCGAGACAAACGCTGAAGAAAAAGAAGAAGAAGAATAGATCTTGCACTTCTTTTTCAGTGATCACCAAAGGTTGTGAACCCTATAGGTTGAGGTCAGTTGTAGGAGGCTTGGCTGTCGTTGGTGTGTTTGAGATGGGGGTTGTGCAGATAGGTGGCTGTAGTTTCCTTTCAAACCTGCAGTAAAACATATTCAGGTCATCTGCTACTTGTTGATTTCCTTCTGCCTGGGAAGGAGGTTTGCTATAAACAATACTTTACTTATTAAAGTTATAGAGGTGCACATAATTCCTTCCTGCACCTTATATTCATACAGGGTGGGTTTCTACCGGTTCTGTCCACCTCTGTAGAATCTGTAGCTCTGAAGAGCAGTGGGCGGGTGGGCAAAAACATCAACAGACATAGAACCGGTTCTATGTCTGTTGATGTTTTTGCCCACCCGGGCTCTTACCTGATCTTTATTTCCTGATTTTTCAACTTCAGCTGCTGAACGAGGCACAGCTACAGTTAAAAAAAACAAGAAAAGAGGGCTGTTTCAAAGGCTGCTTCTTGGTAGCAGCGTGCTAATGACGATTAATAGGCGCGCGGCTCCCAGAGGGCATGGAAGCTCATAAATCCCGAACCGGTAGTTAACCCTGTCGTATCCCACCCCTGTATTCATATATGTATGAATGATGATGTATGAATATAAGCCTATAATGTCAGGGAAGGCCAGTATTTACTGGTATTTATGGAAATATTCATACATGGGATGTTTTCATTATAGTTAGTACAAATTGGAAATTAAATATGTTTATTAAATTGATTTTGGTACTAATCAATACAAAGGCCTGTTGAAGTCAAATTTCTGATCTATGCTTTTTTTTAAACAGTTATCCCAATCAGCAGGATCATCTGAATAGAAAGTTTGATTTATTTTTTATACATGGAATCTTTTTTGCATGCAAGCTCATCTCACCTTTGGAGTCTTTGGAATTAGAATTGGAATGTGGAATATAGTTGTAGCCTTTCAAATAGAGGCACATTTTTGCTAAAATGAGTATTGGTAACTTAAATTCTAAAGTTGCTTTTTTAAATCAGAAACTCATGCTCCCTCACCTAAGAGTTTTTTATTTAAAATAATGAGCAGAATAAACATGCTTAGTTGCATTTCAAAATCTACCAGTGATATAGTAATCATGATTAATAAATCTTCTAAGCTTCTTGTCCAGGTATGCATAAATTAGTGATTCAGAAAAATATTTTAAATCGCACCTGGTTTCTTTGGATACAGAAATGGCTTTTGATAGGGTGCAGATTAAATTACTAGAAGATCCCTTGGTAATGTTTTATGAATTTTTATGTTTATTAATTGGATTAAATATGGCATTCAAAATTATTGCATTTACATTGAAAGTTGGATTTTCAAGAATCTCTCTTTGAACTTATTTACTTAAACAAAGGAAAGACCTATCAATATTATTTTGTGTGGGCAAAGTTTACTGTATTTAAAAGTCAATTTGCTTTGATATTTCACCATGTTCTTTTTTGTTTTTTGGTGTTTGTTACATTTTATTTTATTTTGTATAATTCACACAAATTAAGAGAGAAAATATAAAGAAAAAAGGGAAGGGCAAGCTTCACTTCACCATAGATGAATGTTGGGAAAAACAGAGAAGCAGCATTTGAAATCTTGCTTTCCTTCATCCAGTAAACATTAAAATCATTTTTTAAATCATGAACAAATTCTTCAATATAATGATAAAACAACTTTTTCTACCTGTGATTTATTTTATGTGCACTTATGCAAGCTGTTTCCTGTTTGGCAAAATTTCCTCATAATAAGTTGTTTTTCTTCTAATATATTAACCTTACATCGCTAACTTGGTGGGCAATGGAACCTATAATTAAATTTCAGTTCAGATAAAAGAAGTATTTATTTTTAAGGTTACACTATTATACATAGTTTTCCAGCAACAAGCTATTAAAATGTAAGGTTTCTTTCAAGTGCATATCCTAATGCAAGTATTATTATAGGTTTATTTGAATTAAAAAATGCATTCATCTAAAAATCAAGAATTCTAAGCTAAAAGAATCTTCTTGCTAAATAGTATAGATGTACTGGGTATTTTATTCTCCAAAATATATTAGCAACTCTAGCAGTTTCCTAAGACATGTGTTAAGAGCAAACACTGAGTGAGAAATCATCAGTGGAAGACAATTACTTTGTACTATTAACTGTTTCCTCGATCAGATGCCCTCAGATCAGAGGTGGTATTCAGCAGGTTCTGACCAGTTCTGGAGAACCGGTAAAGGAAATTTTGAGTAGTTCGGAGAACCGGCAAATACCACCTCTGACTGGCCACGCCCCCATCTATTCTCTGCCTCCCGAGTCCCAGCTGATTGGCTGGATCTTCTTTTGTTGCCCTGCACAGGAGAACAGATCTGGAAAGCAGGTTAGTGGGGTGGGGAGGGAATGGGATTTTGCAGTAATCTTCCCCGGGAGTGGCATGGGAATGAAGATTTTACAGTATCCTTCCCTGACACACCCACCAAGCCACACCCACTAAGCCACCCCACAGAACTGGTAGTAAAAAAAATTGAATCCCACCACTGCTCCAGATCATTGGATATCAACTCCCATAATTTCAAAGGTAATATTAGCCGAAATAATGGAAGCTGAATTCAAAATATTACATAGCATCAAACTAGAAAAACTTTCATTAAATATATTGGAATTACGTCAAAATATGGCCTGAGGATGTACCTCCTTAAGTACCACACAAAACAAGGTTAAGTTCCATTATAGGCATCACTCTTAGCTGGAAAGATAACTGATGCCTTGATGGATCACAGCTTAATTAAATTTTATATATTTAGCAACAGCCATTTGTGGAATGATTTTGTTATCCAAGTTGCATCAGGGTAACAGAATATATCTTATTGTTTTCTCTACACGGCTGTCCAAAAATAATTCCAGCAACCTTACTGGAACATTTGCTGTTGATAAATATTTCCTGTGAAATAAGCATAAGGTTCTTGATATATCTTGGTCCTTCAGATACTTATGATCTAGGTACTGTAAAGCACCTTACAAAAAACTTGTCTTTTAGACTAAATGGAGCAGGCAACAGGATGAGAACAATTTGTTAATGCCTTCTTCTTTGATGTTTTTTTTAAATAGTCCCCAGTCTAGCATATAATCCTAGTACTTTGGTAGTTTTCTTTTCCAATCCAAGTACTGCCATTTACAAAATTCTATAATATTTACTAATTTAAATATATTTCATAATGTTAACTCTCAGCACAATTCCTACAAAAAGACATCCATTTTTGTTTTGTACATTTATTCGGAGATCATCAAATAAATAAGAAAATAAATAAGCCTCTGCAAACATTGGCTGTGCATTAATTGGCAGCAAAAAAATAATGGTTGCCTAGATTAACAACTCAGGTATATAGCATCTTATTCCAGTTTAACTTTTTTCTTCTACAACTACAATATTATGAATCAATGTCTAGCAAGAAGACACAGAAGCAATATTCTAAAATGAGCCACATAAATGAACTTGCAATAGGAAAATTAAAATTCAAAACAGAAGTCCTAACAGTTTTTTACAAACAAAAGCAGCCTAAAAAGGCCCATGAGTCTGAGCAAAGAGGACCTTTCTGTGGGTCCCGTTATTTTCCCCTACACCATATATACTCATGTATAAGTTTATCCATCAATAAACCGACCCTCAGATTTTTAACCAAAATACCATGAATAATGTGACATCTGCAAATAAACCAATCCACAAAAATTTATTTATGTTTAATTTTCACAATTGTGTTACCTGAAGATAGCATATTTTCCATGCTATTTTGGTTCAAAATATGAAGGTATACATATATGTAGATGGGCTTATTATATGTGAATTTCCACTGAATATATGAGTACGCTTTAAAAAGAGAGAAAAATCTAACATATATGCTTTTAGATAAGCCTGCTGCATTTAGGGAATGTCTTTTGGCATTAAAAAACTTCTCAGGTTATCTGTAAGTACATATGGTAAATTAAAATCAGATGTACAAAAAAGCACTTTTTGAAGGATTAAATTTTTAGTATGTTTCTATGACATCTAGTAAAGGGATCTGTAATTGGTAATATGTGACTTTAAGAAACATTTCATCAGGATTGTGTGGAACTGAATACAGATTATTTTTCTGCATGGTGAAGAAGCTAGTCTTCTCTTTTGAATAAAGTAAAAAGGATGGAAAGATTTAAACAGCCTTTTGACTCTGCCATTTCCCCCCACACATATTCAGGGCTTTCTGAGGCTGCTAGGGGTTAAAAAATGAGCAAAGGGAAAAATATAAATGATTGCATGTCATGTCTGGTTTAGCCCTAAGCTTCACATCTGTTTCTATCTCCTTAACTTGCTAAAAACAGACGTCTGTTAACTACAAATATTCCACCCTAACAGCACAAGTAGTTTAAACAAGAGCTGGGAATATTTTTTTTGTGCCAACTGAAAACTCATCCACTCTTTGCCATAATGTTAACATATCCCATTACAGAATTTGGCCTCCTGTCTGTAAAGAAATCATACCATAAAGGGTGTTATGGTCAAATGATCCAGCAGCTCTGTCTCTGCAGAGACATATTAAGGGTTGCCTGGAATTTAAAAATTTTCACCTATTAATTTGATTTTCAAGGATAATACGGATGAAATGGTAATTTTGGCTTGGAACCCAAAGAATTTGCCCCCAAATGAGAAACTTTTAAACCTTTTTATTCTTTTGTATAATAATTAAGAACAGAATTATAACTGAATTGATAAAACTGCATGGAAACAGAAATTGTGATCAGAGGCACTAGAACCAGTTGTATGAACCAATTGCCAAGCATGCAGAACACAATAACATGGCCATGGGGGTGGCAGTACAAGCAGAACTCCAAGGATCAGTTATAAGCACCATTCATTCAACACCGTTGAAAACTTTGAACAGTTACTAAATGAATGATGGTAAGTCGAGAACAACCTGTATTAACCAGCCTTCAAGCCTGGATTCTTAAGAGGCTGATCAGGGATTCTGAACTTATGGCCCATGGATAACCCCAGGCTCTTCAAAAAAAAAAAAAAGACATTTTCTGAGGTTTACAACAATACCTTGTAGGTCCCAAGGCCAATGTTTGGGAAAGCCAAGTTGGTGATTGCTGCACAGATCTGCAGTCTGGGCTGTAGAAGATACTCTAGGAATAGAAACTGACCAACAACGGCAATTACACCTTGTACATCTTGGCCTTACACAGATCTCCTGACATTAAGAATTGGTCTGTATAGTTAGCATCTCAGTTTTTCTTACATAAGCAGCATTGTCCTTTAGGACTACCTGCTGCCTGCTCTTACAGTCCATAACAGGTGCTGAGACAGAAGATAATTAAGACCATTCCCTCATCCATGTGAAAATGCCCACCAGGAACTAATATCCCAAACAGAGAAGAAACATATTCTCCATATTTTGTTGCTCACAAGAAACTGTTATGATGCTTGAAATTTTTCCTCTTTAATCTCCCCTTAAACCATTCCTAGTAGGGTTTGGTTTCAAGATCCTTTGTCATCTTAGTAGCAAAGTTAGTTTCAACTTTGGTACTAAGAAGAAAAAGTTTAGAACAACCAATGATACAGTTTCAATATCTTGTGTGTAGGCGTGTGTTATTTTCCCTTTTTGCTGTTTCTTGTTCTATTCTGTTTTTAATGTTGTATGCTACCCAGATTTGTTATTGCGTTAGGTTACAAATCTGATAAATATTTTTGAACTCACTTGAGACTTTTGTATCAATATATAAAACAACTTCAGTGTTGCAGCCCTCAGACTAATGAATGAATACTCATGTGGTTAACATGACAAAACCCCTGGGCTAGATAAAGAGCAGTTTCTATAAAGATGCAATCAATTCTTTCAAACCTTATTGCTATCACATCTGGGCCTCCAGAAACATTTTGAGATTTTGTACTATAGACAAAATAAACTGCACATAAAGGTCATAATGAAATTACTGCAGGACAACAAAGCTATACTTAGCACTCTTTCTCATAAAAAGGGAGGTAAGTAGGAAGAGTTATAGAGAAAGATGGGTCTGACAAAGTGGTGAGATTCAAAATTTACTACCAGTTCTGTGGCCGTGGCTTGGTGGGTATGGCATGGCTTGGTGGGTGTGGCTTTGTGGGCATGGTAAGGGAAGGATACTGTAAAATCTCTATTCCCACGCCACTCCCGGGGAAGATTACTGCAAAATCCCATTCCCTCCCCACCCCACTAACCTGCTTTCCAGTTCCATTCTCTTGTGCAGGGCAACAAAAGAAGACTCAGCCAATCAGCTGGGACTCAGGAGGCAGAGAATAGATGGGGGCAGGGCCAGTCAGAGGTGGTATTTGCCGTTTTTTCTGAACTACTCAAAATTTCCACTACCGGTTCTCCAGAACTGGTCAGAACTTGCTGAATACCACTTCTGGTCTGACATCAACTAAACAGGAGAAACCTGTTGATGCTTTGACTTCATATAAAAGCTTCTCTATATTTCCTCATTTCCAGGAAGAACTCTGGAAAAACTGGCTTTGACACAAGCTGGAACATTAATATTCATAAAAAGACATGTAAAAAGATATTGTTCAAGGTGTTTAAATGTAACTTAGGACTAATTATAACTGTTTTACAACATAAGCCACTATGGGAAAACAAAAGTTAGAAGAGCATCCAAGAACTTCATTACATCAAACCAAACAATTACTTTTGTGTAGCCAATTTTATATCCTTAAAACATCATATTTGAGTGTGTAGAAGTAGAATTTTAATACTATGGCCAAATTTTCAACTAGCTTTATATGAACAAAATGTTTTTTTTTTAAATTTACTATTGATCTTATCCTGACAATGTTGTGCATGTAATTAGCACCATAAAGCCATGTTGTGCATGTACTGCAAGTCTCACAATATAATAAATTCTACTGCACCAAATTTCTAAGAAGACAAAACCTGTTCTAGATGGATGCAATACCAATGGAAGATGTGAATGCTGTTGCCTGGTAGGTGGTCTTTAAATCAAAAAGGTGAAGGCCTTATGCCACAAATCAAGAGAAAACCTTGAAAGTTGTTAGCAAAAAAGAGTACTTTCAACAAAGAGCTGCTATACCACATTACTTTATTATCACAGCAGGATGGCTAAAGACAACATGCACTTTAAGGGAATTTTTTCTCTCCCTATACCAAAGATCTGGAAAATGTGTGCAAGATCTCAAAAATAAAGTAGTTTTTAAGTTCTAAAAGTAAAGCAACAGAAATACAGAATTTTGCTGAGTTACAGGAATGAACAAAGACGAGTTATAATGGTGTTCTTTGATGAACAGCAAAGACTCTAGCTTTGTGGTAGAATATATGCTTTGTCAATACAAAGTCCTATATTCAACCCAAATATTGTGTTTTGGCTTATTGCCCTTTGCATTTCTTCACCAAACAGCAGACTATTCCCCTCTGAGAATTATGTAGCATTGTGCCAAATTATTATTACAATTTCTATCTTGACTTCCTACACTGTTCTCTTCATGCATCAGAGTCAAGAGTTTCATTCCAATAATATCAAGAAAGGTTTCTGATATAAGTTCAATTTATTAGGTAACTGAATTGGAATTGCAGACAGTAAATTATGAACTTATTTCTTCTAACCATTTGAATCTGTGTACTTCCTTTCATATTTCTATTCCACTCAGCTAAAATTGTAACTGGATGCTATTTTATCATTCCTTTTTTCAAAATGAAATGATGACAGGGAAGAGAGCAAGCAATGTTTTAATAATTGGGGTGTGATAAACAAGAATACAATAACCAGGGTTGACAAATTGCCCTAAGAGAGGCAGGACATACTCTTGTCAACAATCTCTACATCGAGTCTTAATGCATGACTAGCTGCTCACAAACTTAATTTCTTTTTCATCCCTCAGTTTTCAATATGGTCAAAATACATGCACTGGGGAATATGGCTAGAAACAGCTACACATATTGTGCAATTAATATGTACTTTTTCATTTCTCATATAAATTTGGGAATCGGAAAAAATGTGAGAAAATCATTACGTTGATATAATAGCTAAATATTTGATTTATTATGTTAACATCTGTGATACTCAAACACTTATATAGTTAGCACTTTTCTATTATTCTGATTTTACCATTAACACAGATATAGTTAAACTTCCTATTGTGAAGGTGAACAGACTAATGGTTAAGTTTACTGCAGTAAGATGAACAGTGTGTGTGTATTCTTAGACTTTATGTTGAATCCAAGCATGACTACATGGACTATTGGATTTACATAGCATTTAAGTAAAAGGTAGAATCATATGTTCCTCTGCTTTTTCCAGATTTGGGGGGTATTTATACATTACGATAACTGTCATCAACCAAAAAAGAACCAGTTTTCTATTTTCTGTAGTGTGTGTTCTAGTCTAGTGTAAATATGGCCTACATTATAATCATGGATAAACTGAAAACTTTAGGTGGCAAAATACACCCCCAAAAACAGTTTTGGCTCATCAGCAAGTATATATGGTAGTTAGCATCTGGTTTGCAAAGCTTTCTTCCTTACCTTCAAAATAATGAACCCACAGGTGGCATCAGCAGTAACCATATGCACAAGTCAAAGATCATAGAATCTCAACTGAACACACAATCCCCTACTTAAAAGCAACTAATCCATTCTGTCATGCATCAACTATTAATTTTCATTTTATTTGAATATTCTTAGGATGTTATTACTGGATATAAGACCTGCATGAAGGTCCGTTCAACAAAGGATAAGCTTGATTGAAAATGGATTAGTCCTGCTATTAGGCTCTACTCTTATGGCAGTGAGGTGGTGAAGCATCAGTTCTTCTTTGTCATTACTGGGTCCACAGGTAGCTATCCTGAAGCCCTATTTTAGTGATACAAGTCCTGTTGGGTAGAAGAGGACTTGGAGAACCTCTTGCAGGGATATGCAGAAGAATTTTCTCAGAAGTTGCTCAGATTTGGATGCTGGCCTTGTTGCAGACCCAGAAGAGATCCTGGGAAGGAGTCATCCTGGGAATGGTGTGAACCTATTACACTTGAAGATTCTGGTGGCCCTTCTGGGCTTCAGAACTCCTGCTTGAAAAGCAGGTGGCAACCGTGGTTAGGAGGCCCTTTGAACATCTTCATGTTGAATACCAGTGTGCCCATTCCTAGACTGGGAGGCTCTGCTTACAGTCATTCATACCCAGTGGTGGGATTCATTTTTTTTTACTACCGGTTCTGTGGGTGTGGCTTGGTGGGCATGCAGGGGAAGGATACTGTAAAATCTCCAGTCAGAGGTAGTATTTGCAGGTTCTCTGAACTACTCAAAATTTCCACTACCTGTTCTCCAGAACTGGCCAGAACCTGCTGAATACCACCTCTGCTCATACCCTAGTCAACTCCCAACTGGACTACTATAATGCGCTCTCCATGGGCTTATTCTTGAAAAATATCTGAAAGCTTCATCCAGGATGCAATGGAATAGGCAATTATATGTGCTTCTACAACAAAACACAGTAAATCTCTGCTCCCTGAATTGCACTGATTACCAGTTTGCTTCTGAATCCAATCCAAGGTGGTGGCTGAAATGTTTATAACATTTCATGGCATGGGGGCCAATTATTTGAGGGATGCCTTTCTCTGATTATATGTGTTCATCTCATGAGATCTGGTATAGATAGCATGTTGCAGGCAGGTCTCAAGCCTTCTCTGTAGCGGTGTCCATCTTAGAGAACATTTTCTCTCTTGAAATGGAATTCATTCCATCCCTGTAACATTGCAGAAGTCCATCAAGATCTGGCTATATTATTAGGCCTGGAGTCCAGCGGACTGGTGAAATTCTAACATGGCTTCATTACTTTGGTTAATATTCTCTCTGTCTAGTGCTTTGTAGTTTTTTATATTTTGATAGTGACTGATTTATATGAGGGTGAATGTTCGTTCTCCGAGTTTGTGGGTTGGTTTTTGAACATTTCATTACCAGGTTATGTAACATCTTTAGTAGAGTTTAGGAGATATAAGTGTTATTCTATTTATAAGGTCTTCAGGAGTTGGTCAAGTTAGGGCCTTGAGATGGGTTAGGTTTATTCCATCAACAGACACGTTGACTTACAACCAGCCTACGAACCCTTCAGAATCCAAATCAACTGCACAACCAGCCAGAGACAGCATCAATCTTCAACCAACCCATGCAACTGCCAGCCAATCAGTTCACCTCCCAATGACCCTGACCTGATGTAATCTTTGTATCACAAGATCCATCAGAAAACTCTCACTAATGACTCACTCCTGACCCATCACTTGAAACAACCACACCTGAAGCCCTATTAAACAGGACAACACTGACATCCCTTAAATTCCACTGAAAATGTTACCTAGCCTGGCAAAGAAATTTTCAGAAATCAACCCAGAAGCTTGGAGAATGAACCTTCACCCTTCTCCTACACCTAACTATAGATATTTGCCACTGATGGCAAACTGATTTATATTTTTAATAATTATATTTTAAATATATCCATTGTTTTGGTTAATTTTTTAATAATAGTCACTTTTTGTGAAATGGGCAATCATATAATGGCAATAGATAGATAGATAGATAGATAGATAGATAGATAGATAGATAGATAGATAGATAGATAGATAGATAGATAGATAGATAGATAGACAGACAGACAGACAGACAGACAGACAAACAAATATTTTTTTAGGTTCTTTATTATAGTTGTAATAAAGAAATGTACAAATACTTCCATGCTTATATTTTGCCATGAAGAATGCAGCATAACACAATTAGCTCATTTGGGCTGGCTATCCTAATGTGTAAATACAATGGTCATAAACACAAAGATAAGTGAAACTGGACACTGGGTGTCACTGTTGATTTACAGACACATTTCTGAAAGCACATGGGATTAACAGAAAAGGCTCTTCCCACTAAACCACACCCCAAAGTGTGTGTGTGTGAGAGAGAGAGAGATGGGGTAATCATATGTGTCTAGATATTTGGTAAAATTTTAAATTTGTCTGTTATCATGTCAGGCAGTAAGCAAGGATGACATACTTTGAAAATACACTAACTGCTGCTTGTTAGCTGACAAAAGCAGCAACCTATCAACTCTGTAAGTAGCTGTTGCTCATTAGCTGAGAAAAGTTAGTTTCAACGCTCACATATTATTTGATTATTTTAGACAGATGAAGGTTACAGTTCAGGGCAGGGAATAAAGAAAACCCCAAGAGCTCAAAGGGAAATTAAATATGGCAGCACAGTCAGAATTTGGCTCCTGGGGAAGTTGATGACAAGACTCACCTACTAAACCCTGTGTGATTTACAGCAGGGATTCTGGAGAAAAAAACCACCTAGTGTTTCATAGTTACTTATTAGCAAACATGAAAAACTAAACAAAGCATCAGTTTTTCTGAAGATATTCAACATTTGTAATCTCTCCCAAGGCTGACATTTCCCTCCTTTCATACTTTCTGATTTTTGTTTGCATGGTACACACAGGCGCCATAGAGTTTCCAGCAGTTCTGAAGATTGGATCCTTTGATTCTCCTCATTTACTACCAACTAATAAACTCAGCATGAATGGACAAATGCCTAATTGGCATGGCCAGAACGGACCTTAAAGCAAAAACAGCTCCACTAATCTATTTGTCATTTCTTGGAGAGATTGTGAATGTTAAAAGTGATTTCCACTCTATCATAAAAAACAGAAAGTGTTCCAGGCCAGGCATTTTCATCTTTCTAAAAATAATTCTCATAACATATAAAGCAATAATTAGGATTACATGCTTTCATGGCTTCACTAATACAAGCAGCCACCTCAATATGTACACAGAAAAGATAGGAAAGTCTCTATTTTAATGAGTACCAGAGATACTAAGACAGCTTACATAGTAATATGGGATATACAGGAAAGTATGCACCCAATCAATGAAGATGTGTGCCAACCAACATGAATAGCTATACAGAGATATTATCCGTTACATCATCTTTTTATTTGAATAGGAATATCCTGTCTCTCTCAGGTGTGGGAACTGCATGCTGGACAAAGGGAGACCTTTATACCGTGCATAAGCACACCAACGTATTTACCATCCCTGTCCTGTTGTTTCTTTTTATTTTTCTGATATGTATCCATTTCAAGTATTCATAACTATGTTTATACTTATACCTAGTATCTTGTAAGTGATTGACAAATAAAATAAATAAATAAAAAATAAATCTGTAGCTCATGATTGAATAGTGGGGTCCTTGGTGTTCTCTGAATGTGGTGGTTTCCTTGCAGATATATCATTACCAAACTAGCTATCAACATCATTATCATCATTAAGAGCCATGGTGGCACACTGCTCACTCTAGAAGTTCGATTCTGAGTGGCTCAAGGTTGACTCAGTCTTTCATTCTTCCGAGGCCGGTAAATGTGGAGCCAGATTGTTGGGGGCAATAGGCTAACTCTGTAAACCATTTAGAGAGGGCTGTAAAGCACCGTGAAGTGGTATATAAGTCTAAGTGCTACTGCTATCATCATCATCATCATCAATTATGATCCCTAGTTTGATAATGAAACATCTGCAAGAAAACCACCAAACTCAGAGAGCACCAAGGACTCCCTGGGGACCCTTATAGACTGACATTTCCTGAATAAAATAATATGATTATGAATATTTACTCTAAATATTTGAAGAACATGTACATTAGTTTATGGTTACCATTTGGATATTTCTCAAAACATACAGGTGAAACTCGAAAAATTAGAATATCATGTAAAAGTTCATTTATTTCAGTAATGCAACTTAAAAGGTGAACTTAATATATGAGATAGACTCATTACATGCAAAGCAAGATAGTTCAAGCCATGATGTGGCATAATTGAGATGATTATGGCTTACAGCTCATGAAAACCCGAAATCCACAATCTCAGAAAATTAGAATATTGTGAACAGGTTCAATATTCTAGGCTCAAAGTGTCCCACTCTCATCAGCTAATTAAGCCATAACACCTGCAAAGGGTTCCTGAGCCTTTAAATGGTCTCTCAATCTGGTTCAGTAGGAATCACAATCATGGGAAAGACTGCTGACCTGACAAGTTGTGCAGAAAACCATCACTGACACCCTCCATAAGGAGGGAAAGCCTCAAAAGGTAATTGCAAAAGAAGTTGGATGTTCCCAAAGTGCTGTATCAAAGCACATTAATAGAAAGTTATGTGGAAGGGAAAAGTGTGGAAGAAAAAGGTGCGCAAGCAGCAGGGATGACCGCAGCCTGGAGACGATTGTCAGGAAAAGGCCATTCAAAAGTGTTGGGGACTTTCACAAGGAGTGGACTGAGGCTGGAGTCAGTGCATCAAGAGCCACCACACACAGATGGATCCTGGACATGGGCTTCAAATGTCGTATTCCTCTTGTCAAGCTGCTCCTGAACAACAAACAACATCAGAAGCGTCTTACATGGGCTAAAGAAAAACAGACCTAGTCTGTTGCTCAGTGGTCCAAAGTCCTCTTTTCTGATGAGAGCAACTTTTGCATCTCATTTGGAAACCAAGGACCCAGAGTCTGGAGGAAGAATGGAGAGGCACACACTGCAAGATGCTTGAAGTCCAGTGTGAAGTTTCCACAGTCTGTGTTGATTTGGGGAGCCATGTCATCTGCTGGTGTTGGTCCACTGTGTTTCATTAAGTCCAGGGTCAATGCAGCTGTCTACCAGGAGATTTTGGAGCACTTCATGCTTCCTTCCGCAGACGAGCTTTATGGGGATGCTGACTTTATTTTCCAGCAGGACTTGGCACCTGCCCACACTGCCAAAAGCACCAAAACCTGGTTCAATGACCATGGGATTACTGTGCTTGATTGACCAGCAAACTTGCCTGACCTGAACCCCATAGAGAATCTATGGGGCATTGCCAAGAGAAAGATGAGAGACATGAGACCGAACAATGCAGAGGAGCTGAAGGCTGCTATTGAAGCATCCTGGTCTTCCATACCATCTCAGCAGTGCCACAGGTGATAGCTTCCATGGCATGCCGCATTGAGGCAGTAATTGCTGCAAAAAGGGCCCATACCAAGTACTGGGTACATATGCATGTTTATGCTTTTCAGAGGCCCGATATTGTTCTATGTACAATCCTTGTTTTATTGATTGCATGTAATATTCTAATTTTCTGTGATTGTGGATTTGGGGTTTTCATGAGCTGTAAGCCATAATCATCACAATTATGTCAAATCACGGGTTGAACTATCTTGCTTTGCATGTAATGAGTCTATCTCATATATCAGGTTCACCTTTTAAGTTGCATTACTGAAATAAATGAACTTTTGCACGATATTCTAATTTTTCGAGTTTCACCTGTAATGTACAGAATACATTAAAAAAGAATAACTACTAATGAAATTTAAACCTGATTTATTTAGGAATCCTTTTTCCAGGATGCTGTTAAAACCTTTTATAAGACTTCAACACTTATCAACATGTTTAACAGATAGGTTAGAATACAAACAAAAGTTTAAATTTACTCAGGATTTCAATTCTCATGAGTGAATTGAAAATAATGCTGTAGTCTGTATTGTTTAAAGTCACGTTAAAATATTTAGTGCAAGAATGGGGCACAGAAACTGTACATTTATGTATGTATGTATTTATTTATTTAAATGACTTGTATGTCACTTGACTCACAGCAGGTGGAGATTTAAAAGTTTATACAGTCATATAAGCTACTTTTAAAATTAGACTTTCTTAAGAAAGTAAGAAACAAAAAGGAGTTTGCATACTATATGCTTGATATTTTATACAATTAAGGTAATGTTATGTGAGAATGACCTTGAGGAGCAAGAAGAGATGCTGCTTAGGAAATAATTAGATAGGAGGAGGAGGAGACCCTAGTGGCTTAACAGTCACAGGAAGAAACTTAAAAAGAACCAGCCCAAATTGATCAGGCAAGTGGTGGCAGCAGATTTATACCTTCAGATTTGCAAGATTATGCTAATGTAGGCTTCAAAGGAACGTTGCATTTTCTGTCTGGTTTGCCTGGGAGAACTGACAATTAAGTGTTGCTGTATGCCAATATTATTTTGTAAAACAGATGCATAGAAAAATATCCAAAGGAAGAGAATATATGTGGTTCAGGGTTAAACAGGGTTAAACTCTGGAGTTCTTGGTTCTCTCTAAACTTGCCTGGTCATTTGTTTGCAGATGTTTCACTACCCAACTGGATAACATCAGCAGTCACACTTCAAACAAACCTCTTCTTATGACCAGTCCACTTTATTCATCAATATAAAATTGGGTGCCTAAAGGTTTTGAGTTACCATATGTGTTCGGGATATATCCTGGCCTAATTAAATTAGAGAAAAATTTTTTTTGCTCAGGATTCATGTTTTTTCCTAAAGTTTCATCTTCAGAATGAATAAGTCCCTGATTCCATTTTTTCTTTCAGAATAAGATGCAAAGCTCTAGAGTCTAAATTATAAGTAAGATAGTGAAACTGACTGAATGGAAGTGATTATACTGAATATAACAAATCTATTTTTACAGTGCAACGTTAAGAGTAATTGGTGTCAATTATGATTACAGGATAGGGAACATAACTGTGATGCCCAGGTGATATTTCTGAAATAGTTTTTATGGACCTGGACCTGATCACTCTGTGTGTGTGTGTGTGTTTGTGTGTGTGAGAGAAAGAGGGGAGAGAAAGAGGGGGGAGGGGGAGAGAGGGAGGGAGGGAGGGAGGAGGAGGAGGAGGAGAGAGAAAGAAAGAAATATGAATAACCTTATACAAAACTAGGCTTTCTTATTTGTGGTACACAGATGTGACATGTTCTTTTCCAATTGGAGACTACGGAGTATTCATATTTTATAAGTTTTATGGGCATATGGGATCTTTTATTTAGTTCACTATATTCATTCTTTTGTGCCATGTTAACTGTGGACTTATTTTTTCCTACACTTGTTATAAATCTTTACAGTACTTATCATTCATTCCGTTTTCAAAGGTAAATTAAGTCACTCTTATTCATGGAGAAAAATTTCATATAAAAAGAAAAATACAGTTTGCAGCCCGTCACAGTAACTTGAACCAGAAACTATAACGGCAGTCTTCTATTTTTTCCCTTTGTTTCTTTTACCTCCCCTGACAATGTAGGATAGCACAGGAAATGAATCACCTGCTCAAAGGTTCTTTTTCCCTTTACTCTTGTTCAAATTTATTCATGAATTTTGCTATTGTTACTATGCAAAGATAAGGAAAGATGAAAAAAGAACAGGATGATTATCTCTGCATGGGTGAAATAAAAATGACCTAGCTAAAATATTTCAATAATCTAATCCATCTTGGAAAGAAAAGAAAAAACATATGAACATCAGTTAACAATCCCAAGATTTAAGCTGATTCAACTGAAGAAATCAGTTTTATGAACTGAGGTTTTACAACTGTTTAAGATTTTATCAGCAGTTACAGTGTTTTCTCTCCCACCAGAATTTTACTGGATTCCATTTTATTCTCAGTGACAAAACAATATCCTGAATGTAATTTGTGACCACTGCCAAGCCTCTGCTGAGTCATTCATAAACAAAACATAAATTCTGTTTGGAACACTTCATTAATTCTCTATTTGCATGACGGCAATATCATGCAATACAGTAAATAACAAAGTTATATGAAAATAGAAGTAAAAAGCCTCTCGTGTGATATGTATATACAAATTTGCCTCTCTGTGTATTTACTCGTGTGTGTGTGTGTGTGTGTGTGTGTGTGTGTACGCACACACACACACACAGAGGCAAATTTTTACCACATGACCATGGGGATGCTGCAACAGTCATAAGTGTGAAAAACAGTCATAAGCAACTTTTTTCAGTGCCGTTGTAACTTCAATTGGTCACTAAACGAATAGTTGTACGTTGAGGACTAAATGATGGTTGGATATAAACAGGAGGCTGTTATGGTCTGGATAGGAAGGAACAGACTTAGGCTGAACTCTAGCTTTTGGAATAACAGCTTTCTGATTCCAAAGTTAGTTCATCTATAGTTATGGAAGGAGTTGACCCCACCTATGTAGAAGTAGTTAACAGTCTGGGGATTCTCCTGGACTTGCTTGACAACCGGTAAGACCATGCCTAGGTAGTCTATGCACAATTACATCTTATGCTTCAATTGAAGCCTTCCTGGAGATCATCTCTTTCGCCTACCTCATGACTGTGCTATCACAATTCACTCTCTTTGAAATCATTGGGAAGCTTAAACTGGTTCAGCATCTACTAGTCAGGGTGGAGTGATGGCTGCATCTAGGTTTGTCCTTGTAACACTGCATTGATGCTAGTCAGCTTCTAATTTAATTCAAAATGTTGCCAATCACCTTTAAAGTCCATCCTGGCCATCTCTAAGGCCTGCTCCAAATTGAATCTGCCCATACTGTAACATTTGGGAGAGTCCTTATTGAAGGTCTTGTTACTTTAGGACCCTTCTATAGGAAAACTTGTTTGTCTCTCTTCCTATCAATCATCACTGAGATACATTGAATTATATACAGTAGGTTTAAGCTTCACTATTCAAAGTATAGTATACTCACGGCATTCCTTCTCATCACTTTCATCAAAGCAGTCCGGCAGCCCATCACATTGCCAGGCTCCTGGGATACAGCGTCCATTACTGCACATGAAATTTCCAGGAATATTACATTCATTTGTGAAATTATTCCAAGGCAGTTGGAGTTGGCTTTCTGTAAACCAGGAAAGATAAAATAAAAAGAAGATATGTGGAAGTTCACATATGTAGAAATTATTTTTTGCATCTGAACCAATATTATTGGGAGACAAAAACATAGATATATAGATATATAGATAGATAGATGGATGGATGGATGGATGGATGGATGGATGGATGGATGGATGGATGTAGAAAGAGCAGAAAATTGGCGTTTAGATCTATTGATCTGTCCTTTCTTAAATCAATATTATGAAGTTTCCTTTTTTCTATACTTTACAAGAAGTTCTTACTTATCATTCAAAAATTGTATATCTCTGAATAATAACATGAGTTGGGAAAACTGAACACTTATTTAGTTGAAACTAAGTGTTTGAAAACATACACTGTTTTAGTGAATAACATGAAAACTATTTCCTTTGTTCAGTTTGTAATTCAACACATTTGGCACACATTATAGTCATAGCTATAGACCTTTAATTCACTTTTCCTTAGATTTCAACACTTGACAAATGAAATTGAACCTTGGTTTAATGAAGCAATTCAACCAAAACAATAATAAGTAGTTTCCAAATTAATCCAAAATGAATTCAGAGAAATTTCTTATATCACTGTACAAGTCTACTTTCTGAACCCGAATAGTTAAAAAAAAATCTTTCTCTTTAAGATCTAACTCTTCCTAAAGTTTACTTTCATCTTAGTTGCTGCTGAAATAAGTTCATTCCCAAGGCAAAGAAAATAATTCCATGGGCACCTTGCCCATTGGACTGCATTTTAAAAAGATTTTTATTAAATCAATATAATTCACAGATTGCCAAATATAGCAAGCTTATTTAACTGAACATAAATAAATAGAGCTGGCAAGTTGCAAAAAGCTACAGACATCTACTTTACAGATGCATCTGAATCCTATTTTGTCCTCATAGGATTCTTAGAAAATAAATGACTAATGAAACCCATCTCTTTGTAGTCACCATGCAGGCTAAAAAATAATAATCGGTAGATAGTACCATACCCAGGGTAATAGAAACGGAAGGCAACTTTGCCTTAGATAACTATGTGTTTTGATAACATGAAGTTGTAGTCAGTCCGAAGACATCATTTTGTTATATCACCCACTTGTGGTATAATTTGCTTTCTAAATTTCAAACATGTGATTAACCCAAAACATTACCTATCAATTGTCTATCAGAGAGACTACTGAACATTGACTATCTCAAGTGTTAACTTTGTCTCAGTCACATCAATATGATGAATTAAATTTCAGTGAATTTATTGAAGCTTGTAAACATTGTGCAGAAGTCACTATGATACTGACAGAGTACAGATCTCTTATTGGTCCATTAAATGACTCTGTGCCAGACATAATCACTCAGCTTGACCTACTTCCAAGACTGTTCTCAGAGTATACTGGGATAACCTTAAGTACATTGCACAGAGTCCCTTTAAAGGAAGTTGATATACTAATATAATAAACAGATGATTTAATCTAAACAGGTCAGGTTCTCCAGGAATCAAATATATAACAAAGGCATATTATACATCCTATTTGCATTCACATACTTTATGCACAATTGATATATTTGATAGAACATATCACAGAATATATAATACACACATTCATTATACATACAGTACAATGCTATGTATATACTGTATAAAATGTTCTTATTAACACTTTAGTTAATGTTATTAACACTCTGTTAATAATTTAGATCACTGTCAGTCTTCACTCAGGCACAGCAGTAAATCCTTATCCTCCCCAAACTAACAAGCCATAGGTATCCTTAACAAAGGTGGAGAGGTATACAACACATACTACAATGTCATGACACAAACTTCACCTCTCACGTGCTTCTGTGGAGAGTCATTGTGCAGTTCTTGCTGATTAAGACTAGTTTGTAGTTTGCCTCAAGGACAGAGTGTTGTCTATTTGTCAGCTGCATGAAAAGCATTAAATAGATAGCTGAAAGGCTGCCTTGGGGTCTTGGGTTAATTGAAACACCTGAGAGCAAGCATATCTGCCTTCTAGTAAAGATGTTTATATGGGGTGGTTTTATCAGGCAAAGGAATTGTGGTTGTTGTGCTTTGGGTGTCCTCGTGCACTGGAGGTGTTTTACAGCAGTCAACCAGGTCGGACCGGACGTCCGCGGAACAAGTCCCGGGTTGAGGTAAGCGCTTCTAGCTCGGGAGAAAGCTCACCGAAGCACTTCATCAAAAAGAGGGGGCGCCCAGCGGCCACGGGCCGTAAAAGGTGGGGATCACTTTACAGTATCAAGAATCTGGGTGACTGAAGTCACAGGATGAAAGCAGGGAAAAACAGAGTCTGAGAGAGGATCCCCAGAGGACAGGAATACATTTATTTTTGCTTGCTGAGCAAGCAAAATTGGACAGGAAAATCTGTGTAGCAGATTGACTGGTGAAATGAAGCTACATTGGGAGCATAAAACAGCCAAACAAAGTGTGACCAAGATGTTTACTTTTCAGGAACAGATTATTTTTCTCTCTCTAGGCTAGAAACACAAAAGGGAAAATAAAGCAAAGCATCTTTTGGAGAAGGCTAACTTAACTAAACAGTGATTAAATTTAACAACAATCTACCTGCTACCAAACACAAGATTCAAATCCTATATATCTGTCAGCTCCCTAGTTTAAATTCCACCACTTTTTCCCCCTGCTCTTTCAAATCAATTGGCCTAATGGCTAAGGTGCTGGCCTAGAAACCAGGAGACTAAGTTCTAGTCTCACCTTAGACCTGAAAGCCGGCTGAACGTCTTTGGACCAGTCATTCTCTCTCAGCCTAACTCACCTTACAGAGTAGTTGTTGTGAGGGGGAAATAGGAAGAGGAAGGAATATGTTTGCTGCCTTGAGATGTTTATAAAGTAATAAAGGAGGGATACAAATCTAATAAATAAGTAAATAAACTTTTGGCCATTCTTTTCTCCATCTGGAAAAATAGTAAAAGTGTTCTAAACAGTATTTAGTCCACCTGCTAGCTTCAGCCCTTATAAACACAACCTAAAGATATCTGTTACAAACAAAAGAATAGCTATTGAAGATTCCCAGAGGACTGGCTAATCCCTCTGACTAATTCTAATCCTTCTGCCTGCCACCATCTATACTGATTTATTATATCCAAATCTAAGAAGAAATAATTACAAAAACTAGTCAACAAAAATCAATATAATTTAATTTCTTTGGAGAACAGAGGAATGCTTCAACTTTCATCCTAGAATAACTATGGAATGCTTTAAAGTCTGTAATCCAAAACTAATAAAAAAACCTATATTAATTTCTACAATTCTTTGCTTTAATAACCACAGCAAAGGTCACCAAAATAATTGTTTCAAAATTAAATCATTCAGATGAAGAATGAGATAAAATTAACTGTATGTTACCTCCCTGAAGAACAGGAAGAACAATCCTGTATCACCCAAAAAACTAATTCATTTATCAATGAATATATTTTTTGAATTATAGAAAGTTTATGCAAATATATCAATTGTTAAGATGCCAAACACATCTTGTTTATGCTGCAAAAGATGAACATGGCTACCCTTCTGCATAAAGACATATAATTGGTAAAAATAAAATATCCTTTGAATAGAGCTTGACATGTTCATGTAATTTTCTTGTCAATACAGAAAATCGACTTTTATTACTAGAGTTTGCAGGTCCTTGGAATTTTTATCTAACACAGTAGTATTTATTGGTATTTCTTCAATTTTAAAACCATTTTCTTTTGATCCACTTAGTGCTTTAACTATTAGTTTAACAACAAGCTTTTGTTTTTTTATGGTATTTTCTACATAACTACATAACAACCCACTTCACCCTGAAGTTCTATCAATTTGACACCCTGCAGTTGTAACAATTTTACAATACTATCAGCTTTGAAGAGAAGTATATTTGCTCAAACATTCCATTCAACGGGAAGGACTATGCTCATACTACAGAGTTCATTTTTAGTAGAAGATACATAGCTGAACAGCTAAACCATTGGGTACTAATGGTTTGCACACCATTAGTCCTTCTGATTAAAAAAATTTTCATTCTTTTTAGCAACAAGCTAGCATCGTTCCAGAGATCAATGTATTTTTCCAGAAAAGTAATAACTGTTCCCTAAAACTTCTTCCCAGAAACTGTGGGTCATATCAAAGTGATTCCCTGTTACTGAAAAATGTTTTCTCCACCCTGAGTTTTATTTCAAGATAAGTAACAACTGTAACACCTATAGTCTGTGAACTGATGAGGTTACCTAGTTTGTTAATGAAATGTCTGCAATAAAACCACCAAGTCCATAGAGCACCCATAGTTCAATTTTGAGTTACAAATATTCTCTTCCTTATGTAAATTAATTTAATTCTGTATAGTTGTTCTATAACACTGTCATACAATATTTTGATTGTTATCAATTACATTAAAAATGTACCTCGTAATACCCTCTCCCCCAAACCATACTACATTATTGGTTGCATTATGTGTGTGTCCAATGTTACTGATACTCTGCTTCCAATTTACTTTTGCCACAACATGAGCTAACTGGTAAGTCTGAACGAACAAAAAAGCATTTCGTTATTCATAGAAATATAGGCAGTCCTCAATTTATAACAGTTCATTTAGTGACTGTTCAAAATTTATACCAGCACTAAAAAAGTGACTTATGACTGTTTTTCACGCTTACGACTGTTTTAGCATGTCAAGTGATCAAAATTCAGACACTTGGCAACTGACTCATATTTGTGACGGTTGCAGTTTCCTGCGGTCATGTATCCCACTTTTGCAGTCTTCTGATGAACAAAGTCAATAGGGAAGCCAGATTCACTTAACAACCATGTTAGTAATTAACACCTGCAGTGATTCACTTACCAACTCTGGCAAGAAAAGTCATAAAATGGAGCAAACCCACTTAACAAATGTCTCACTTCGTAACAGAGATTTGGGCTCAATTGTGGACATAGGTCGAGAACTACCTGTAAAGAAGGCATGCTAGAGATTCTGCTTTATTTCAATATAATCTTTCTAGTTTTTAATTTATTAAATTAAGAAAACACAGTTGCACTAACAAAACAATACTCATTTTACGTAAACTGACTGGATTTTCAGAGTATGCCACTCTGAACAAACAACTCTGAGAAATTGAAAAAATTAGTATAAAAAGTAAGCAGACATATAGGCAAAAACTAACACTGGCTAATATCATAGATTTGTTGGTTGTTGATAAGAAAAAAGACCAAAAAAAACATCTCTACAGTGGATGTGGCAGTACCTGCAAACAGCAAAGTAGAAGAAAAAGAACTGAAGAAAATAATAAAATACAAAGACCTGCAAATAAAAGTAGAATGACTGTGACAAATATCCTGCAACAATACCCAAGTCATTGGAAAGGGCTTGATAGGTGGATAAAAATGCCAAATCCAGTCTAAACATCTAATTGACTGCACATCCAACCCAGGGGCGGGATTCAAATGTTTTAACAACCAGTTCTGTGGGCGTGGCTAGGTGGGTGAGGCCATGTGACTGGGTGGGCGTGGCCATGTGACTGGGTGGGCATGGCTTTTTTGCAGCACAACCCCATTTTTTTGCCTCCTGGGCCTTAGGCAGGCCTCCTGGTGTTTTTGCTCCTAGAAGGCTTCCCTGGGGCCCAGAAAGGCAAAAAACAGAGCAGGGGGGCCCCCTATGTTCCATTTTTGGGCTTCCTAGGCCTCAGGCAGGCCTCCTGGGGGTGCATTTTTGCTCCTAGTCAGCTTCCTTGGGGCCCAGGAAGGCAAAAAACAGAGCATGGGGGGCAGCAGCACCCACCCACCCCACATGCCCCCTTTTGCCTCCCGGGCTTCAGGGAAGCCTCCTGGGCAAAGCAGTAAGACAATGAAGGGAATCCTGGAACAGCTGATCATCAGAGCAGCCGATCATCAGAACAGCTGATCATTGGGAGGGGGAAAAATGAAATACCTTACAGAGTGACTGGATGGGGGAGAACGCAGTCCGCAATGTTGGGCATGCGCGCATGTGCAATAAGGACTGACTGGGCTGGGTGGGGAGGGACGAGGCCAGACATGGGCACGATTTGCAGGTTCTCTGAACTATGCAGAATCATAACAACCGGTTCTATAGAACCAGTCCGAACTGGTAGAATCCCACTCCTGATCCAACCATAATTGTATAATAATAATACAATAACAATATCAAAAAGCATTAGACAAGTTAGAGAATCTGATAAAAAGCCACACTGCTTGGATCTGCACATATGTTATCCCAATACAACACCAACAAGTACTGTGATTTCACCTTGTTATATAAATAACAATAATTTGCTAAATGTGTATGCTCCCCACCTCTTAGTATCTCTGATTTATTGGTATTCTCTCTCATCCTAGAATTAAAAACAGTTTTTTCTGATATAACTATCTCAGTAACATATCAGTTAGATATTTAGAAAACTCAATAAAATTTAACTTCATAACTTCTTCTGAATTGTGCCATATACCTTCCAGTTGTTTTATTCACTGGTAAATGACTGTTTCATTATTCCTAGGAAACGGATAAAATATTACAAAGCTTGTTCCGGGAACTGGTACAAATGCTGAATAGCAAATCAAGATTATGAATAGAAGCAAGTATGTCCTCCCCTGTGCTGTCACAGTCTGTATTTATAAAATCAGCAAGACAGATACAGGAATTGTTTACCACAAAATGTACTGTGATTAATCCCACCCAAACATGGCATGATTAGGCTTTACAACTTTTACATAACTGTAAAAGACAGACCAGAAATAAAAGTTAAAATAAGCAAAAAAAATAGTAAGAAAACACCTGTCTGATCTTGATAAAAACAAATCACCAGGGTCTGATGGATTACATCCCAGATTTTTTAAAGGAGCTGGCAGAGGTCATCTCAGAACCACTGCACCATATCTTTCAAAAATCCTGGAGCACCGGGGAACTACCAGAGGACTGGAAAAGAGCTGATGTGGCTCCCATCTTCAAAAAGCAAAAAAAAAAAAAAAACAGACCCAGGAAACTATAGACCAATCAGCCTAACATCAATACCTGGGAAGATACTGGAAAAGAGAATAAAAAAACAGATCTGCCAACATCTAGAAACAAGTGAAGTAATAACTAGCAGTCAGCATGGGTTTGTTAAAAACAGATCATGCCAAACCAATCTTATTTCATTCTTCAACACAGTGACTAAATTAATAGACCAGCAAAATACTGTGGACATAATATATTTAGATTTCAGCAAGGCATTCGATAAAGTAGACCACAACCCACTTCTTAGTAAGCTAGAAAAAAGTGGAATAGATAGCACCACCACTAGATGGATTCGCAACTGGCTGGCAAACCATACTCAACGAGTAGTCCTTAATGAGTCTAAGTCTACATGGAGGGAAGTAAACAGTGGGGTGCCACAGGGTTCCGTCTTAGGCCCAGTACTCTTCAATATCTTCATTAATGACTTAGATGAGGGAATAGAAGGGGAACTTACCAAATTTGCAGATGATACTAATCTGGCAGGAACACCCAAGAAGATAGGCTCAAGATCCAGATTAATCTTGACAGACTAGAAAACTTGGCCGTATCTAACAAAATGAAATTCAATGTAGAGAAAAGTAAAGTCCTATGCTTAGGCAAGAAAAACCAAAAGTACACATATAGACTGGGTGAAACCAGGCTCAATAGCAGTAACTGTGAGAGGGATCTTGGAGTCTTAGTGGACAACCAGCTAAATATGAGCCAGCAGTGTGCAGCAGCATCCAAAAAAGCTAATGCAATCCTAAATTGTATTAACAGAGTGATACAATCAAGATCAAGGGAAGTACTAATACCACTCTATAAAGCCATAGTAAGACCACACCTAGAGTACTGCATCCAGTTTTGTTCGCCACATTATAAAAAAGATGTTGAGACTCTAGAAAAAGTACAGAGAAGAACAACCAGGATGATGATTAGGGGACTGGAAGCTAAAACATACAATGAACGGTTGCAGGAACTGGGCTTGGCTAGTCTAGTGAAGAGAAGGACCAGGGGAGACATGATAGCAGTCTTCCAATATTTGAGGGGCTGCCACAGGGAGGAAGGGGTCAAGCTATTTTCTAAAGCGCCTGTAGGCCAGACAAGGAATAATGGATGGAAATTGAACAAGGAGAGATTTAACCTGGAAACAAGGAAAAACTTTCTGACAATGAGAACAATCAACCAATGGAACAGCTTGTCCTCGGAAGTTGTGGGAGTGCCATCACTTGAGACTTTCAAGAAGAGATTGGACTGCCATTTGTCAGAAATGGTGTAGGGTCTCCCGCTGGGCGGGGGGTTGGACTAGATGACCTACAAGGTCCCTTCCAACTCTGTTTATCTGTTATCTGTTATCTGGATAGTCTTGGTAAAATCCCTAGTCTTAAATTTTATGCTGTGTTCACAACAGCTGTTAGTTCTGCTTGGAAGATACAAAAAAATATGCAGAGAAAGCTCACGGGGCTTCTTTAATAGCTAAGAGAAAATAGAGAACATGTGTCATCTGAAAAACAAAGTTTGGGTGGAACATGTGCATGGTACCAAACAAATAAAAGCCAACATGTTTGGAGAAGCAGAGAAAGTTGATTTCTTTACTAAATCAAAAACTGGCTGCATGTGGGTTTTTTAAAAAAAAATAATAGCTCTGCTCCAATAGTACATAAAACAGACATTAAGAGCAAGAAACTGTATAAAGGTTCTAAGTATTTATTTATTTATTTATTTTATTTGATTTGCCAATTGTTTACAAGATAATAAGTATAAGTGTATACATAGTTGTGAATACATGAAATGGGTACATATAAGAAAAATAAAAGAAGAATAAGAGAAACAATAGGACAGGGATGGTAGGCATGTTGGTGCGCTTATGCACGCCCCCTACAGGCCTCTTAGGAAAGGGTGAGGTCAATAGTAGACAGTCTAAGGTTAAAGTTTTTGGGGTTTGGGGAAGAAACTACAGAGTCGGGTAGAGTAGAAGAGGGACTTCCCGATAATAGAGCAGTTCCAGTATTTGTACTATATGAGCCCCTGTAAAAGAATGAAGATGGGAAAGAAAAGTTAATGGGCGGCTTGCAGAAAGCATGATAGCATTGAGAAACAGCATGTGAGAAAGGAAATCAAAATAACCCAACCTTGGGTCTATTCATTTTATTTATCTAACCATTTATATAGCCATCTATCTTATGTCAAACTCCCAAACAATAATTAAAACAATACTGATAATTAAACAATGTAACACGTTTCTATTAAAACCATAAACATTAAAAATCTGACATAAAATTAAATGTCTGATATACAGTCTCACATGACATCTTTTCATCCACCTGACCCTATGCTTGGGGAGTGGGGGGAAGACAGGTCCGAACTGCTTTTTTGGAATGCTAGGAGGGTAGAGACCGGCCAGACTTCAAAGAGAAGGGTGTTCCATAGGGCAGGAGGTCTCACAGAAAAGGCATGCCTCCTAGATCCCATAAAATGGCATTGTTTAAGGGAGGGATTAGGAGCGTGCCCAGTCTATCTGATCTGATAGGATAGACAGATGTCCTTAGGGAGACATAATCTTGCAGAAAGTCTGACCCTTTGCCACATAAAGATGGTAAGGTTTTAAAGGTAATAAATAGCACTCTGAATTACACCCAAAAGAAAAGTAGGAGTCAGTGTTTGTTTATAGTGAGGTACAGAGAAACTTGGACAAGCTTTGGATGAGCTTTTAATTGTCTATTATTCTATCTACACACTAAATTATGTTCATGCCATGCCTGTTTCTTGACAAGGCTTATTCCTTTGAAGGAATGACAGCCTCCTGCTGATCACACACCATTATAACTGGGTTTACAGTTCCAAGAAGAGCTATTTTATCCATATTCTGGTGCTGGGATATTTAGAAATGCTTATAAAGAAAGACACTTCAAAAAAGACTTGTTATTCTCAAAAAGGACAATCTATGCTCTCACTGGAAGAGATTCTTAATTTCTTCTTAATTCCTGGATTATGGTCATGCTGGAGAACAGTCAGCATCTCAGTATGAGAAAGTGTGAAGATCTCTATAAGCACCATAGCAAGCACAGAAACATGGAGAAATCCTCATAATTATTCTATGCTAATTAAGAACAGGAGGGAAGAATCTTGGAAGACAGAATAAGGCATTCTGTTATTGACCAACAAATGAGCACTGTCTGGTTGATGGTTCTCTCTATTAAGTTCTGTCTGGAAAAACCAAACTCTGATTGGTTGGCAGTTGCCTATGCATTCTATATAAATATGTCCATATTTATTGCATCCTGATATCCAAATAAATTACCTTGCGTACATTTTAAATTGCACTCAGAAAGATTGGGAGATGGAAAACTTTGTCATTTGGAATTATTCTTTTCAGAGAAAATATTTGAAGAAGGGAGAAGCAATACAGGAATTAATCTAAGCAATTTATCCTACTTATACATCAGCTGTGATCTGGACTAGAAAACTCAACTTGGGAAACAAAGCTATATACATTTGCTGAATGTTGATGTACATATCAGGACATAAACACACTAATGAACAATACATGTAACTTATTTTAAAAAACTATGCTGATTGTCAGGAAAATAACAGTCAGGTTTTTTGCTCTATGCAGGAAAATACTGATATTCACCTGCTATAGTCACAGACAAAAACCGAATTGGGATAACTCCTCTAATTATGACTTCCAGATGAGGGAAACTGAATCCTGATTAAGTCCCAAGGGAAACTTACATTATAAATAATTCAAAATTCATGTAAACATCACATTTTATTAAACCTATATTTACAGTGACATGCACAAATTATATCCCCCTCCCATTTGTCACACAGGGACATGTCTTGGAGGTGCTTGTGATCAATTTAAGTGCATAACTGTAGTGATTATGATTAGCATTGATCATACACAAGAAAATCATTCCTTTTCTATATTGAACAGAATCTATGAATCAAAGATACTGGGGAAGTTCAACCATTCTTTTTATAGTAATTACTATAAAATATATCATAAATGGAAAAAATAAAATAATACTAAAAGAAAAACATGGGAAATATCTGTCACAAGTATTAAACAAAAATGATATTTATCATATATCTTAGCACATTTTGAACATTTATGATAATGAACAAGATGATCGATAAAAACATTTAGTATCAAATAAGAGAGGTCATCAAAAACTAGAAATGCAATTTGTGAACCTTATTGGGGGCACGTTCAAGTTAAAAATATCCTAAAGTTAGAAAATGAATAGAAAATAAATAAAAAATAAAATAAAATAAAAACACAAATAAAAATTACAGATTGCATTGGCATTTTCCTACATTTCTAAAAATCTTGGTGGATTTTAAATGTATGTCTTCAATGTATTTTATTCTATTTATTGGCTCCATTGATTTCTGTAATGTTTACATGACTGTATTTCAATGCCATTGTAGTCTATAAATAAAATCATACTGGATGAGAAGTTTCACTAGTGCAGTTAGGCAGCTGCCAGCATTTTAGAAGGAAAAGGAGAACCAAAACATCAGAATATTCTAACCATGCAAAGGAACAGAAAGGATTACTGAAGAATAAAAAGAGATATTGAATACATGATAAACAAAATTGCTTTTAGCTGGATAAAATACAGACATTCTGCATATTTTTGTAAGATCTGTATAAAAGTAAACGACAAATGGAACCTGGAAGGAAATTGGACAGAATTATGTTAGCACCAAGCAGAAACAGGATATGCCTGGGATGTGAAGCTTTACTCAGAAACATATGGCCACTCATCACAACCCCTACGTAATTCAACTTCTGGGTGTCTGGGCTACCAACCACAAACAGCACAGGAGAACAAAAGTTTTGCAGGTTCTGTAGATTGAAATATCTGAAAAGGAGTAAAAAGGTATTACAACCTAAGGAGTAAAGGAGCAAAAAGGTATTACAACTACTCTCCTAAGAGGAGAGTAAAATGCAGGAAAATGCAATAGAAACAGGAAAATACTGATTACAAACACAACAGCACAAAAGCAGGCTCACAAAGGTGTATTAAATTGACCAGCAATAGGGTCATTCCAAGGCTGAGCAGGTGGGTAGAGTACCTTATTCATGAGAAATATATAATATTAATATAATATAATATTAATATTATAATATTAATTTTGTTAGGATAGCTTCAGTGCCTATGGTTGGAGTAACTGTTATCTTGGAAACCATGAGACATTTTACAGGAGAACAATAATTACCTTTTAGGAAAGTATCAACTGAGCTGAATAGGAATACATAATTACACCTTTTGCTTTTAAACAAAATTGAATTAAACCAGTCAAACATTCACTGATTTTTTTTAACGTTACAAAAACATACCTCGTCCTCATTTAGAGACTGCAACTGATTCCAATAAAATGTTGCTAAGCAAGTACAGAAAGAGAGATGCTGCAAAGGTTGCTGGTTATTGCTGACTCATTCAGGTAAAGTTTTCTCATGCAATGTCCTGTGTACGACTCTGTATTCCACCCCCAAGAAAGGACACAGAGGTATCTATTTCTGAGCTGCTTTTCACTATGGCACAGCATTTCCCTAAAATATGCTGACTATAAGTTAAAAAGTTCAGTTCTCTGATTTAATTATTCCATTAGGAGTCTCCTGATGGCTGCAACTGCTGCCTGAAACTGACAAGACCTAAATCAATTTCATCCTCAAGACTTTTGTTGTCCTAAATGCACTTTGGTCAGAAATCGATTTCTTATTATCATTTATTACTCTCATATTTGTGCATAGTTGCTATTTAAAGCGATCGTATTCTAAATTTGAAAACATTTCAGAGATAAGGAACATCTCCCCTTGCAGTCAACTGTAAATTCCCAAATCGTACCTTATTATCACAAATTGCCTTCACAGAATAAACCCTTTAACAGTTCAGTGGAAATTAGGAAATATTTTTTAAAAACTTATTATGCAAGTTGCAATATTATTTTTTTATAAATACAGGGGTGTTTTATTTGCATGCTAGTGCTCTTGATTCTTTTTGCATATTGAGTATTAAATAATCACCTTAAAAAACATAGTTTGATCCAGTATGTAGAATTTTACCATATCTCAATTACCATGAGAATTTCTTGTCTTTCTGTTCTACTTTAGTGACTCTTCATAGGAAATGAAGTAATTGTTGACTGGAACATATAACCAAATGCAACTAATTAGGAGCATTTTATTTGAAAAAAAGTGACATGACTGAAAAGAATTTTCAAACTATTTTTTTTAAGAAGGAAGCTGATTTCTCATATACAGAAGAAATCAGTAAACTCTTTCCATTCCTTAAAATATATTCTGGGCCACTTAAACTAAACAAGTCCAATAAAAAGTCTACACTTTTACAAATAATTCTAAAATATTAAAATTAGTTTTCATCATGTAAAACAGACAATTGATTATTTATGAAAGTAAAACCTAGTCAGCTCTTTGAAGATGGAAGATGCTACTGAAATTAAATCTGAACACAGATTGGAGAAATCAAGCTTATTCAGTATACATGATGACAATACTTTGCACATTGTTGCAACACTCATGATCTTTTTCCTCAGGACTGTTGGCTGTATTCAGTTCCAAAGAGATATGATAGACCCCACCCCTTAGTAGTAAATTAATTACACATTTACAAAACATTCAGCAAAGTTGCTCACATTAGAAATTAATTTTACATAGGAAGCATCTCCATTCGTGTACTGTCCACAACATTTTCTGCTGGGTTTAATTATTTAATCTTATAACATGGTGGGTTTGTTCAAATTTCAGAGTTTCATCAAAGCATTTAATACAGTGTTCATATGTTTTAAGAATGCAGACTTTCTAAGGAAGCTTGCAATATGAAATATATATTCCCATACCAATATAACATTCCTGAAACAATAAATCAGTTTTATATATATTTTGAGCAAGTTTAAACAAGTTAAATCCAATGCTTACCCAAAATGACATACATAATTTAAAATATACTTTCAGGTGAAAGCTAAAGAAAATAGAAATTTAATGTTTTAAAAGTTAACTCTTAGCCTTTGAATTGGCTTGGAAATGCAGCAGTAATGTATACAGCTCTAAAGAAGTTAAGTAATAAATGTCAGGGTTTATTAGAATATTTTGGGTTGAAAAGAGAAAAAATTACTTCAAAACAGATGGGACACTTGGGTAATGTACTATATATCAACGGTTCCTTAAAGCAGCTGCATCTTTTCTCAAGATCGTATACATCCATGCTAGGCAGCTGAAATTCAGTCCTGACTCCTGAGAAAAGAGCCATTGATTTAAGGAATCACCAAGACTGTTGGATTTTGATGTGCTCTCACCTTCATTATTTTCTTACAGATGCTTCAATAATAAACTGACATTATTCCTGTCAATTGCCAAAACTTGCTACCATATTCACTCATCCATGTTTCAAAACACCTTTTCACTTTCTAATCAGGGAGCACTGCATAGCCCCGATACCTATCACTCTATTGTCAACAAGGACTCAAATATATTCTATTAAATGAAGTCCAAATAACCTACTATAAACTATCATGGGTATAACAAGTATTAAGGCTACTTATCAGGTTTAATTAGTTTAAGTCTACTTTTAAGGTAGGCTCACTGGACTACTCTTCAGCACAAATTCTGATGTCATGCACAAATGTTAGTTTCATGACCTTGATTGACTAAGTAGGAAATTATACATGTTAGCAAATCTTGGCTGGATCTTCATGCAACCCAGTCAGTCACTACTGCCATGTCCAACTTAAGATTCTAAGGAATTTGATGCTGGAAAACCTGTTTCAGAAATATGTAACAGAGGGAATCTTCAGAGATTGGTGTGCAATCAACCAATGAGCAAATGAGGAGGTGGTCAAATGACAAGGATCCTAGTCCTTTGCAGCCATCCCACCCCAAGATGCACTATGCACTTCAGAGGGCAGAAGAGTGACACTTGGTGTGTCCCCTTGCCTCTCAAGAAGATCTTCATCTCTAATAAGTTCCTGCCAGTCAACTGTCTTCTATCTGGACTTTACATGGTCAAAACATTACAATTCTTATCTTCTAAAATTTTATCCTTTGAACCTGTATTATGATGCCCTACTTGTGAATGTTTAAACCCTCAGAACATGGTTTGAATGTTTTTGATGCTGACTTCGCCTTTCAATAGGACTCTTTGCAGATAAGCTTGAAAATGCTGGGAAGATAATTTAGTCCTACTTATATACCTGAATGAGAGAAATTTATACACAAATATTGTGTAAATGTAGTTTTCTAACCACTGCTTTACTATGGCTCTTTATAAATAAAATAAACATGTTGTGATCCTCTGATTTGTGTTTACAAATGAAATGGTGGAGCTGGTTAAACTATGCGCTTGCAAAATTTTGCAAGCCTCAAACTTCAAGGCATAAGAACATGGAAAGCAAATGTAGAAAGATTGCAAAGCTAGCACAATGAATAAGAACACTTGTTCCATAACTAACAAATGGTTCAAATAAAAACATAGACACGTGATATTTTAAGGAGATGTTCTCGTGATAAATGAAGGATACATTGCAAATTTCCTAACCAGAGAATGAGAATCTCCATTAAGATTCTACAATTACAAACTGAATTCCAAAAGGCACTTAACTATTCCCACAAGTGCTCAAAAGGCTTTTGCAGTATAAG
This sequence comes from Notechis scutatus, assembly GCF_049901735.1. NCBI lineage: Eukaryota > Metazoa > Chordata > Lepidosauria > Squamata > Elapidae > Notechis > Notechis scutatus. The sequence continues at coordinate 261,126,912 of NC_142009.1, read as the reverse complement.
ATCATTAATATTCTATTCATAACTGTAATTCCTTTTTTTAAAAGCATCTACAATGAACTAGGTAAATGTAGTTTTATCAGTAGTAACCAGTTGAAAATGCAAGATGAGCTGTTTAAAACAATACATCTTATTTATGACATTGTAATTCAACAAAATCTGAGATGTAGTCTTTGTTTGGTTACACAACATTACAAACTTATTGTGTCTCTTTAAGCCCCAGAGTCATCAATTTCAGTGGATACATAATTGTACAGTAGATTGTACAAATCAGTTTGTTATTAAATAATACTGATTTCTGATAGATTGTAAATTTTGCCTATTACTAAATGCCTCAAGTAAAAGATTTTTGAGATGCCAAATAATCACTCTTTCAATTGCAAATATTTATAAGAATAAATTTGCACATTTTCAAAATTATATTAACACATGATGCTATTCTCTAGGTCAGTGTTTCTTACAACTATGATTCTAGGAACTCTGTTGGTCCCCAAGACCCTTTTATTTTATTTTATTTGATTTGATTTGTCAATTGCTTACAAGATACAGGTATAAGAATAAACATAGTTTTGAATACATGAGATAGATACTTAGAAGAAAAATAAAAAGAAACAATAGGACAGGGATGGTAGGCACGATTGGTGCGCTTATGCACGCCCCCTCTTAGGGATCTGCAAAATAAAAAATATTTGCTAATTCAGGTTGAAAAATAATAAAATATTACAATCCCATCAAACCATCTTGAAAAGCAGTAGCAGCAGCAAATGTCAATTTTAATCTTCAATGCAGCAAAAACAGATAAACACATCCCATAGAAACTAAAGCACTTTTGAGGTTCTCCATAATCTGTAAACATGGGGAGGGGTTTTCAGATAGAAAAAGGTTAAGAAACAGTAATCTAGATCAATTCATTTTACAACTACAAGTATATGATTTGGAGGTCTGAAAATATTTTTCCTCTCTCCTTCAGTTTGTTTCCCTGGGAAAATAGGGAAAACAAAAGTATACCACATCTAAGGAGGTTCTCAATAATCTAGGTCATGTTTGTCCCAAAGATGCTTTTCCGAAAGGCAGCTGGACTTTCTTCATTTTTTTCCTTGAAAATGTTTCCCATCTCATCCAGTGAGAACTGAAGAAGTTTCTTGGATGAGAAGTGAAATATTTTCAAGGAAAAAATCAAGAAAGTATAGTTGCCTTTTGGAACTGGGACAAAATCTACACCACATTTCTAGCCCATGTACAATTATCAGGCAACTTATGAAAGTTGACACAACACAGAGTAAGTAGGTGGTAACTAAAGTATACTTCCACAAGTTCCAGAGTGGAACTAAAGAATACTCCTCTGAGCTATATTTATCTTAAATTGAAATAATTTTATACAATGTTGGGAGAGAAAAAAGTACAAAGCTAAAAGTTCTTTTCTTCTTTACTTTTTTGTTCCCAGAAAGACACAATACTTGGTACAAGTAGCATGCTAAAATGATAGCATTTCAATAAATCATAATATATGTAGATCATAATATATATAGATCATAAGCTTCCTAACAGATAGGAAGCAGCAGGTGAAGCTAGGCAGAATCAACATCCGATACCTGTACAATCAGCACAGGGGCCCCCTAAGGCTGTGTGCTATCTCCACTTCTCTTCTCCCTTTATACCAATGACTGCATCTCAAATGATCCATCTGTTAAAATACTGAAGTTTGCTGATGTCACAACAGTGATTGGTCTCATTCGAGACAACAATGAATCTGCATACAGACAGGAGGTTATACAACTTGCCTAGTGGTGTAACCGGAACAATCTGGAACTGAACACACTCAAAACCATAGAAATGGTGGTAGACTTTAGAAGAAACCCTCCCATACTACCACATCTTACAATACTAGACAACACAGTATCAACAGTAGAGACCTTCGAATTTCTAGGTTCTACTATATCACATGACCTAAAATGGACACCTAACATCAAAAACATCATCAAAAAAGCACAACAAAGAAGGTTCTTTCTGCGCCAACTCAGAAAGCTCAAACTGCCCAAGGAGCTGCTGATACAGTTCTACAGAGGAATTATTGAGTCCATCATCTGCACTTCTGTCTGGTTTGGTTCTGCAACCCAACAGGACAGACATAGACTTCAGAAGATAATTAGGATTGCAGAAAAAACAATTACTACCCACCTGCCTTCAATTGAGGACCTGTATACTGCACGAGTCAAAAAGAGGGCTATGAAAATATTTACAGACCCCTCACATCCTGGACATAAACTGTTTCAACTCCTTCCCTCAAAACGACGCTATAGAGCACTGCACACCAGAACAACTAGACACAAGAACAGTTTTTTCCCAAATGCCATCACGCTGCTAAATAAATAATTCCCTCAACATTGTTCAACTATTTACAAAGTGTGCACTACTATTACTATAAATCTTCTCATCACTCCTTATCACCCATCCCCTCCCACTTGTGATTGTAGGACTGTAACTTTGTCACTTGTATCCTTATGATTTATATTGACTGTTTCCTAGTATGATTTGATTGTTGATTGTACCCTATGACTATCATTAAATGTTATACGTTATGATTCTTGATTCTTAACGAATGTACCTTTTCTTTATGTATACTGAGAGTATTTACACCAAGACAAATTCCTTGTGTGTCCAATCATACTTGGCCAATAAAGTATTCTAAATAACATAACTTGTAGTTAGTTTTTGCAAACACTGATTCTCTCATTTCTTTAATGTGCTGCATATGGCATTTCTCTCCACCCCCTCCCGCAAATAAAAAGCAACTCAGTTATTTCCTACTTGGATTAGATTTCAATTGTTTTTGCAACAAATCAATAACATTTGCATTTTGTCAATGGAAACAAAACCTGCCCAGATACGCAGCAGAAATTATATTGAATAATATTATATCACTTTAGTTTCATAAGAATTTAATTTCACTTTATCTCCTTCATTTACTCATCACAACAAAAACCCTAATCGAAAGTAAATATTTATCTCCATTATAAAAAAGCTTATACTCAGCTAATGCAGATGAAAAATAAGGTATAAGAATAAACGTAAAATGTATTCTATATTCTTTATTAGCTTTTTTGTGTCCATTTTGTGAGTTGCATTTTTCACTTGTGCCGGTAGCAGAATAAGACTAGAATAAGAACAATTTTTATTGTGTGGCACAAGTGAAAAATGCAACTCACAAAATGGACACAAAAAAGCTAATAAAGAATATAGAATACATTTTATGTTTATTCTTATATCTGTATCTTATAAGTGATTGGCAAATCAAATAAACAAACAAACAAACAAACAAACAAATAAAAAACATTGTTATTGCCTTGCTATTTACAAGAATAAAATACACTGGCTTGCAATATACAAAGTGAGGCTCAAATTATGACACTTTAACTGACTGCTTCATTTTACAATCCAACGAACAAGAAAAAAATCATGAAATGAAGTACAGAGGGAAAAGGTGTCAGGTATATAACAGTCACTAATAATATAACTAAATAATGTCTCTCAAAAAGTATAATAAATTGCAGATGATTAACCATGGCACTCCATGAAGCATATATAGCATGCAATTATTCTAGACTATGTAAGTTATTTGTACACACTTATAAATCCTAAATGTAATTTTTCAGTTAATAATTTTACAACTTTTGATTTGGTAAGCCAAATCAAAACATTTCATTGAATGGACATTTCTCCATTCAGTGTCTGAGTGTATAAAACTATAGAAGCTATTAAATTTTCATGGGTTAAATCCTTTGATTTCTGTACATATAAAAAGATATATAAAATAAAGCCATAAAAAAATGAACAAATTAAATCACTCATATCAAGTACTTTTAAAGAACAAGGTAGACAGGCAGACAGGCAGATGTAAAAACACATTATGGTTTATATAATACTCTTTCTAAATATTTGAAAAGGTCTACATGGATCTCAATTATGTAGAAAGCTTTTAAAATGAGGCATTATTAGCAAAATTGGTGACTGACAGATTAAAGACTTAATTTTAATTTATTAGTTATCTGAAGTTTGCTATTCAAACAAATAAAGTTCAACCAGATTTTAACAAAAACTTTTAAAAATTCTCCAGCTGTTCGATGAGTTGATATCAATAGAAATGAGAAAAAATTGTTGTATTTGTCATTTGTCCTGATGGTTTACAAGAAGTCAGGCTACCCTATTTAGGCTGAAAAATGTATAAAATCACCTGATATCAACATATAGATGTCAACTCATAAAACATTTCTATGGCTGTTTTAGAATTGCCAACAGAAAGGGAGGGGGGAAAGGGATTTGAAAAAGCAGTGTGGCAGCTTGGGAATTGAAAGTGCATTCCGTTCATAGTTTTTCAGAGATTGTAACTAGGTGACTGAAGTTTCTGCCATGCAAAAATCTAAATGGAGAACATGATTGATGACTCTTGGCTATGGATGTCCCTCATTGGAGAATATGAATTATGATACACCCAGGGGGTGGGAGGAAACCAGGGTCAAGGGTGATGGTGAATTATGTGTCTTAGTGTCAGCTATACCTAGGTAGTGCCGGCATGTTAACTCCCAATAAATCCTGTTTAGTTCTGAAAGTTTGGCTTGAGGCTCATGGTTTAACTGTGGCAACTGCCGGAATCCTGACAATAGAATACTGTCTTCATTACTGTCTTGTTGTTGCCTGTATTTTTGAGTTCTAGATGTGGTAGTCCTATAATAAAATGATAAAATCAAACTAAAGTAAAACTTAAAGAGTTTTTAAAATGAATTATTACTAGAAGAAGATACTTTCTTCAGCTTCCTTTAATTATGTGGACTACAACTCCCAGAATATTCCAGTCAACTTAAAGTTCTGAGACACAGTTCACAAAACTGATGGATAATTAATTTGACTGGAATAAGTCTTTTGCATACACTCATCACTACTAAGAAGGAAATATGCTTATTATATCCCAAATAACTGGATGTATATCAAATAGCTGAGGAGATAGACAAAGTATTTAAAGGAGAGAACAGGAATTAAATGTAATAATTTGCCTGTAAAAGCCAAGAGAATATTCTAAGTCTATCCTATCAAAGTATAGTATATACTTTTCAAAGTATAGTATATATTCAGGTGATGAGTACCTTAGGTTTATGGTCTCTTTTCTGATACCTCTTAAGTCTTATGCCTATACTCATCAGTTTTAATCATACTTTAAAGGAGCAATTTCAAATAATATTTTATAACGTTGTTTTATTTCAGTAAATGATAGTGAGGAGACAAGGCATTTAGGATTCAAACACAATGTTAAAATATAGCTAATTGAAACTGGAAGCTAAAGCTTTTAAACTTCTCACCAGACTCAAGAAAAATGGGAAGAATACATAAGTCTAAAGCTTGTGATTATAAGAATATAGTTGTGTTTAAACGTAGTTTTTCTATATGAAGCTTGTTTTATTTTCCTTTCTTCTGTTTCAAATTAACTTTCCAAAGGGTAAGGATCTTTTTGTAAATGCTAATATTTTGTGACACATGATGGTTACACTAAGTGTTACAGCAAGTGAAAATATATAGCTTTCTTTAGGAATAAGAAAGACAGTCACTGTACTAAGGTTTTGAGCCAGAAGCTTTTAATTGTTTGAAGTTTTTTTTTATCCTAATCTAAGATTTATTAAATTCTGCCTACAATCTATGACCGACATATGGTAGAAGAACATGATGTACCCCTATCTCACTATGCATATTCATCCCACTCTGTTCTAAAGTGCATGATCTTTGTGATGGGTAACAGAAAACACATTTTAGGCAAGTAAATATTCCTTTGTTCCAAGTATGCAGCTCAGAATCAGTAATCTAGCAGATGTCTCCTCTTACGCAACGTGCATCTGACCTATTAAGATGTCAAATATAAGAGAATAGCAAGCAGTTAAAAAGCTTATTCCACAAGAGACACTGCATTAATAATTCAGCTGTTAATGGACATGTAACTAGAGTATTTTTCTTAATGGACAACAGCAGAGTCCACACCCTGTGTATGCAGCATACCCTTCTTCTGATTTCACTTTTCATTTAAAGCAAAAGCATTTACCAGGAAAGCAAATATACTAAGATTTGAAAACCACAAGCCTGAACTGTTGAGAGTACCTTAAAATAGGAAATCGGAATATGATGAATGTGTAGAGTTTAAAGAATAAACATAATTTGTAAAATTGAAGTGGAAAATGATAAATGGTTATAGATTTACCCACCCTTTCTCTAGCCTCATTTAAACAATCTCTTTCTGTTCCAATGCACACACTCAATTATACAGTAACTTATACAAAGTAAAGTTGGAATTTTGTATTTTTTACTTTGAATCATCTATATAGATATTTTTGATTTGAGATGTTAACATATAGCATGTTATCTCATCACATTCATATTTTATCCTAACATTTTTCCTGATGAACTACTCAGTAGAATCTAAGAGCAGCAGTCAGATAATGAAGATGAAATATTAAACCAAATTTTTATACAGCCCTGATATGGATAAAAATATTTAAAGGCCTTTTAATTATGAACAATTTTACTGTTTTTAGTCTACTAATCTGAAAAAGAATATGGATGGGAGTTACGTAAATTGGTGCTTAAAAGTTAGTGAACTCTAGAGTTTCCGGTTTGTCGGCTTCGTGAGCGGCAGGGATTTGCGGCTGCGTGATCCCTGCCGCGCTAGTTTTTGGGGCTCCACCCAGACGGGTACGGAGCTAGGCTGACACCCTGCAGGGCAGCTGAAGGTAGGGGGATCCGGAGAAGGGTTTGGGGGTGTTGCAGACCCTCCCGGCTGGCAGAACCCCTTTTCCCAGGACGGTGCAGCGGCGGAACCGTAATGGCCGCCACAAAGAAGCTGGCAGCCGGGTAAGAATGCGCAGGAGGAAGTGGAGAAAGTGCTTGAGAGGAGAAAGTTTTTCTTGGTTCCTAGGACTCTAAGACATATTTAACAAAATTCCTGAAAAGTATGACTTTTTGAATGATACCTTCGAGAAGAGGAAAAAAGCGGCAGTTTAATGGTGCTGAAAGGATAGCTTACCCTCTTTTTTTTACGGAATAAAAAGTGAACATTAAGAAACCTATTTTTTTAGGTGAAAACTGGCTCTAAGCGGTGAGTGGGAAAAGAGGGGACTTAAAAAAATATTTGTATGCTAAGACCTTGTTGGAGGAGATGCCTTAAGGATTGAAAGACTAAAATATATTGTAATAAGACTTTAAGAAACAGATTTGGACTTTCCTTTTCTTTAATTGATACTACCCAGGAGGAGAGAGTGGGAACTCTGTCTTGGTTTGGACTGACTGAGAACTTTGGGATTGTCTTATTTTTCCTTTGGAATATTCTGGCTGTTGTAAGAGAAAAGAAAAGAAAAGATTTATAATGGCTTCTTCTATCGAGGAACTGAGAAAAGACTATGAGCAAGCAAAACAAAATGGTAAAGCTGGTTTGAAAGAAGCCTTCCTTTTTTTAGAAATGGTGCTTATTAATTATCAACAAACATTGCAAACAGATGAAGACAGCAGAAGAAGAACAAAGAAAGGAAGCCATCTTTAATAAATCTCAGAACTCACCAAGAGGGAAGGAAGAGGAAAAAGAAGAGAAATAAAGGACTTAAGATCTAAAAAAACATTTAAGAAAGGGAAAAACAAGGTGCAAAATCAATATAAGGATGGTAAACAAAAGGGAAGAGAAATGCGACAGAGAAGGGAAGCCAGTAAGGCAGAGGCTAGAAGAAGGGGGCTAGAAGTGGGGGCTAGAAAGGTTTGTTGGGGGAAGAAAGAAAGGGAAAAGGTGGAGAAAAGTTACAAAGTTTTGAAATTAAATGAGAAAAAGGAATTTTTTTAGGGATAAAGGATAAGTATAATTTCTTCAAAGAGATTTTGCAAGGTACATAAGATGATATTGTAGTATTGTATCAGAAATAGAAAATTTAAATGGCTTGAGAGTTGATAAGAGATTAAAATGTTGGAATGTTAATAATGATTGGTTTGAAAATATAATATGAGGGGAGATTTAGAATATTAAACTTTAATTAAAGAGTTTATTAAGATTATGGTATTGATGTTATTATAAAACTTTCATTATAGTATTTTGTTTTTAATATTTAAATCTATTGCTTAACTATGTATTTAATTGTTTTAGATGTATTATTCAGTTAGAATGTACCAAGCAAAATCGGATTGGGTATTTTAAAGATTAATTTGATTAATTTAGTGGGGAGATAGAAAGGCATCATACTCTGATTAGTGATTTCAGGAGAAATTTCTTTTTTTTTTAAAAGGAATGAGACAAAGGTATAATAAAGAATGGACAAAAGATATAAATATAATGACTCAAATTAAGATGATTAATTAAGATAGAATCAAGAAGAGTGAAATATGTGGAGAAGTTAATATAGAAGACTTAGAATGGTAAATAAAATAAGTAATGATATGTAAGATGAGCCTGAATATAATTGAAGTCCATGAAAAGAGAGATACCTGGGTCCAAGTTACTTTCCAAAAAGATCTTTATATGTTTTGTGTGTTGTGTGATTATGTTGTTTTTTTGGGGGAAATTAATAAAACCTTGTAGAAATATAGAATGAGAATAATGGTAACTAAGTCAGAAAGAAGTAGATGAAATAATAATAATAAAATTGAATAAGAGTGAAGAGAAATAAAGGGAAATTGGATAAGAGGTTTTTGTATGTTTATATGGAAATGGTTTAAAATAGAATTATAGTTTACCTGACTTGTTAAATTTATAATGGAAAAAGGTTTAAACATGTAATGGAAAATGATGACTTGTGTGTTTTGAAAATTAATAAAACTTGTTTAAAAAAAAAAAAAGTTAGTGAACTCTTTTATATTTTCAATATTTCTACACAAATATCTATTCTCCGTGAAAGTCTTAAAACTAGATGAAGAGTATCCAGTTAAACTAATCAGTCAGAAACACATATTTACTTATTAAATTTATATGCTGCTCATCTCCCTACCAAATGATCCTTGATAAACATTATTCTTGTTCTGTTATTTTTTGAGGAAAATAATCCTAAACTACATTATTTGTATGTTGCAAAAGCATGTAAACCTTTTGCTTTCAGTAACTGATACTAGCATTGGGCAGCAATAATTGCAAATATTTTTTTTTCTGCTGCCATTATTTACATAGTAGATGAAATGACTAATCAAAGGCTAGTCCCTTTTGAGATTGTCCATTCAAATTACCCACAGTATTTTTCCAATGGCCATGGAAAGTTTTGTGCCTGTTGATATATTGATAGAGATATATATGTAACAATGTAAATTCTTGCATGATGTTTATTTCTTTCCCTTTCTCTGTTCCTGGCTGCCTTTTGTCTCAATTTGCCAGTAAAATGTTTCTGATGTTCGCTGATGTTTAACAAATAAACAACAAGCTATATTTTTGCTAGCTGTATTGAGTGGTATGTATACTTGTTTTGATAGAGATACAGAGAATATGGAGTCTTACTTGGTGTAAAATAAACTGAAAATTATCCATAGTAATTTTCAAACAGAAACAAGCAGCAAAATGTTGGGTGGGATTATATCCTGGTATGGTTTATGTCAAATACTATGATTACATTCTTATAAACCTATAGAATTTAACTTTATTTACTAATAACCCCAGGGCTTACGCATTTGATCATGCGTAAGTTCCAAGTCAGACTAAAGCAGAAGAGAAAACCAAATCATTTTCTAGGGTACAGAGATAAGCATGTATACCATTTTCAAGGAGAATACCAGGAATCGCTTTGAAATCTTGAACTCCATTGAGAGGGAATCTGAGGAACTGTGGAATGAAATTATTGTTTTTTAAAAAATAAGTTGTTAAGAAAAAAAAATACTTCTACAGATGAAAAAACAGAGGAAAGCAAATTGTATACCAGTACAAAGAGTGGAAGGAATGAGACAAAGCTGTATACTCTTCCCTTATTTATTCAACTTATACTTAGGAACAGAAGATGGGAAAATGAGAGTGGTTTTCAGAGTAAAGGAAAAAATATCAACAATATAAACTATGCTGAGTCACTATTCTGATAGATGAAAATGCAAATGATCTGCAAATTCTATTAATTAAAGTCAAGAGCTCAGTAAAGAATAGGACTCAAATTAAATATAAAGAAAGTAATGACAACAAGCATAACACCCAACCTTAGAATTGACAATGAAGATAACAAAATGGTAGGAAAAGTCTGATTTATAGAATTAATTATCTATACTAAAGGAAGCAGTAGTCAAAAATGTCCCAGATTAGCATTTGACAATAGCCATAAGGCTTTGGAAAAGATCTTCAAATGCTACAATATGTGTATGCCTACAAATGCAAACAATGGTTTTCCTGAAAACTCTATAGAAGAAGAAAAAAAGGGGGGGCGGGATCTGAAGAAGCAAGATAGAAAGTGTGTTTTTGAGCTTTGAGTTGGAGAATATTTCCAAAAATAATATGGATAGCAAAGAAAACAAATAAATGGATCATAGAAGGGGTTGATCCAGAATCCTTACTCAAAGCAAAAATGATTGAGCTCAAATTATATTTTGGACAGATGATACTAAAACCTATTTTTCTGAGCTTATAATGCTGGGAAAAATGGAACACAAGAGAACAACCAGCAACAAGATGGATAGAATGAATTACAGTCATAGTGAGTACTACACTATGGAAGCAGATTGTCCTGGAGAAAATCTATCTACTATATCTGGTCACTAAGTTAACATCTTGATGGCACATCGCACCAGTTCTATATGAAATTTTATTTCAAAACCTCAGGAGCTTTGATTGGCTTTTATCTGTTTCAACCATATCCTATTATGTCTTTAGCCTCAGCTTCTGAGTAAGAAGTTCCCAGAGGTTATAACCAAAATGACTTACTACTTTCAATGCAGCATCTTCTGTCAATGATTGGGTAGATTATGTGGAGCTCATTATGATCAGACAACTACACCAATAATAATAAATCATATACAAGCCAACAAATATTTGCAACTGTAGAGAAAACAACAGCCACATGCATGCTGCACAGCTTGGGAACTCTTAATAGTTAGTTATATAGTTTTTTTATGCTGATACAATTTTTATTTTAAAAAAGAATACTGAAAGTGGGTCATGAAATACAGTAATAATCTGCATTCCAGAACACATTAAGAAATCTCATTTGAAGAAGAGGCTTAACAAAATCAAACATATTAGTTTCCACAGCTTTTTTCTCTGACTATAGGAAACTGTTGCATGCCATTTCTAAATATTCCACAATAGACATTGCCAGAGATGTAGAGATCTGGTGTATGTTAGAACAGAAATCGCCCCATGATCTAGTTCGCCAATTATTGTGCAATAGCTATGCTAAACATTTTGTTCCAGACTAATATAACACTGCAAATAAACATTTTCCTTGCTCTCAAGCATCCCCCCCAAAAATATCTGTGAGTTACAAACATAAACCAGACATATATATGCATCCATACCTTAATCCAAGGAAATGCCCACCCCTAAAACATGCCCATGCCTAGAAATGGCATGACTGCACTTTGTTTAGTCCACCAAGCAATCAAATTTTATAAGTTATTTAAGTTATAACCATCAGTCAAAATAAAACCAGAGTCAAAAGTACCTAGTCTCTCGGTGTCTACTAATTTGTCCACTAAGTGTCTACTAAGTTGTAGTGATGTTCTGCTTCTTTCAAACTCTGATTTTCTTACAAGCTCATGGATTGGCGGAGACTTATAAGAGATTACTGAAAAAATCATTTTTATAGTGCCATGTTACAGACTGATCTCTACATGTTTTTAATTGGGTTGCCATTACAAAACATATCGAAAGCTGGAGCAGACAGAAAACTTCCTTATCTTCTTCTACCACTAAGGATGCATTCCATAAGTATCTAAAGCAGGGGTGTCAAACTCATGGCATCGTCACGTGACATATCGGGACTTTTTTCCCCTTCACTAAATCGGGCGTGGGCATGGCCATGGCATGATGCATCCGGCCCATGGGCTGGGAGATTGACAGCCCTGATCTAAAGCATTTCTCTTTCTGCACAAAATATGGACACTTTTAGAAGTTATTTTTGTCTTTAGAAATAATGACACAGAACTTTATTTCAATATTTCTCAAAGATGTCAGCTTTTATCTTTTCCCTGTGTAAATTACTGCCATACCCTTAACTTGCAATATCTTTTTTGTGTGTTTAGGAGGAAATATGCAGCATTATATATTCACACAACCAAAGACTTTAAAACAGCAGAACTTGCAAATCTCTGTGGCTGTCAAATAATACAAATGTATCATTAACATTTCTTTGGAATGTATCACTTTTATTTTACATGATGTCATAATGATTTTGTGAATCCTGAAACATGTTTAAAGTAATTATATTTTTATTATTCTAGATACCGAGTTCTTGTCTCCTACTTTATTCTTAATTGTTACAGTCATGAATAGAAATGAAAATCCACCACTACCACTGATAGTTTGACCCTCCAACATACAGAATATTAAAGAACTATAAGAATTATGGACAGTAACTAATTCAATCATTAGAAAAGCCAAAGTATACATCCTGTTAAAAATAGAAACAATTTAATTACCCTTGACTTGCCAAAAAGGGCAAATTTTATCAGGCGTGCAAAGAGAATAAGAAATCTATTTCCATAGTAAGTGTTTCATAAACCAAGTTGTATTTATCATGACAGGTGTGACTGCGAATTTAAAGAGCCTTTATAATTATATTGTGGATATATTGTGGAAGGTAGACAGTATTTCCACATTCTAGCTATACTTATTAATAATTTGTTGACATATATCACTCCATCCAGTGCATCTTTTATTTATACATCTGCATTTTGTTTAGTATTTTAGAAAATGGAAATGTGATTCCAGGTTGATTTTGGTGGTCAAGTCATTCTTGACTTCTGGAAGCTCCCTGGACACATCCCCACTGTTTTTATGGCAACTTTTGGAAATGTTTTGTGCTTGCAGAGACAGACACAGTCACACAGCTGTGTTTGTGCATAAAACAGGATCAGAACTCACAATTTCCTGGTAGCTAGCAGGCTGGCTAGGGAATTCTGGAAATTGGGACTACAAATCTTAAAATTGCTGAGGTTGAGAAATACTGCTTTAACCACACTATACTACATACTTCCATGACAGAAGCACTGAAACTCTTTAACCATGATAACAACCTAACTCCCAGGTAAAATTAGGTTAATTATTACTGTAAATAACACATTGCTCACTGAAAAGACTTTACATTTTGCAGCCAAAAAAACAGTTAATAAATTATACAAGCAAATAAGCTCTCTGCAGAACTTGAGTTAGCATTTCAAAATTCTGTCAAAGCAATAAAAGCTAGTGCTTAAATTCTCACATGCAGTCTGATTCAGCTAATAATTATCCAATGCAGCAAATATTTTTATGATAAAGTTGCTTCAAAATTGTAATGTTAATACTCTAAGGATAGTGCACCAAGACACATCAGGGCTCCCAGCCAAGTAAGAAGTCAGATTGCCCGCTCAAGAAATTTGCTAAAAAACTTTAAAAAATCTTTATGAGCAAATAAATTAGGAATATTCTAGAAACAAATTCTAATTAGTGTGTGTATTCTGGTAGAATTTGTACAGAATTTTTAAATAAAATAATAATCTTGTCATCTTGGATAACATATAAAAATATTTATTAGATTACTTACCATAGCAAGCCTAAAAATCTTAGTAATGAAACAGAATCAAACAGAAAATGAAGCATCAATAGAAAATAGCTCATTGTAAATTCATGAAACCCAAGTACTACAGAATTATCATTCAGTTTATGGTCCATGCATATATTGCCCTATGGAGCAGTATAAATGCAGCAAACACATTTAATATGTTTATTAGATATGTCAAACTAATCACGTGCTTAAATAAAATATGCAAATAAAACTAATTAACATCACTTTTTCCCTTGTCAAAGGGAAATGGTTTGAAAAGTTAATCTCTTGTTCTTTTTTTTTAAACAAAAATTTTAATGACTGTAGCCCAAACAGAGTTCAATTCTTTAGAACTTATTATTCATCATTACCCTCACTGATGAATACTGAAGCACATTAACACTTAATCAAAGGAATCTCACAAATATATACAGGTGAAACTCAAAAAATTAGAATATTGTGTAAAAGTTCATTTATTTCAGTAATGCAACTTAAAAGGTGAACCTAATATATGAGATAGACTCATTACATGCAAAGAAAGATAGTTCAAGCCACGATGTGGCATAATTGAGATGATTATGGCTTACAGCTCATAAAAACCCCAAATCCACAATCTCAGAAAATTAGAATATTGTGAAAAGGTTCAATATTCTAGGCTCAAAGTGTCCCACTCTAATCAGCTAATTAAGCCATAACACCTGCAAAGGGTTCCTGAGCCTTTAAATGGTCTCTCAGTCTGGTTCAGTAGGAATCACAATCATGGGAAAGACCTCTGACCTGACAGTTGTGCAGAAAACCATCATTGACACCCTCCATAAGGAGGGAAACCCTCAAAAGGTAATTGCAAAAGAAGTTGGATGTTCCCAAAGTGCTGTATCAAAGCACATTAATAGAAAGTTATGTGGAAGGGAAAAGTGTGGAAGAAAAAGGTACACAAGCAGCAGGGATGACCGCAGCCTGAAGACGATTGTCAGGAAAAGGCCATTCAAATGTGTTGGGGACTTTCACAAGGAGTGGACTGAGGCTGGAGTCAGTGCATCAAGAGCCACCACACAGAGACGGATCCTGGACATGGGCTTCAAATGTCATATTCCTCTTGTCAAGCCGTTCCTGAACAACAACGTCAGAAGCGTCTTACCTGGGCTAAAGAAAAATAAAACTGGTCTGTTGCTCAGTGGTCCAAAATTCTCTTTTCTGATGAGAGTAACTTTTGCATCTCATTTTGAAACTAAGGACCCAGAGTCTGGAGGAAGAATGGAGAGGCACGCACTGCAAGATGCTTGAAGTCCAGTGTGAAGTTTCCAGTCTGTGTTGATTTGGGAAGCCATGTCATCTGCTGGTGTTGGTCCACTGTGCTTCATTAAGTCCAGGGTCAATGCAGCTGTCTACCAGGAGATTTTGGAGCACTTCATGCTTCCTTCCGCAGATGAGCTTTATGGGGATGCTGACTTCATTTTCCAGCAGGACTTGGTACCTGCCCACACTGCCAAAAGCACCAAAACCTGGTTCAATGACCATGGGAGTACTTTGCTTGATTGACCAGCAAACTTGTCTGACCTGAACCCCATAGACAATCTAAGGGGCATTGCCAAGAGAAAGATGAGAGACATGAGACCGAACAATGCAGAAGAGCTGAAGGCCGCTATTGAAGCATCCTGGTCTTCCATAACACCTCAGCAGTGCCACAGGCTGATAGCTTCCATGCCACGCCCCATTGAGGCAGTAGTTGCTGCAAAAGGGGCCCAAACCAAGTACTGAATACATGCATGCTTATACTTTTCAGAGGTCCAATATTGTTCTATGTACAATCCTTGTTTTATTGATTGCATGTAATGTTCTAATCTTCTGAGATTGTGGATTTGGGGTTTTCATGAGCTGTAAGCCATAATCATCACAATTATGACAAATCACAGCTTGAACTATCTTGCTTTGCATGTCATGAGTCTATCTCATATATTAGTTTCATCTTTTATGGTGCATTCCTCAAATAAATGAACTTTTGCATGATATTCTAATTTTTCACCTGTACGTGCATATAAGTTCAATTTACTGTTAAACTGAAAAATAACAGGTTCCTCCATATGGCCAAGTACACATAGGTTTAAGAATTTACTGATATTTACTTTATTAAGAAACTAAATATTAAACATTTCCACAGAAATTTGCAAAACACATACACATATACATATATTCTGAAAATGTGTGTGCACGCCTCCAAAGAAAACAATGTGAAGAAACCAACCTTTCCTCCTGTGAAAATACAAAGATCAAATACAACTTTCACCTGCTATTTTGTTTTTAAAACACAGACTCCAATACCTTATATTCAGATTGCTAGTTGATTTGCAATTTATAAATAAAACAATGATTAGAGTGCCTTAGCGCAAATGACAGTGTGATTTTGTCAGATTCATAGGGTGTGATGGCCCAAGACTTTTTAAATGAAATATTCACACAGATGGTTCTAATTATCACTTTTATTTAATTATTTGAGCTTGGGGGCATTTTTCCCACCCAGGCACACTGCACCTTGGATGATCTTTTTTTTTTTTTTTTGAAAACAATTTTATTAGTTTTAGAAACAAACAAAACAAACAAAACATAAAAACATCAGCTTTCTTTCATAAATATATACAAACAGTGTGTCGGTTGGTTTACCAGTTTTTGTGCATTCATTTCGTAGTCTCAATTACAGTTACGTTACATAATAACTCATATTATCAATCAAAAATTATATATCCTAGTATCACTATTAAACAATCATTTGACTATAATTTTATTCATTCATACTTTACGAGATAACTATAATTTACTTAGTTTATTTTATAACAAATCATATAGTCATACCAAATCTATCGTAAAAACATTTTATAGATATGATATCAAATAACAAAGAAAAAATATCTTTTTATATATTCCTTATTATCTAAAATTCTAAATATTCTATTATTGTATTTTATCATCCAACCATTGATAGAAAAGGTCCCAAATTTTATAGAATTGTTTATCCTCTTGTTCTCTAATTTCAAATGTCAATCTATTCATTTCAGCACATTCCAATATTTTTTAAATAATTTCTTCCTGCAATGGAATTTTCTCATTTTTCCAATTTTTAGCAAATACAATCCTAGCCGCTGTTAATACATTTACAACCAGATATTTCAAGTCTTTACTGTATGTATCAGGTAAGATTCCCAATAAAAAGATCTCTGGTTTCAAATCTATGTGTTTCTTTGTCATTTTTTCCAACCATATGCGAATTTTAGTCCAATATTTTCTAGCGTCCTCACAAGTCCACCACATATGGTAATATGAGCCAGGTATCTGATGACATTTCCAGCATTTTTCAGATTTATTCTTGAACATTCTTGCTATTCTTGTCGGGGAAAAGTGCCACCTGTAAAACATCTTATACAAATTTTCTTTATAAGCTATTGACATTGTCATTTTATAATTTTGAGACCACAATTTTTGCCATTTCTCTAAATCAATCCCATATCCAAAATTCTTCCCCCAAGCAATCATAGTTTCTTTAACTTGTTCTTCCTCTAGTTTAGTTCCCAGTAAATAACCGTATAATTTTTTAATCACCTTTTCATCAGTACCTGTCAAAATCTTATCTAGATCAGTCAGTTTATCAGTCAGTTTACCTTGGATGATCTGTTTGTAAAATAAATTAAACAAACAGCATACTCTTATTATTTGTGCATCCAGAGTTCCTTCACTGATGGGTACTACATCAAGTTCTGATAACTTTCAATGTTAACTTTTGCAAAAAATAAAATAGAAAAATCTCAAAGAACACATATTTCTTCAGATGATTATATCTTGCAGAGTTGTGGGAAAGACAGTTTATCTTTAGAAGAAAAAGAAACTATCACTGTTCTATTTCAGTTTCATCACTATTCATCCATACTCCCTCTGCTTTATTTCATCTGAAACATAATAATTGAAGGAATTCAGTAGTTATACTATTGCCTTTGACACTAACATAAAGCCTGTTAATCCAATCCTGAATTCAGAAACTAACACACAACCATTACATTTAATTTATACTCCAAATTTCCATTTACAGGAATAGAAAGGTAGTAGAAGTCATATAGTAATACATTCTATAAACCTAAATTCCTTGGGACCCAGGTAATGTTCCCTTATTTCAATGTTAAAGGGTTCAGGGTTTGCAAGAAATGTATTCTTTTGAAAGTCACATGAGAGAAGATAGTCTGTTTCGATTTACACATTCAGCAAAATCATAATGGTTAAAATTTGGTGGGGGCTTGTATTCCTTTAGTATTTACTTTAGTGGAAAGAAATTTATCCACTTAATATTCTGACAACTAAAAACATTATCAGAAAAATCAATCTGCTAGAAATTTCCTTCTGATAGACTATACATGAATGACTTTTCAAAGAATACTCCCACTGCTAAAAGTATTTACCACATAATTGTCTGGACATACTGATCAGATTAACATTAATGCTGAAATAAAACTAATGATTGTATTCCCTTCTGAGAGTCCTTATTTCATAGAGTGAGGAAACAAGGTTCAGCAGCAATATAAAACATTTTCCAACAGTAAGAAAGATGACCAGCCCAAATTCTATTAATGACAGATGATGCTATTCTGAAAATTTTCCCATGATCTATTTAAGTTGAAGGTCAGTAGGCAATCTGAGGTACAATTATGGTAAGTGTATTCTAAAGCTTCAATACAGGGGATACACATCTCAAGCTGGACTGGAATAGCTATTAGATTCAGTTGTAATACGTTGGTTTTACTAATAAAATACTGTACTAAAAAGAAGATATCACTAAAAAGAAAAAAATAATCGATGATAAAACAAAGGCTTACAAAGATGGAAAATTTATTTTACTGAGTATGGAAAATACCCTTGCCTACATCTGTTAATAAGTACCATTTTAGTACAAAACATGTATGATTTATATACAATTTAGTAACACATATAGGAATTCTACACGATGTATTCTTATTTATTTATGCTTTTTCATTAATAACAAAAAAAGAAAAAAGAACAAAACTAAAATAATATTCTAGTGACAAATAACATTGTCAAAAAGGGAAAGAAAGAAAGGAAGGAAGGAAGGAAGGAAGGAAGGAAGGAAGAAAGAAAGAAAGAAAGAAAGAAAGAAAGAAAGAAAGAAAGAAAGAAAGAAAGAAAGAAAGAAAGAAAGAAAGAAAGAAAGAAAGAAAGAAAGAAAGAAAGAAAGGCTTTAATAAAATAGTGAAAAATATAACAAAGAAAAAAGAAAATAAGTCATTATAGCAATAGTTTGTATGTGTGTGTGTATGTGTGTGTGTGTGTGTGTGTGTGTATGTATGTATGTATGTATGTATGTATGTATGTATGTTATTCAGCTTTGTTCGGGTATTTTCCCATGTCATTATAGTTGTGTTTTTAAAGTTGTAGCGACATTTCAGCAGAATCTCATCTGCCATCATCAGGCTTGTGTATTGTGTTCGTCTGTGAGTCAGGTTTTCACAGCCATTTCTGTTTTAAATTTGGTGCTAGCCTACTGCTGTGTTAGAATGGTTTTTTCTTCATCCTGATTGGTTGGGAGTCTTGGTCTGTGTTTATTGATCTTGAAGTTTGCTGTGTTCTGCTTGATTGGTGTTTCTAATATCTTCTGTCTGTTTTGTAGCATTTTTTGATTGGCTGGCAACATTGTGTTTCCTGTACTGGAGGCTTTTAGTGCAGTTTGGCTTCGGGTAAACAGATGGCTATCATTTATTAGGAAGCTAGGTTTCATCTGGGTGCCTGGTTGGGGTGTGTTTGAGCTGGAGGTTTCAGAGGGGGTCTGTTTGTGCCCAGGTGTTTGCTTGGGTTGCGGTGTGGAGATTTGTTTGTTTGTGAGTGCAAGCTTCCAAATAATTGACAGTCTGGTGGAATCATCTCTTTTATTCATGCTTTCAGGTCTTTTTTCAATCTCTATGGCTTCTCTGATAATTCTGTAGCTGTAGCATATATATGTATGTATGTATGTATGTATGTATGCATGCATGCATGCATGCATGTATGTATGGTATTCAGCTTTGTTCGGGTATTTTCCCACATCATTATAGTTGTGCTTTTAAAGTTGTAGCAACGTTTCGGCAGAATCTCATCTGCCATCATCAGGACTAGTGGACTAGTGAGGAAGTGTGTTCCAGCTTTTTTACTGCATTTTTGTGTTCATCCAGGCGGGTACTTATTCTTCCTGGATGAATACCTGGTACGTATTCATCCTGGATGAAGACAAAAATGTAGTAAAAAAGCTGGAACACACTTCCTCACTAGTCCAACACATAAAAGCCACAGGTCATAGCATCAACTTCAATGGCACCAAAACCCTAGCCACTATAGAAAACCCCAGCCACAGAGAAGCCATAGAGATTGAAAAAAGACCTGAAAGCATGAATAGAAGAGATGATTCCACCAGACTGTCAATTATTTGGAAGCCTGCACTCACAAACAAAAAAATCTCCACACCACTAGCCAGACAAACACCTGGGCACAAACAGATCCCCCCTGATACCTCCAGCTCAAACACACCCCAACCAGGCACCCAGATGAAACCTAGCTTCCTAACAAATGATAGCCGTCCATTTACTTGGAGCCAAGCTGCACTAAAAGCCTCCAATACAGGAACACAATGTTGCCAGCCAATCAAGACACAAAAAAAGCCACAAAACAGACAGAAGATATTAGAAACACCAATCAAGCAGAACACAGCAAACTCCAAGACCAATAAACACAGACCAAGACTCCCAACCAATCAGGATGAAGAAAAAACCATTCTGGCACAGCAGTAGGCTAGCCCCAAATTTAAAACTGAAACAACTATAAAAGTCTGACTCACAGACGAACACAATACAGAAGCCTGATGATGGCAGATGAGATTCTGCCGAAACGTTGCTATAACTTTAAAAGCACAACTATAATGACGTGGGAAAATACCCGAACAAAGCTGAATACCATACATACCTGCGAAAGCTTAAGAAAACATATATATATATGGTATTCAGCTTTGAGTATTTTTCCACATCATTATAGTTGTGCTTTTAAAGTTGTAGCAACGTTTCGGCAGAATCTCATCTGCCATCATCAGGCTTGTGTATTGGGTTCGTCTGTGTGTCAGGTTTTCACAGCCATTTCTATGAAATTTGGTGCTAGCCTCGTGCTTTGTTAGAATGTTTTTTTCTTCATCCTGATTGGTTGGGAGTCTTGGTCTGTGTTTATTGATCTTGGAGTTTGCTGTGTTCTGCTTGATTGGTGCTTCTACTATCTTCTGTCTGTTTTGTAGCATTTTTTGATTAGCTGGCAACATTGTGTTTCCTGTATTGGAGGCTTTTAGTGCAGTTTGGCTTCGGGTAAATGGACGGTTGGGAATCTTGGTCTGTGTTTATTGGTCTTGGAGTTTGCATGACTCTTTATACAAATATAATTCAAGTACAAATATATTTTAATACATTTATACAATTATCTTTTTTTAAAAAAAACCACTGCATTCTGTTTAAATGAGTCCCATAGTTCGTTATATGTAGATTTGTATATTTCTATACAAAGTCTTTGTCTATAAGCAATACACTCATAAGTTGCAAGTTCAATCAGCTCTTCAATATATTGACTGAGTGGACCCATACGTTTATTTTTTCCAATGCTATAAAGTCAATCTCTTACCCACAGTAAGGGCAGGGAGAATCTATTTACATTGTAAAATTGGTGTTGGTTTACCTGAACACCGGTTCTCCTTGTAGGCAAGACAGGTCAGGAGTGGGTGTTGCTTTTGTCCTACTTGCTTGGACTGAGTCTGTCTAAAAGGCTTATTAACCTAGCTCTTCCCACTCTGGGTAGCTCCTCCTTTCTGCGAAGTCATCATGACAGACAGAACTGCCTGAGAAAAACAAGATCAAAAGAGATCAAAAGGCCCCCATAGGCCCCCGGAAGGACCAGTTCCATTAGGGCGGGGCTGACCTGTCTTGCCTACAAGGAGAACCGGTGTTCAAGTAAACCAATACTCATTCTCCCTTGTAAGGCTGCAACAGGTCAGGTGTGTGACATACCGAAGCTGGGTTATCCTTGGGAGGGTTAAGACTGGTCCTGGTCCCCATGTTCCGTGACAACTTGTTGCAGGACCCATCTGCCAAATGCTACATTCGCTGAAGCAAAGGTGTCCAGCCAGTAGTGGTGAATGAAAGGCGATGGAGACATCCATGTGGCGGCTTTGCAAACCTCTTCCACTGACGTTTGTGTTGCCCAGGCTGCAGTCGTCGCAGTGCTGTGAGTGGAGTGCGCTGTAAGGCCTCTGGGTACCTGGAGGGACCAACTCAAGTAAGCCCTGGCAATACATGCCTTGATCCACCTCCTGACGGTGGAAGGGGTTACCTTCCCACCCAATGAGGAAGTTGGAAGGACCAAGAAAGGGATTTTGTCCTACGGAATTCAGATGTTTGTTTAATGTATACCTTCAGAGCCCTACACACATCCAAGGTGTGCCAAGACTTTTACAAATCATGGACCGGATGGAGACAAAAATCTGGAAGAACCAGCTCTTGAGACCAGTGGAACAAGGTTTTGACCTTGGGGATAAATGTTGGGTCCAACTGCAAAAGCACCTGATGAGGGTGAAAGATAGAGAGATCAGGGCGAACTGAGAAGGCGATCAGCTCTGAAACTCTCCTGGCCAAAGTGACTGCCACCAAGAAAGCCACTTTCAGGGTAAGAAGGTGTAGATTAGCCTGGTGAAGAGGCTCAAATGGATCCTTTGTAAGGGACTGCAAAACCCTGGACAGATCCCATGTAGGGTATCTGTGAACCACTGGAGGGAAAGGTTGGTCACCCCTCTGAGAAACCTACTGAATGTAGAATGCTGAGTTTAAGGACTCCATTTTGCCACAAGCCAACAATGATGAAATAGCTGCCACCTGCTGGTGAAGGGTATTGGGGGACAGGCCTCTATCCAGACCAGCCTGTAAAAATTCCAAAACATTTGCCACAGAAGCCTGTATGGGTTGAATGTTAGCTTTGGAGCACCAACTAGAAAAAGCTTGCCATGTAGCATCATAGATACAGATGGTCAAGGGTCTCCTGGAGGCCTGAATGGTCCTGATTACTTCGTTGGAGAGATGAACCATTTTAGCATGCCCCATTCAATTGTCAAACTGTCAGATGTAGCCACTGGGGCTCCAGATGACTCAGGGACCCCTAGAGGAGAGAGACATCCTCTTCAGGAATCCACCAAGGCTGGGCAACTAAGAGACCCATTAAATCAGCAAACCAAGGGTGCCTGGACCAATAAAGAGCCACTAATATTTCAGCTTTTTCTATAAAAAATTTTTGAACCACAGCCGCTAGCAAAGGCAATGGAGGGAAAGCATACAACAATCCTGGAGGCCAATTACAGTGTAAGGCGTTGGTCCCCTCCACCCCAGGGGTGCCAAATCTAGTAAAGAATCTGGGTAACTGGGTGTTGAGAGGAGTTGCAAACAAATCTACAACTGGCAACCCAAACCTCAGAGTAATCTGAGTGAAGAGCAAAGGATGCAGGCTCCATTCCATGTGTTCTATGGGAGCTCAACTGAGCCAATCTGCCTTCACATTATCCGAGAGATATGTTCAGCTCGGATGGACAGAAGATGCTACTCTGCCCATCTGCCCAAAGCCTCCGCTTCTGCCATAAGGTATTTGGACCTGGTGCCCCCCTGTCTATCAATATGGGCTTTTGTTGCAACATTGTCAGTCATGAAAAGAACATGCATGTCAGAGACCACATGTGAAAATTTTCTAAGGGCTAAACGAACCGCTCTTAGCTCCAACCAATTAATGTTATGAACCTGTTCCTCAGCAGACCATAAGCCTTGGGCCATGTGGGGCTCCAGGTGAGTTCCCCAACCTGATAAGGAAGCATCAGTAGTGAGGATGAGCCTGTCTTCCACCTTGAAGAACTGGCCCTTGGAGATGGCACTGGAGAGCCACCAATGAAAGGAAAGCAATACTTGCTTGGGCAACCTCACCTTCATTAAAGAATGACTCTTACCAGTCTTCTAGTGAGGCAATAAAAACCACTGCAGAGCCCTGGTGTGGAGCCTGGCCCAGGGAACAATACCAATACAAGTTGGGAGAGATGAGCCAAAGGAATAGAACCCATACTACAAAAGCTCTTAGCCAAACCCTGCAGGCTATCCTGCCTTTCTTATGAAAGAAAAACCTGGCACACTCCTGTATCAATGATGGACCCCAAATGAAGTAGACGAGTTGACGGAGTGAATTGGCTCTTTTTAATGTTAATAGAAAAACCAAGATCCTGCAGCACTGAGATAGTGGACTGCAAGTGCCTTTGAGCCCTTTGAAATGAAGAAGACAGTAATGTCATCTAAATAACATAGCAGATGCACCGGAAAGGAACCAAGATGTGCTGCTAGGAGAGCCAAAACTTTGGTGAAAATTCTAGGGGTGGAAGAAAACCCAAAGGGGAGAGCTCTATATTGATAGTGCTGCCCCTGATAACAAAATCTTAAGAACTTCCTATGGGAACAACAGATGGGATGTAAGTAAGCTTCTGTCAAATCAATGGAAGTGAAGAAGTCCCCCTGCCTAACGCCTTCCAGAATTGTCTGGAGGGAATGCATTTTAAAATGCCTATAAACAATAAACTTATTGAAACGTTTCAGGTCAAGAATTGTTCTCCACCCCCCACCCCCCGGGGCCTTGGGAATAACGAATATTCTGGAGTAAAACCCCATCCCCTGATGGTTCAGAGGGACCTTTTGGATGGCTCTGAGTTCCAGCAGATGCTGGATAGCTGACTCCATGAGCCTTCTTCTCCCTGAATCCCTGGAAACTGGGTAGGAGATGAAAAACCTCGGAGGAGTGGAGTAGAACTCAAGTGAAAGATCCGATCTTACAATGCTTAACACCCAGGCATCAGAAGTAATCTCTCCCCATTTGTCAGCAAACCATGCTAAATGACCATGCTACATGGAGAAAGAATGGGCAATGCTAGCATTGGCGACGGTACAGGTGACCTCCTCCTCCTCAAAGGGGCCATTTGGCCTGTCTGCCCTTGCCTGAACGATCTGGAGAAGGCTCAGGATGTTGGTAAGGGGCCTTGGCTGGATGCTGAAAGCTGGAACTGGATTCTCCTCTGAAGGAAGGGCACCTGAAATATGGAGCCGGCTGATGTTCTGCTCTCTTGACCAGGGATGGAAGCACCTTCCTCTTATCTTTGGTTCAACCATGAATGGTTCCAAGGCTTCCCCAAAGAGCTTGTCTCCTTGAACTGGAGTAGAGGCTAGCTTCCACTTCCTTCTTCCATCAGCCTGCCAATTACGCAACCAGCAGATGCACTGGCCGCCACCGAAGAAGCAATAGCATTGGTGGCAAACCTAGCCACATGGAGTGTGGCATCAACCATGAACTCCATTGCAGCCACAGTTTTATTGAGGTCGTGATGGGCCTGGATATCTGTAGTTGGGATCCTGTCCTACAACTGTTTAAGCCATTTAAGCGATGTTCTGGTGAAGAATGAAGCTGCAGTAGAAGCTTTGACTGCCCAGGCAGTCACCTGGTGAGCCCTTTGGGGTGATTGCTTGATCTGCTTTTCCTCCACCTTGAGGACATCATCTGTATCAGAAGGGGCTGAAGATGTGGAGGCCAAAGCAGCCACTGGCGCGTCCATTGAGGGTACTTGACAGGGGATTGGGCCCTGAGGCAGGTGACTCCAGCTGTTTCTGAACAACCTTCAGAAAAAGCTTGGCAGATGGAACCACTTCCTTCCTCTCCTCCAGTTCGTCAAAAAGAATATCCAACTCCACTGGAGGCTGGGTAGCTGCTTCTTCATCATCTGCATCTCTCAGGTTGGCTGTGTTTCTTGCTTTGTACAGCAAAGGAGAGAATAAGGCATGTTTAAAACATCCCGTAAACACTGGAATCTCATGGGAAGGCCCTTCATCTTCCGACATATCAGATTCCCTCTTATCAGGTTCACCAACCAGGGTCTGCTCAGCAGCTATTGCAGGAGTGTAGGCTGAAGCTGAAACAGAAACTGGTTCCTGAACCAGAGAACCTCTTTCTGAAAGCAAAGTTCGAACCCAGGACCTTCTCTCTGAAATCTCAGAAGCTGCCGAAGAATGCATACTTTCAGAGATACCCTTCCTGATGGCCTTGTCAATCAAGAGCTGCAGGTTGATAGGGACATCTGAATCAGAAGGCTCAGCAGGTCTTTGTCCTGCTGCAGTAAGGGTAAAGGAGGCTTCCACCCTAGGCCTACTGCACACACACTCCTGCCAAGGGACCACCCTGAATCCCCCATTGGGATCACCTTGATCCCCTCCAAGGGGTGAGGTGAGGCCTCTCTTCCAGCTGCATCTGGAGACCAAGTTTTGACAATGGTCCTGGTAGTACCAGGTTCTCGATCCTGACGGTCCCCATCACTGATATGTGAAGTAGGAGAAGATTCTCTTTCTGTAGATCTGGGAGTAGAGGCCTGTTGTACCACAGCAATATGCTTCTCTAAGGCCTGATGGTGCCTGGAAGCATCCCTATCCTCCGCCTTAGAGGCCTTCTTTGCAGGCTGCTTTCCTTTATTACTTAAAGCAGCAGGAGCTGCCTTGTGAGATTTAGCTGCTCTAGATGCTCTGGTGTCCCTAGGGGCTTCAGCATCTTGAAAGCAGAAAGACCTCTTCTGGACAGAAGTCCTATGCAAGGAGGAGAAATACATGAAGGCATTTATATATGAACTTCAGGGGAAATCTTCCTTCCAATCCTCTACCTCCAACAACCACTTTTCTTCCACCCTTATGCAATCTTCAGAAGGATGTTTCAGTAGGATGTTTTGGGACTCATACCCTCCTGGGCCTAATAGGGCTATCCAATATAGACCAGGCCCACCCTGGAGCCTGAGGGCCCTGGTCTACCTCGGTACAGGGAAACCAATCCCCCACTGGGATGAAATTTTAACTAAAAATACCCTTCGATGTCTTTTGACCAGCAATGATGAGAGACCAATGGCCTGGTGCTGGCAAGATGCAGGAGTGGTTGGAGGAGCAGGCCAAGCCTCCTCAAAATGGCCACCCAACCCAGGAATCTTCAAAATGGCCACCCAGCCATGAGGTCCTGCAAAATGGTCACTTCAGGCAATGAGGCTGCCTGCTTCACCAGGGAGCCCTGTGGAGGGATCCCTGGCAATTCGCTGCTCCCTCAATGGCAGGGGCAGCTCCTGGGAAGTCCGCTCGAAAACGCGGCTTCCCTCTTTGCTGCGGAGGCTCTGAAATGGCCCCATGGCTCTGTGAGAGAGGGCAGAAGCTCCTGCCCTTGAAAACGGCCATCCAAGCGATCTACGGCCTCCTCTTTGCCATGGAGGGCCGCAAATGGCCCTGTTGCCCTCTGCAGGCTGCTCTGGACCAGCTCTCAGCTGTTGCATGGCTCCGAAAGGAAGCTGAGAAGTGGAGCCGCGTAATTTAAAAGTTTGAGGCTTTTTTGAGCTTTTTTTTCCTGTAAGGCTGCTTTTGGAGAGAGAGGCAATGATTTGCGTCCGTCCTGGCTGAGGACTGAGTAAAAAACTGGGAGGAGCTATCCAAAGTGGGCAGAGCTAGGCTAATAAGCCTTTTAGACAAGCTCACTCCAAGCAGCTAGAACAAGAGCAACACCCACTTCTGACCTGACGCAGCCTTACAAGGGAGAATTTCCAATTGTAAAATTCCATGCACGAGGGATATCATTCAAGAGAATACTATCTTCTGAAAAATTAGGTTGAGTCGCACATCATATTTATAGAACCCATTACTCTCTTGAAAAACTTTTTAAGTATAAGATATTGTAGAAATATATATTTTAAAGAAGCATTATCCTTATTAGAATAGAATAGAATGGAGTGGACTGGAATGGACTGGAATGGACTAGAATAGAATAGAATAGAATAGAATAGAATAGAATAGAATAGAATAGAATAGAATAGAATAGAATACTTTATTGGCCAAGTGTGATTGAACACACAAGGAATTAAACCTCCTATATAAATGTAATTGTCTAAAAAATATAAATGTTATTTTTCTTGTGTAAGTTGAGGTTGTGTAATTTGAGGTTGATTGACACTTGTATAGAAGTTAAGACACCCTTTCGTTGTCTAGGCAATATAGGAAGCACCTCCATAAGACGTACTTATATTTCTTTATGGGGTAATATAAACATTCAACATTGCATTATTTACAGTAAATGGATTAATAGACCACAGTAAACATGGTTTGTATGTTTGTATGTATGGTTATATGAGATGTGTGAATTGAGACTTTTGTAAACAATGGTTACATTATAGTTTGTATAATAGTATAATATAATTTATGATATCAATTACTCCAGTAACTGGCTATGACCATTTTTATCTTGTAAGGATATTAGAAAAATAATATTTCTGAACTTTGGAATTTATTTATAGTAAACCAGATGTCACAATCATTTTTAGTCTTTATGATGCCACAAGGTTGTTTTTTGCAATGAATTACAATGTGTTACTAAAATTAACATTGCAAATTTGTTTATTACTGTCATATCTGATGATTTAAAAGCCCAGGCTTCAATGTAAGTTGAAAAAAGTTCTCTCCTAAATGTCAGCTATTCATGCATCCAGAATTAATCAATATTAACTTGGAACTTGGTCAATATATGTCTACTACCCTATTTGCATGAAAAAAAAATGAGAAAAGATTTGCTTCTTTTCCATTTTAAAATTAAACAAAAAATATTCTTTTAAAGTTGTACTTTAGACAATTTTAGACAAAGACATTGTACTTTACTTCTAAGCAAGTATTTCCAATTTGGCTGATCAGCAGGATTAGAAAATAAATAAAAACATGGATTGATTTTTAATTTAAATTTTATTTTAAAGTTTTCAGTTGAGAATTTTTTATTTGAACAATAGTTTAAAATATTTCTTTTTAAACCATATATAGCTAAAATATGTAATCATAATAATGATATCTTATTATACACTTGTTTGCGAATATGAAGATGAATTAATAGGTTTGGGAAGTAACCTCATTTAAAACTAGAAAGATCAATAAATGGCAAATCCTCCATCCTGTTCATGTCAGAGGCGTTGTTTAAGGTCCTCCCACCTTTAAGACATTAACAAAATTAACCAGTGACATCACTCTTGCCTGGGGGATGTCCATGAGAACTCCTTTCATGTCCCTGTCAAGATGCTGGAGCAAGTGATGGGAGATCACCCCGCCACTCAGCAGTACTTGGATCTCAAATGCGAGATTCCTAATCTGCAACCAGCATCCTAACCACATGAGACACCACACTCCAATAAATGGGAAATGAAATGACAGGAAATGAGTTCCACAAGGCTTGATATCAATGCAAGGGATGGGGAAAAACTGGAAGAACAAACAAGCAATGAGGACAAGACGTTCTTGCTATTCTGGAGGTCTGAGAAATACATTTCTGGCTTTGAAATGCATGTTTTATTAACTAAAATCCAATTGTGACAGCAAGGATCAAATTTGGAAATAATGATATGAAGTTCCTATACTTGTAGTTACAGAATTAAGTGAATAAAATGAGAATGGGCGTTGGTAGAAGTTACCCTGAACACCCTTTCTACCTATGCTGCGAAAGAACCCAGGATGGGTTGACTCCTTCCTATGACATCATTTAGCTGAGTCTGTACTAAGATATAAAAGCCAGCCCCCGGAAGAGACCCCAGCTTTGGCGAAGATACTTGACAGACTGAAAGGTGTCTCTGAAAGCACAAATGAATACAGAAATATGACTTACCCTCTCCAGATGAATCAAGGGAGGGGCTGGTCTCTCTCGCAGCATAGATAGAAAGGGCGTTCAGGGTAACTTCTACCAACGCCCATTCTCCTCCATGCTGCATTGAGAGCCCAGGATGGGACATACCAAAGCTTGCATGTCCACGGATGGGTCCTCGTCCGGCTCATCACACCAACTGTTGAACCACTCGTTGAAGCACCCGTCTGCTGAAGGCTGCAGTTGCCGAGGCAAAGACATCCAGATGGTAGTATCTGATGAAAGGAGATGGAGATGTCCATGTGGCCGCATGACAGATCTCCTCCAAGGGTGCTTGGGTCGCCCAGGCAGCCAAAGTGGCCGCGTTTCTGGTAGAGTGTGCCATCAGACCTTGAGGAACCGGAAGGGTGCAGGTTTGTAGGCCTGCTCAATGCAAGATCTGACCCACCTGCTAATAGTAGGAGAAGAGGCCTTGTGCCCCAAGTGAGAAGGGAAAAGGAAACAAAATGGCTTCAGACTTCCTGAAGGAGGAAGTGCGCTTAATGTCTAAGAGCCCTACCTACATCTAGCGAGTGCCACTGCTGCTCTAAGTCATGGTGCGGGAGGGGGCAGAAGCCAGGCAACATAATGTCCTGGGATCTGTGAATCAGGTGTTAGCCCTTGGAATAAATGAGAGGTCCAGACTGAGGACAACCCTATCATCATGAAAGGAACAAAGTTCCTGTCTGATGGAAAGAGCAGCGAGCTCGGATACCCGCCTGGCTGAAGTGATGGAAACGGGGAACACTACCTTCAGAGTCAGGAAACAGAGAGACAATGTTCTAAGGGGTTCAAAAGGGGGCTTTGTAAGGGCATAAAGGACCACATGAAGATCCCAGGAAGGATACCTGTGAACCACCGGAGGGTGCAGGTTGGAAGCCCCTTTTGAAAACCTCCTGACTAAAGGGTGATGGGATAAGGAAGGAAGTGAAGCCCATGAAAGAACCGAGGAGAGGGCCTCAACCTACCTGCGTAAAGTGTTGGGGGCCAAACCTTTCTCCAGATCATGCTGAAGGAATCTAAGAACCTCTGCCAACTGGGCAAAAGCGGGAGAGAGAGACCCTCCCTAAGGCACCATCGGGAAGGGCCTTCCAGGTGGCATCATAGATGCGCCTTGTGGGAGGTTTGCGAGATGCCAGGATAGTGATGATGACCCTTTCAGGAAGATCAGCCACCTCTAGCCGCTGCCGCTCAAGTGCCACATGGTCAGCTTGAGCCACTGGGCTCCGGGTGGAGCAGAATCCCCTGATAAAGGGAGATTAGATGGGCTGGGATCCTCCAAGGAGAAGCCACCGACAGGTTGACCAGGTCCGCAAACCAGGGCGTCCTTGGCCAATAGGGTGCCAGGAGGAGGAGCTCCGCTCGTTCCTCCAACATCTTCCGAATTACTGCTGAAATGATGGGAGCGGGGGAAAGGAGACTTTTGGGCCATCTGCACTGAAGGGCATTGGTTCCCTCCGCTCCCTGGCAAGGAAACCTGGTGAAGAATCTGGTGACCTGGGCAATTTGAGGAGTGGAGAAGATCCACCTCCGGTGTTCTGAATCTGAGGGAAAGGTCCCTGAATAGAGGAGGAGGAATAGATCATTCTGCCTGGTCGACTAGGCTCCTGCTGAGCCAGTCGGCCTGGGAGTTGTTGATCCCGGAGAAGTGGTCCACCATGATCGACAACAGGTGTTGCTCTGCCCA
Organism: Notechis scutatus; assembly: GCF_049901735.1. NCBI lineage: Eukaryota > Metazoa > Chordata > Lepidosauria > Squamata > Elapidae > Notechis > Notechis scutatus. Next base: position 261,095,721 of record NC_142009.1, on the reverse strand, counting down.
TAACCCCAACCGTAGAGCCTCTCCCATGAGGGCTCTGGACCTCATCTCCCCCCGCTGGTTGACATGAGCCATGGCGGCCATGTTGTCCATAAGGACTAGAACATGAGAGCCAGTCACTGAGTGCCTGAAATGCTTGAGAGCTAGAAAAATGGCTCTGAGCTCTAGCCAATTTATGGGAAGGGCCTGCTTTGACCTGGACCAAGGTCCTGAGCTATCTGGCCCTGCATATGGGAACCCCAACCCAGGAGGCTGGCATCGGTGGTTATCACTAGCCTGTCTGGGACCCTGAAAAGGAGTCCCTTCCAGATTAACGGGGAACACCACCAATTGAGAGATCTCTGGATTTGTGGCGGGAGCGGGAACTTCATGGATGAGTGGCTGGTTGGTAGGGAAGCAGGAACCATTAGAGTTGGTAGGGAAGCAGGACAGGAGTGGAAAAATCCATGGCTCTGGAGATATGACAGGGTAATTTGCAGATCCCGATGGGCTGCATGGATGAAGGAGAACAGAATCAAAATGTTGTCCAAGTAGCATTGGATCCTCACTGGAACAGAAAGCAGAGATGCCATCAATGCTGCCAGAACCTTCGTGAAGACCCTTGAAGCCGATGAGAGGCCGAAGGGAAGTGCTCGATACTGGTAATGGGCATTCTGATAACAGAAACAGAAAAACTGGTGATGATGAGGCCAAATGGGGATGTGGAGGTAAGCCTCCATGAGATCAGTGGAAGAGAGGAGATTGCCCTCCCGAACGCTCTCTAAAATAGAATGCAGAGTCTGCATTTTAAATAGCCTGTATTTTACAAATTGGTTGAGAAATTTTAGATCCAGGATGGTTCGCTACCCCCCCCCCCGAGTCTTTGGGAATAATGAAAGGCGAGAATAAAGCCCACGTCCCCATTCAGAGGGGGAACAGGTTTGAATAGTTTGGATTTCAAGAAGGAGTTGAATGGCCTGATTCATGAGGTCTTGCCTTGAAATGTCCCGAGACAGGACAGATCAAATTTGGGGGAGGGGGGTGCATTAGGAAGTCCAATTGTAATCCTGACCTAATAGTGCTGAGCACGCAGGCATCTGCCGTTGACTCCTCCCATTTGGAGGCATAGAAGGCTAGGCGACCTCCGATGGGTGGGGAGAATGAGGGATTACTTAGAGCGATGGCAGGAACGACCCCCACCCTCCCGAAAGGGCTGTTTACCAGTATAAGGAGCTGGGCGATAGTCGGCTCTTTTCCCAGAGGAAGAGAGAATTTTATGTTTATCTCTGGTTTCGATGAGATAAGGTTTCAGAGCATCGCCAAAAAGCTTATCACCCACAAATGGAACTGAAACCAGCTTCCATTTACGGTGTGACTCCACCTGCCAATTTCTGAGCCATAATAGTCTTCTTGCTGCTACTGAAGATGCCATGGCCTTAGATGCAAATTTGGCAGAATTGAGAGTGGCATGTGCAGTGAATTCCGCTGTTGCGATAATCTTATTAAGGCCTTGGTGAGACCGAAGGTCAGATGTAGGCAATCTAATCTGGAGTTGGTGCAGCCACCGTATGAATGCCCACGTGAGAGTGACAGAAAATGGGAACGAGGCCAGAACCGGAATGTCAACAGAAGGCACTGCCAGGGAATTGTCCAGGGCTGCGCTGACGTTGTAGAAACGCTTATCCAGAGAAGATGGGTGAGGACCTGCCGAAGGGGAAGCACACTGTTCCTTGACCATGTCCAGGAACAAAGTGGGAGAAGGTAAAACCCCTGCATGCACTACAGGCTTGGAGAAGAATGAGTCTCCCTGGCTAGAGGGAATTCCTTGTGGCTCGGGAGCCACTTCCTCTGGCGACAGCTTGGCAGTGACCAAGGCTATGCCTGAAGAGAGAAGGATTGAAGACCAATGCAGAGGATGTCTGCTCTGGGTGAGAGTCCTCTTCCTCTAAAGATTTTGGTCAAAGGTCTCGCCCTCTTCATGTTCTGAATGAGAGGAGTAACTGTGTTCAGATGGTGAAGCCCTTCCCTCCTCATCAACCTCCTCCCATTCTGGTAGAGAAGAATGGACCCTGAGGTCCTGAGGCCTGTGTAAATCAGGATGATGAGGCAACTTATAGATTGAGAAGGGAGAAGGGCCTGAACCCTTTCCGGAGGTTGAAGGATTTGCTTGAAGCCTTCAGCCAATCCCTGCCTAATGGCCAAAGAGACATCTTGGATATCCCCTGGTCTATGCTCAAAGGTAGGGGCAGAAGGCCGAAGGCCCGCTGCTGAGGGAGTGAAGGTGGTTTCAGGCCTAGATTGAGAAGAGGTTTGAGGCCTGGAGGGAGGGGGAAGAGCATAGGGCCCAGAAACCTGTTGGAAATAAGGCCCAGATCTGCTTAGATCCTGAGGATCATTGTACTGCAAAAGCCTCAGGAGACCAGGATGGAGGGTGGAAAGGCTCATAGATAACTTCTCCTCCCCTGGGAGGGCTTGGCTGGTGCCCACAAGTCACCTGAAACATGCTGTAGTTGCACTCCCTTCTGTTGAATAGTTCTGTTGAACTGCCTCTCTAGGGCTCCATGTCTGTGCTTTTCTGCCCTCAACTCAGCCTGAGTTGCCTTCTTAGGGGCTAGAGCCTTAGCTCTGATTTTAGCAGCCACCTCCCTCTGGACTGATTGGGTGCGTTGCCTACAACTTTTTCTCTTATTGGCTTAAGAGACTGTTCCACTTGGGGGAGGGGGAAACTCTGCCTGACCCTTATCTTGCTCCATTTGAAGAATAAAGGCTCTTATGATGGAAAGAAACTGTTTGGAAATTTTTTGTATTAAGCCCCTTAGGGTATAAATTGGCCCCCGGGCTTACAAAATGGCCGCTCACCTCGTGGTGGAAGGCTTCAATCCAAGATGGCCACTGACTATGGGAAACAGGCTCCGAGATCGAAAAATTTCTCCTTAGGCTATAAAGAGCTCCAAGTGAAGTCAGCAAAGGAAAGGGCAGCCTCTGGCCACACGATCAGCTGGCTGGCGCTGGTATCGGTTTGCTGATCACTTTTTATGACCGGTCAAAGCGTGGGGGAAGTCTACAGACGCTGCCCAACTTGCCTGAACAGCACTCTGGCAACGCTACTCCCAACTCTGCAGGAGAGAGAGAGAGAGAGAGCCCTGCTCTCCTGGAAGAGCAGCTGCCCAGATCCTGGAAGCTGCTGAAGCGAGGAAAAAAGGTACTGAAGATCGCTGGTGAGTGCTATCTACAGCAGTGGTCCTCAACCTTTTTTGTACCAGGGACCGGTTTCACGCAGAAACACTTTTTCAAGGACCGGTTAGGGTTTTTTATTTATTTATTTTTAATTATTTATTTATTTATTTATTTATTTATTTTGTTACTCATTGAAAAGCTAGTTATGACTTAATTTAATTATAATCAAAGTTGGATTGGATTTAATAATCATGGTTAATAAAGGCATGATATTCCCCTCTGAAAAAAAAAACGGGACCGGCCAAAAGAGACCCCGCGCTGCACGCCAAGAAATCACACACACACACACAACACCAACGCTACACACCCTTCCTTTCCAGCCGGTTAGGTGTGGATCAGCTCCGGAGCTGGGCAGCCGCTTCCCTGGTGGCGGGGCCAAGGCCACCGCCCGGGGAGTGCACGCTGCTTTCCCTCGCCAGGGCCGGGCAGTGGCGTTGCCCTGCGCCGCGTGACCCCTGCCTGGCAGCGTGCTTCTCAGTACGAGGCAGCCGGGTTGCCCAAGGAGCCCGGCCGGCCAGGCGAGGGGAAGGCAGCGAGGGCCCTGCTGGGCTGGGGTGGAAAACCCACTTGGCAAGGAGCCGGGGAAGCCTGCGGGCGGAGGACCAAGCGTGCTGGGAGGCAGAGATTCTGCCGTCAGATGGAGAGACAGCTGGTCTGTGGCTGCCCAGCTCCCATTTCCTGCCGCTCACCTGAGTGGCCTGTAGCCGCGTGTTGGTGAGGCGATTGAAGAAGAGCTTCTCGTGAGCCTTGACCAGGTCGCCGGCCGCTTCCAAAGAGGGCGAGGGAGTTCGTGCAGGCTGGGATCGAGGTAATCGGCAGCAGCGTAGCCTCCCTTTACCAGAGTCTCGCAGAACTCCTGGCGTAAGCCCGGCGAATCAGGCGCCTCCTTCTTAGGGAGAGCAGCTTCTCCACGGCTACCACGTTTCCCTTTTCTCTAGCCACGCATGGCGTGGAGTTGACGTTTTTGGTCGAGCGAGACTGAGGGACGGCGTCAAAACCAGCGCTCGATCCAGCACGTCGGAACAAGATGGCGACGAAGCAAAGTAGGCAGCCCGGTCCCAAATGACCCACGGACCGGTACCGGTCCATGGACCGGTGGTTGGGGACCCCTGATCTACAGAACCTCAGCTGGCTGAAGCTGTTATCGGTTTGCTGATCACTTTTTACGACCACTCAAACCGCAGGTGTGGGGGAGGTCTACAGACGCTGCCCAACATGCCTGAACAGCGCTCTGGCAACACTGCTCCCAACCTTGCAGGAGAGAGAGAGAGAGAGCCCTGCTCTCCTGGAAGAGCAGCTGCCCAGATCCTGGGGGCTGCTTGAAACGAGGAAAAACGGCACTGAAGATCGCTGGTGAGTGTTATCTAACAGAAGCTTTCAGAGACACAGCTACTGACTGAAAGGAGCTGAGTCAAAAGCTGGGGTCTCTTCTGGGGGCTGGCTTTTATATCTTAGTACAGACTCAGCTAAATGACATCATAGGAAGGAGTCAACCCATCCTGGGCTCTCGATGCAGCATGGAGGAGAATGGTAAAACAAACGAGTGCAAAGTCAGGCTGCCGGAGTAAAATATTGCTTGTTCCTGCTTTGAAGATACTGAAGAGAGCATGTCTAAATATGTAGGATCACCAGGTTTGTAAATATCTTTTATCTTTTTTTTCCCTTCAACTGTCTTCTCTTTGTTTTTTAATAAAGTTTTATTTGGGTTTTCACACATACAAAATACAAAACATCTTTTTTGAAAATAGCATGGTCCCAGGTTGAACTTCTTTATACAGACACAAAACTCAATTTCATGCTCCTTTTTGTGTTCTATTCCATATCTTATACTATTCTACATTTTCTATATAGTTTTTCCCCTCTTTTAATTTTCTCAATTTTATTTTGATTATCTCATCTCAATTCAAATCATTATATTTATACTTTTGTCTGTTCTGTTTCAATTTCATATTATCTTTTCTCATTAAACAAATTTTCTCCTGTAGTTACTATTTGGAGTATGACACCTTTATATCTTTTAATTGCATCCATTCAACTCTTATTTAAACTTCAATGTATACCTTAAGGTTATGACCTTCAATATAATACATAATACATAACTTCCAACTGAATTCTGCTTGGTACATTCTTATAATACACACTATATTCTTTTAAATTTTTTTATAAATATATGTAATTATAAACCCTCATTCAATTCCAATTCAGTTCTATCATTAATAATCATTAAAATCTTAACATCTTTAACACTTCTTTTCAATTGAATATCATACTTCCTTAAAAACACATCTAATCTCCATAATTAATTTTTCTCTTATTTCTCTTCACATATGTCTTATAAATCATTAAATATACCTTTTGTTACATTTATTTATTGTCAGGCATTCCACTGAATTACGATAGCTATTTTATCAAACATTTTAATCAATACATTGTTTCATATTTTCTAAAATTATTTCTGTTTCTAATATAACAATACTATCTTATGTACCTTTGCAGAATCCCTTTTTCCATTAAATTTTCACCCATTATCTCTAAATAGGCCCTGTTTCTCTATATTTTGTTTCTGTCCTTTATAACTTTTCCTTTCTTTCTTCCCTTATCTTCTCCCTCCCCTTTTTACCCCCTTGTCTCTCTACTTCTAATTCTCTCTTCTGCATTTCCCTCTTGTGTTGCTTTCTGATTTTATACATTTTTCACTCTATTTTTTTTTTTTTGAGTTAAATAAGCTTATCAAAAATTAAAGTCTAATGCTATCCCAACTATACAATACCAGCAGGACTGGTTTGATCTGACACTTGGTCCCTGACAATACTCAGGGACATTTAACTATGAAGAATCAATTGCAGGGAAAAAGTACTATAAGGCAGGATGTCATTATTACTACAAACACCAATGAATTGCAGAATTAAGATCAGTCATAGTAGATCCATCGTACCATCTAAGAATTGTGAAATATATCATGTATCAATTGCCATTTATTACAACTTGCAGAAGACAAATGCCATCATTTATGTAACTTTAGTTCTAATGCCATCATTTGTTTAACTTGAGTTCTTCAATCACTTTGTGCTAAATGTCATACTGTTTTAAATGTAGGCACTAAGAATACAGCCTAAGAACAAAGGTTCCAGGTCATTCATGAGAAATGGAAAATTGAAGACCCATGTTTTTGTCCCCAAAATACAGCATTATTCATCCAGCCAACTAAAATATTTTATATGAAGACATTCTTTTAGGAGGTAATGACTGTGTTAGAGGATATGTTCAATAGACACAGAGGACAGCAACATGCCCTACATGTCCTCAACATCAACTACAAGTTGAAGTCAACAGTCTTCAACTTCACTGTAGTTTGGGAAGTAGTTAAAATTAAAACATTCTCAAATGGACGGAAAAAAATGCTCTGTGACATGAAAGTGGATCTGTAATTTGAAAAATTTGAAACCAGCAATTTCCACAGACCATAACAAAGCTCTGAAGACAAGATTCTGAGGATGATGTCTTCCAATACTAGAGGAAGACAAAGGTGACCAAGGATATCAAGTGATGACAGAATGAAAGCTTTAGAGGCCACTGCAGTAAAGTAGAACAAAAGCAACAAGGATGAAGAAGAACTCCAGCCTCCAAAATAAAGTTGTCACTGTTGAGGTCAATCTGAATGATGTAGTATCTTAATTTGAGTCCTCCTGTGGTCTTAAAGTCCAGTTTTATTCCCCTAATTTACTTGCTCAACAGGAGATAATCATACAAAAGCAGTGTGCTTCCTAGAGTTGGCATTTAGATGAAGCCAACTGCAAAAGAGAAGTGAAGCTGTTTTAAGCAAAACAATTTATGCAATTTTACATATGCTGAATATAAAGTTAAGAATAAGCACAGGCCCTTTTTTCATATATTGAATAAATTACTTAAAGGTAATTTTCTCATATGTGATTGAACACTTCTCTGGGCTTATGTTCGATATTTAGACTTAATGGGTTTTCAGATTTAATAGACACCCAAACACAAGTATTACACAAGTAATACATACATATGCTAACTTCATTTATTTTTGCTTAGGTGTGTGACTCCATATGAAAGATTCATATGTCTACCAACTCTGCACTTTTTCCAACATCATCTTTCGTATCTACCATTTCAAAGTTATCAATGAATTTTCATTTTTGCCATCTAAGTCAGAAATATCAGTTTATCACTGATAGCTGCAAAAGGAAAAAGAAACTCGATCATGCAGGGGGAAAAAGTTTTATTTCATCAGTTACTCAGGCAAAAGTATCTTCTGGGCATAGAGATGCTCAGAAGATCTCAGAAAGCCATACCAAACTTCTGACAGGCTGCAGCTGCCTCTTGGCTTTGAGGAATAATTCAGAGAGGTACATTGCTTGAGGAAAGTACTTCATGAAATGATTTGTACAGACTTACTAAACACTTTCATAAAAATTCATCATACCATTTTATTTTAAGTCTAGCTACATTATGTAAAATACACAAAGGGAGTAAGGAATAGGAAGCAAAGAAATTAAAGACATGAACTAAATATACATCATTAAATTTAGTTGACACCAACAGTTTGCTATTCCTGTATACCAACTGTATAACCCTGTACATTGTCCTTACTTCCACCTCATATGTACATTACTTGATAAGCCGTCTTGAGATCTTCAAAATATTCTTTCTTTCTGAAGTTCTCATCACCTCTACCCACTCACAACTTTATTGGTTTTTCCTCTTCTCCTTTATCTACTCTTTGTTCTTCATATGTTATTTCATTCAATTGTCAACCATTCTTCCTGTACCAACTTAATTAAATATACTGGTCACTCATTTTTTTGTATTAGTTCATATTTACTCACCATCCATCTCTTGAAACCATCTCTTCTTTTTCCATCACTCACATTTATAATGCCACTCCTACTACTGCATTCAATTAACTTTGATGTTTCCCCTAATATACATAATCTCACCAGAATATGACCAAGTAGCAAAACCATACCTATGATAGCAATTTTTGCTACTTTTGACAAGCATTAATTTCTCAGAACAGATATACTGTATATTACCTACTGTCAGGAGTTGCACCTTAAAATGTCTCCATCCATTTCATAATTCCTAATTTTTAATAAACCGTCTAGCAATGGATCTACTTGATTTGGTTTTTTACTATTTTTAAATTACTTGTAATTGAAACTTAACTTTATTTTTGTCAGTCTTTGTTACATTAATTTTTAGATCTATTCTCTTCATTGTATCATATACCTCAGGAGTGTCAAACTCAAGGCCCGGGGGGCAGATCCAGCCCGTGGGATGTTTAGATTTAGCCTGTAGAGCCGCCCTGGAAACAACAAAGGATTGGTCCACAGTGCCTCTGCCAGCAAAAACTGAGCTCGAAGCCATCGGAGATGAAAATGAAGCTTGGGAACCTGTATTCACTGGCAGAGTGCTAGGTCCACCACAAGCGCTGACATGAGTGACATCGAGCTGGCCACGCCCATCCCAGCGCCCCAAGGTCAAACACAGCTCTGAAGCGGCCCTCAATAAAATCGAGTTTGACATCTCTGATATACCTCATCAAATATTTGCTGCAAATTATACAAGCTCCCAAACATTTCATTTTCTTTTTTTTTTAACAAATCTTATTCAGTTTTTCACATTAAAAACAAAAATCTCTTTTTAGTGGACAACATATTTCCAGGCCATCACCTTTACATACAAATATGACAGCAATTATACATTCATATATGCATACTTAATTCTATTATTACCTTTTCCATTCTAAATTTTCAGTAAGGAGAGAAACAAACATATTAATTCTAGCTTCTTTCATTAATCTCAATCGAAACATCTTTTTGTTTCATTTCAATTATTTCAAATATAATCCTTTAATATTTATTTTAAAAATAAAGATAAACAATATGTGTTTGCCTAATAATAATAATAATAATAATAATAATAATAATAATAATAATAATAATAATAATAATAATAAAGTTACCAATGTCTCTCCTTGCTTTTAATAGTCTGTATTAACTTATTAATTTAGTTGGTTCTTTAGTCTGTCATATTCCCTTTCCATTACACATTCTTTTTATAAATTCTAGATTAATACAAATTTTAACACTAAAGAAAAAAAAACAAGTATAGGTTTCCCCCCTTTTACTGCTTTGAGTGTGACACCTCAATGATTAAAATATACCTTTATTCCCTCATCTTGATTCCCAATAAACCATTATTTTTAAGAAATTACAATAATAATCATTACATCTTTTCATTCTGATTCCGCAGCATATTTTCCCCCCTTAATTTTTAATAAAAGTTATCAGTATCTATATTACCCTATTTTCTAAATATTTTTAATTGCAGAAATATTCTTATTACTCGTCACCCTGCAGAATCCCTTTTAATTCATCAACCATTATATCTGAAAAAACAATTTCTTTTCAACTTTTTACTATTTCCGTAATTCTTTATTTCATGCACCTGTTTCTTACTGCTTCTCCTCCCCCTCTTTTCCCCATATCTTTTCTCATTCCAGTTTATATCCCTCTCTTTCTTAATATCTTCCTTTCCCCTTTTCTGCTGGGTCTTTCTGCCTTTCCTGACTTCACAGGTATTCCCCCTTTTGATTGCCTTCTTAAATCTCAACTTTTTAATCTCAACTTCCTTCTTTCCCCACTTCTCTGTAGTGTTCTTTGTGTTAATTGTCTATTTAAAACGTCTTCTCCTTGAATCGACTCCTCCTCCTCTGAAGCTCTTTCTTCTTGTTCTTCAATCGCCATTTCCATTTTTTCTAACACAGAGCAAAGTGATTTGCCTCTTTCCTGTAGTAATTCTCTCATATTTTTAAGTTCCATTTTTAATTCCCGAAGAGATATCATTACACACTCTTATATTTTATAATCGTTAAAGTCCACCAAAAAAAACCACTTTTACTTTCCTTCTTTCTTCTTTCAATTTTCTAAAGTTCTCAGTTATTCCAGCCCAGGGTCTATACCAAAAACATCAATCAATCCCACAGTCAGTCTTTCCTTGCTTTTTCCTTTATTCTGGTTCTGCTTTCACTTTCTAAGATTCTTACTTTGTTTCAATATTTCTTTAATGTTATATCCACACAAGTTCATTCAGAAACAGAATGCTTTCCGTTTTGTTTGAGCTCAAGTTTTTGTCAAAAGGTGGCACTTTCCATTATACAAAGTTTTCATCTTTTTCTCCTATTTTTTTGTTTAGGGTTTTTCGAACCTCAATATTCCAGCACAGTCCAGTCTCCAATTTATAAACTTTATTATTATTATTATTTGACAATCTTAAGTCCAGCTTTATTTTATGCCTGTTTATTGCCAAAATATTTTAGTCCAATTTAGTTAAATCTTTAGTTCTGGCTTCTTCCTTTCCTGGTTCGAAGCACTGTTTAGCTGTCAAAATCTTTTTTTTTTCCTGTCCCTTTGTAATTTCGCCGCTCACTTTTCTTTTCTTAAAAATTCCATGTTACCTTAATCCTGGGGTACTTTTGTTTAGTTGTATTGCCCAGTTGTCCCGGTTCAGATGTTATCCACCTCTTTCTTCCCTCCTGCACAAATCTTAGTCCAGCTGAGTCTTCCTCTTCGGGGTGGCCATTTGAAACCACCACTGCAGTCATCTTCGGGGGGAAAAAGACCAAGCCCAGAAGGGGAGATGCGGCTCCCCCCAACCTGGCTTGCAGCTTCCCCTTACTCTACCGCCCCTCCAAGGCAGCTTCAGCCCCTAATCATAATGATCGGGGCTCTCCAATAAAAGAGCACGGGCCATAGCCACAGAGAGTCGCGATCTACGGTCCGTCAGCAAGGAGGCTCCAGCTTCTTTTTTCCCAAACATTTTCATTTTCACATCCCCAACAGACATACCTCCAACTCTAACAAGCAGTCCTTGTATAGTAAAACTTCCATATCTTCTTTCCATGGAATTTAGATATAAGAGAGGAAATTTTACTTCACACTTCACTCCCAACAATCAACAAAGTTCGGTGTTTCCAGAGCAGTATGGACAATTGACATAATTAAACATTCCATTCATGCACATGCATCCTCTACTTCCAACATATAGCTCTCTTTTCTCATTTGGCAACTCCTCCTAACTTCATATTCATGCAAAACATTTCCAAGTTCATGTCAAATCATATATTTATCTAAATAAAAAATGAGCAAGAAAATAACTTTGTCACACTCATATATTTCTTAGTGATAATAACAGTCTCTTTCTGATTATCAAGCACAGATGGTGTCTTCATGTAATCATTAAACAAGTCACATAGAGTATCCATAAGCAAATCATATACATACTTTAATATTTCTTCAGTAACATAATCTATATCTGCAGCTTCAATATTTTTTAACACACAGCAGTTATGACTTCCTTTTACTCATTTTTTCTTGGACATTAACATTTTATCATCTGTTTCAATTCCACTTTTCGTATCATTATCATTCCTACACACTATCATGATATACTTTTATCTCAAATCATGTTGCTTTTCTTTTTAATGCTATTTAGATTCCGTTCAGCCCTTTTACAAATGTTCATGTTTTATTTCCATCAACATTGTTCAGCTTTTATCTCCCTCTTTCAAACTTAATGTTCTTTGCTCTTTCTGTCTTATACTTTGCAATAATTTTCTCACTATACACATTATATATTTCCACTGTTATTTTTTGCAGTAATAATTGTCATTTGTATTTTTCTCATTTCCAGCCAGTCACCATTCACATTCATTCTTGGATCTTGCAATCGTTTATTTTCTACATTCTTGTCTCATTAATAATTCATGTCACCCAATAGGATCATTTTTTCTACATTGCATTCATGCAGAATACTGTATATTTTCCTCAAAACTCTTCTCTTGTTCTTCCTTTATTTAATTAATTCGCCACTCATCTCGCCATTTATCACCATTCACTGGGATAACATGCAACTACTACCAATCAATGGAGTCACATCCCAAATGACACTATTCCATATTTCCAGTAATACTTAAGCATAGACATGTATATTCATGCAGTATAGACTTCACTTCCATGTGTATATTTGTCATTCCACAGGAGCAGGTCATCTTTATTTAAATCTATACATTGTTCCTTTCTCTTACAGCCAGACACATTTTTAATTGATTTCATACATTACTTCAGACTCTATGTCATTTATTCTTCTTACATTCCAAGTTGCAATCTTCCATAATCCATGGTCTCAAACAAATGGGTGAACTCTGTCTTTCATCAGGGTTTTAATCAGTAGAGGCTATCATCTACCATTTTTAATAATATCCAGAAGGCACAAATGCTTAATTGCACTTTTGCCATATGCAACTTTCTTTGTCAGCAATAGCACAGCACCAATAAATATGGGCGTATTTAGGGTAGAATGCCCTAAGCAAAAACAAAAGCCAGCATGCAAACTAGCACTGCTAACATACTTTGTCCTTACTCTACCAAGTAGCAATAGCAATAGCGCTTACTTACATATCGCTTCATAGTGCTTTACAGCCCTTTCTAAGCGGTTTAGAGAGTCAGCATATTGCCTCCCCCTCAAAAAAATCTGGGTCCTCATTTTATTGACCTCAGAAGGATGAAGGCCGAGTCAACCTTGAGCTGCTAAGAATCAAACTCCTGGAGTGACCAGTGAGTTAGCTCATAGTACTGCATTCTAACCCCTGTGCCACCACAGCTCTAGGTGGTGGCCATAGGAGGTACATGCAATGTACTGACAATAACTCCTTCCTTTCCCCCTACATAAAAAAATAATAACAGTAAGATACATTGCAATTATTGTTTATTGAAGACAATATCCAATATCTTGTAAGCAAGAGATGAAGCAATTAAAAAAAGCAATAAGCTGCATTACCACAATGCTAAAAAAGCAGTGTGGAGGATTGTGAACTACTGTATTTTCACAACACTTCTCCAAACAGATTCATGAACTTATTTATTTATGAATCAAAATACAGCCAAAAAAAGCTGGTGGGGTGGGGGGGAGAGCATTAAGCCTTTTCCAACTAGATTAGCATACAAGAAATGTAAGTACATGAAAAGGAGACCTCAAAATTTCTATAGCTGTCCACCAGCTATTGTGGAGAGAGAAAAAAGGAGACAAAAGACAACTGGCAGCCATCATACTAGAAAATTTCCTTATATTTTAATGTTAAGTAAGTTGCTGCAATTTATTACTGTATATTCTATTTTATTTACAAAATGCCTAGAAAAATGTGTATTTCTGAAGGTAATGTTTAATTAACACACACCTTACCATTTCTATCTTAGTCACTTCTAGGATAGCTTATTATTAACTGAATCTGTGCATTTGCAATCCAAAAGGATATATTGCAGATCTTTCCATTTAATATAGGGAAGGTATGACCTTTCCTGTGAGTACCTCCAAGTTTAGAATTGTCTTCTCTAAATTAATCTTAGTTCTCTTTTATTGAGTTTTTGTCTGAGGAGTGTTATGCAATGGAGTTGCTACTAATAAAATAGTTGCTACTATTTTATCCAGTTTTATTACTCTTAATGATTGTGTAATTTTGTTTTCTTGATTATTATAATTATACCGTACATTCTACAAATAAGATAACAAACTATAACTTGACAGAACTCATCAAAATAGGAGAGAACTTGTGGATTTTTGGAAAGATTGCTCACATAATTTCCTGACTCAGGCATGGAAGTAAACATACTTTTATTAAGGAGGCTGTTACAAATTACATTATGAATATCATAAATAATTGGAATATGCTAGCACAGCGTTTATTTACAATCTTCCAAAACACAGTTTGAGAGTTCACTTGCATGCTGCCAAAAATGTGTATGAACAATATAAATAATTGGATTTGAAACATATTTCCATGGTTACTTTCTTCAATTTCTACAACATAAACACAACCATGGAATCTTGTAACTGATATTTCAAAAAAAAAATTAGATTAGACTGTTTTTCAGGGAAACTCCTACTGTTGGCAGGTATCTGGAAAATATTAGCTATGCCAATTTTTCTGAATCTTATTTACTATACGTATACCATATTTTTTTTCTAAATAGCTCAAGGGAGCACACCTTGGCCCATCTTTTATCTGATCTTTGGACATTAACCTATGAAGTAGGTTTGGCTGGAAAGTCATTGGGTCTTTCCAGTACCAGTCTAATCATTATGGTACATAGGCTCTCAAGATTATCAGAATAATTATACAAAAGGAAGTGGAAGTATATACAGATATTTTGCCAGGATACCAATAAATAAGTTATTGATTTTGAGAAGTAAGATCCTGCCAAGAAATTTGGTTTTGAGCATTTGATTAACTAAACAGCTCTAAAACATTGTTTTTTGTTTTTGTTTTCAAATTCTTACCAACCTTAAAAGTCAATTAGTTATTTGACAATATTATTTATTTATTTATAGGTGGTCCTGAACTTACAACTATAATTGGAACTGGAAATACAGTTGTAAGTAGTTAATTTGAGGCATCTACATGAACAGAAGTAATTTTCTGGCTTTTTTTTGCACTGGTCATTAACTGAATGCCATGGTCGTTAAGTGAACATTGCAATTATTAAATAAACACTCATCACTAAGTAAAACCAATCAAATGAATGGGTGGGGTTTTTTGCCAGAAAATGACCCAAAACACCACAAATCATGGTTAAGTGACTGTAGAACACCGCAACTGGCTGCAAATTGGACCTGCATGAAACTAGCATTTAACATTTAAAACTAGCATGAAGACTTTGAACATTAGTGCAAAGATCTATGTAATCTGTAATCAATACATTCCCACGAGATGTTCCTTGCTAATTTAGATTACCTCAAAAAGAAACTACTGTAAAGAAATTCTTAGATAATATGTCTATTAGTGGCTACTATTTTAATGACTGTGTACTTCCTCCAGACACAGGAGGTAGATATGGAGTCTATATATACCAGGTGTGTGGGAGCAACAATGGGAGAGGAGAGTTGCTTTGATCAGTTGTTATGGGCTTTCTCGACTTATCTGATGGACCACCCCACAAGATGAAATGTTGACTACGCCTGATCCAGCAAGACTATTTTCAAGAAAGAAACAAAGAATGAGATAGCAGAGACTGATTCTGAGGAAATACATAAAATATTGCCATCATTAAGGTTTAAAAAGTCTCTCACATCATATTAAAAATTAAAATTATCTAGTGCTAATTAAGTAAGTGCCGACTCTAACATAAAAAGCTGTATTTTAATTTGCATCAGCTTATCATAGCAACTAGCCTTATATACTGCCCATAGTGCTTTACAACACTCTCTGGGCCAGCGGTCGCCAACCAGTGGGCGTGAGAAAATTTTGGTGGGCCGCAGAGAAATCTCACCACCACAGCACCCCCACAAAGCAATTAATCCAGGCTGTGCAGAAACACAAGGCTGCGCCACCCACATGGCCCGCGGGAACCCTCCCCGCCCACTCACTCCTTACCTGGTAAACTTGCCTGCTAAATTGCTATTTTTCCTTTTTCCGACCATCATCTGTTCTACTGTGCTGGGAGATTTAGATTAGCTAGGAAGAAGGAAATGGTTGGATTTCTTCCTTTCTAGCTAGTCTTTAGATCTTCGGCTCAGTTTTTAAGCACAGCCGAACCTCCCTTAGGACTGAAGGTTCTATGATTCAGTGCAGACTCACGGCAAGCAAATTTGAGAGACTGAGCAAGCCGATGGCAGATAGATCACTGAATGATTCTGTGAGCAACTCAATCTGTCTGCCTGCTTTGCCTGATTTTGGGTAAAAGTTGCTCTTTTTTAATATTTAATATTTATATACATGGTGGTCTTGTGAGTTAATTTTGTGAGTTTGCTTGTGAGCAAATTTTATGTGACAGACTGAGCTAGCCAATGGCAGATAGGTAGATTCTGAATGAATCTGTGATTCTGTGAGCAACTCAATCTGCCTGCCTGCCTTGCCTGAGTTTGGGTAAAAGTTGCTTATTTTATTAAAAAAATTCAATATTTATATATTTATAGTATGTAAATATTATAAATATTATAAAGCCATGCCCAGCCAGTCACATGACCACCAAGCCACACCCACAAATTAGGCCACACCCACAGAACCAATTAATGGTCCCTGGGATCTAAAATTATGAGTTTGGTGGTCCCCAAGGTCCAAAAGTTGGCGACCCCTGCTCTGGGCAGTCCACAATATCAGCATTTTTTGCACATTGTCCCCAACAATCTGGATCCTCATTCTACCAACCTCAGAAAGATGGAAGGCTGAGTCAACCTTGAGCCCCTTCAGAATTGAACTTCAGACTCTGGATAGACTTAGCCTGCAATACTGCACTCTTAACTATTGCACCACCAGGGCTCCTGCTTAAACAAAACAATAAACTGTAATTTATATAATTTAAAATAAAATATTAGCTTAAATATTGTGAAATAAACTAGAATTCATTTGATATTATTTTATTTGTTAGTGTTGTGGCCCAACAATGGCCAGCGGAGCTAGCAGCAGATTCGGACAGTGAGGAAGCTGGGGAGGAACATGTCCAGTCCTGGAGTCTGGGGAAGGCTCTGACGAGGGCTCTGTGGGGCCAGGGCCGTCTGACAGTTATCAACTGCCTTCGGAGTTGGACATCAGTGAGGCAGAAGAATAGCTAATTCCCAGTGTGCATGCACAGAGTGCCAGAAGAAGGAACAGCTGGAACAAGGGCTGACTTGGAGTAAAGCACAGGTGGACGGTGGTTCTTCCAGAAGAACCTGTCATTTTTGAACAGCTGAGGAACAGCCAGGGCTGACCCTCCAGGCTAAAGTGGCCAAGGTTGATAGAGTATAAAAGAGAAGTGAAAGGGGAGTGGGGCTTTGCAGGAGACAATTAGTTCATTCTGGCAAGCTTGCCAAGTATTGCGGCATCTAAAAGATATTGGCCTGGCCACTCTCCAAGCCTGATAAAGGTCTGTAATTGAGAATTATTTTGAAAGACTGTTGTCCAGGACTTCGATGGAGAGGAAACTCATTCTAAATTAAATAAAAGAGGTTTATCGGGACAAAGACTCAGCTTTGTGCTGCTGGGGAAGCCTAGGTCAGAACAGTTAGTTACCAATTCTCTTTGCCATCACTGCTAATATGCCAGTCTTAAAAATGAAATCTGTGAATAAGTCAGTATCAAGAAGGAAACCAATCCAACAGAGAAGCTAGTAAATAATACAAAAGGCTCTACTAATAATATAATGTGCACCCACACACACTATTTTTAATGACATATAGTCCTTGACTTACGATTGGTTGCTTAGCAATTGTTCAAAGTTCCAGTGGACTCCCCCCAAGAAATACTAACAACCTGGTTTCAAAGCTCTGATGGCTACCACCACCTCCGTTGGTCATATGATCACATTTTGGGTATTAAGCAGCCAGCTCACATTTACAGACATCTGATGCATCTTTCAGTTATTACTACTATTTACTATGGTTTTGCTGGAAATCAGCATTTACTTCTGGTTTTTGGCAAAAACACCCCATAGCAAACAATGGATTCACTTTTCATCACTGCTTCCTAATTTTTATATTCAAGTGTAAAAAAAAAATAAAGTAAAAAAAGAGTTTATTGCTTGTCTGATTTTGAATTCTCTTATGTAATTTCACTCAGCGTGTAGCAATTACCAATTAATAATAAATGTTGGGATGAAACAGAATACTAACCATAATGATTAGTAACCAATTTAGAAAATCTACAAAATTATTTATCTCAATAATAGAGCCTCCTTAATGTAATGCATTTAATCAGCTTTAATGTCAATGTATTAGGTCACTGCTTTGCTGATAGACCTTTAATCTAGAATTAATAAAAAGGTTCTGTGAAGAACTATACTGCCATTTGTTCCAGAGAGATTTTAAAACAAAATTACTTTACTTTTTAATATTGCTCCCTGCTCAGTTAGCAAAAAGGAATTTTGAAGACCTTTTTTACTTATTTATGCTTTTACTTCACTTTCTTTTAATTTCAGAAATCTGTCATGGCAACTGTTCAGTAGCAAGTGATAACTAGTTAGCTTAGTAGGTGATAAAATAAATGAAACATATTTTCAATAAGGTTAAACAGTTGTGCTCAATACAATCAAAAAATTATTCTTCCTGATGGAAAAAGAAACTTAATGATGCTTAAAGAAACATCATCATGGCAAAAGGTATACTTTAATACAATCTCACATTCTGCTGCTTTCTTCACTGCTTTTGATCATTACTATATTAAGTCATTACAGCTTCTTTCTGACAGAAATGTGCAGCGCTTCAGATTCAAAAGAAAAAATTCAGAACTCATGGAGACACACATATAGCACCTACACATCTTTTCGAGGAGGCAGAATGCAAAAGAAGCTTTGTGTTCCTTGGAAAACACAAAGTTGTTTACAGTTGTGCCTCCATGCACTCTGTGCACACAGTTGTGCCTCCAGGCAGGCACTTGACAGCATCAAACAACCCTAGTTCCAGACCTAAACAAGGGACAGAAGAATTTTGGTTCACTTTAACTGAACCAGTAAGAATTCCTGGCTTATGAACTGGCTACAATCTTCACTGATTTCACCTGCTGCATTGGGCTGGACTACCTTCCAATTAGGAACTGATGACAGTTTGAAGCAGTTGATACACTGCAACCACTTCCCATTCAAAGATTTTGGAGAGCTCCAGGGAACTGCATGAGATGAGTGGAAAAAAAAAACATAGCCTTTGCAACTCTGTTATCAAAACCTAAGCAAAGTAAAGAACCCCTCTTTCTTAGACAATGGCAACCAGTCATTTAAGCAAAAACTGAGTAGACAATTGAAAGTGGCTGATAGTAGTGGTAACTATGAGATTCATCGAAGATAATTTGATGTATAACTTGATCTATAATTGTTATTGTAGAAATCAGTGAACACAGTAACGCTATCATATTGTATCAGAGAAATATACTTTAGAAACATTTAAGTTATTACTTAATTACTCTGAAAATATATCTTTGAAGTAAAGAAACATAATAAACATGTAAGGTTTACTGCAGTGATAGTTGATACAACAACAATAATAATGGAAGTTGTAAGCACAAAATAAAGACCATTTCCATAGATGAAAACCCTTTAAGGCAGTTCACACAAGGAAATCAAAATTATGAATACTAACGCTACCTTTATTATAAGGATCTTACAATTCTGAAAGCCCTTCCCTCCTCTCCTGCCTTTACATCCCAGAGGACTAGGGAGGGTTAACCCTCAGATTACATTTCTGGTTTGGACTGAGATTTCATTTATCAGACCCTGACTGCATATTTTCCTCCTGTTTCTCAAGGTTATCCTCAAAGTCCAAAACAAGAAAAGATCAACAGACAACATGGTGATATTCACATGAAACAGGGAAGTGCTCAGTATTCTATGAAAGGCAATGTTTTAAACTTCTTAGAGGAGTGGACAATTTCTGGCTTTTCTCCTAGGCCATTTTTAAAGCTTAAATATTCTTTGAATTAAAATGTTTGTTAGCTTTTTGTTTCTACTCAAGCAATAACAGGCTGTAACCATGAATTAAAAAGTTACTTAAAATAATTCAGTGTTATCTAAAAGACTACAACAAAGCATAACATTATTATGCCTCAAAATACTAAAAGAAATCTAGGTAAGTGTCATGAAAATAAAATACTTTGTGCCTACAGAATGAAAACATGTAACCAAGAATTTAAAATCTTGTAAGACCTCTCACTAAGTATGAGAATTTGAATATAGTTATGTTTATGGGCTTTTAATACCAGAATGCTGATAATATCTTATATGTTGAATATAAGATATTAACTTTTGATATTAACATTTGTGGGTGAACCAACAACAGAAGATTTTAAGAAGAAACTGGACAACCATTTGTACAAGTCTCTTGCTCTAGCAGGGCTAGAAGACCTCTGAAGTTTCTTCCAACTTTGTTATTTTGTTAAATTCTGAAGTATAAAAAAAACCTCTTTCGTGTGCTAATATTAACATAAAGCTCAACTAGTTGGGAACCAAACAGAACATGAAATGGTTTTTTTTAAAGAAAACTATGAATTAAATAGCATCAGTACATTTTTTTTGTTTATTGGCTATATTAATTAAAGCATGCTTCAGCAGTCAACATTGCTGCTATAAATTAGTGTGGCTCCTAATTCTAAGTTTAATAATAAGCAAACTCTTAGCTCTGAGTCAAATCCTTCAGTTTGGTATAATTCAAATGCTCTCCCACATTATTGGCTCATCTCCAGTTCTTGATTCTCTGTAATGTGGGTTCTCTGGGTGAATGTAAGTGGGTCTGGGAGGGGGAGTTTTATAGCTTAAAAACCCTTGGGATAATTTTTTCCTAGTTTGTATTACTGAATTGGATTTTTCAGCATAGAAGCAAATACTAGACATACAAGAAATGTAATATTGGCAAATATCCCTTTTTCTCTTCAAGAATGTCACTAACCTTGAGGTGGTAGAAAAGTACATCAACATAAAATTTGCTGTCTCTACTGGCAAACCCTCTGGTAGCAAATATGGGTAGCTCACAGTTGCTATCCTATATCAATGGATTTTGTCAAAATAGAAGTCAAACAATGCAGTCTGTATCTTGTCATATGAACAAAGCTAGCAAATGATACTTTACCCATTTAGATTTACAGGGCTGGATAAAGAGAGGATTTGGTGGATTCACTGGTTTCTCTCCCCTTTCACTATGGGTCACCAGCCACTAATACCTCTTAAGGGACTTGAGGTTGGAGCCAATAAAGAATATTCGCCATCTTTCAAACACAATTCTGTTTGTGCACAAGCATTTTGCACAGTACTGTTGAAAACAAACTCCAAAATCAAAAATCCTTTGGGCACAAGTTTAAGCCTTCTTTGGGTTCAACACTACTCCAGAGGACTACTAAATCCACATTCAAATGTAGCCTAAAACAACCTGCATAAAGGGTTACAAAGACTGGTACCATGCAGCTACCATTGCCACATCACTGGTGGTCAAATGCTGTTCAAATTAATCCAGGTGTCCCAGATGGGGTTCAACTCTGAGACCCGTGGGAATTTGGGGAGAGCTTTGTTTGGGAGAAAAAATTCAGATGGTGGAGGGCACGGCCATGCTCATACCAGATTAAAATAGCCAATAGGTGTCAGAGTGATCCCTGGCTGCACCAACTAATAGAATGGTCAATGAAGTACATCAGATTGGATTCAAGGCAAAAGTTGCCAAGATACAGAGGAAAATACAACTTTTACAATGTGCAACGAAGGACTAGGGATCAGATGAAGTCATCACCCCAGATTTATTTCAGTTATTGTTTGACACAAGAAAACTCAAAATGTAGAACCATCCAAACTTTTTCGGAAATCAAATCGATTAACTGTGACCTATCTTTTCAAGGCCAAAGCAATTAGAATAACTATCAAGCAGGCAAAGAGAGGTGTCCACAGCCTCACAAACACTAATGAAAAGCTACCTTAATAGTCCTTAAAGTCACAGCTGCCTACGACAGCATAAGTTTTTTTCACCAAAACAATACAGGGCTGCCAACTTAAGGCCACAAGGGTTTAATTTAAGTGTTGGGCAGGGGAGCAAGGAAGGATAGGACAAGTGTCCCTTACAGGTTGCATGTACAGTTAATTAATAAATAAAGCACTTAAAGGCACTTTTGATGGTTTGGAATGCTTATAAGGGAGAAGGGGAGAGAAAGCTTTCTGCGAGTTTTTTTTTTTAAATTTACGTTGCTATTACCGTATTATGTCTTTACATTTTCTTTTTAGGGTGGGATTTGTGGGCTTGTCAAAACAAAGTGGCCTATCAGAAAAGCCAGCAATTGCCCGCTCCTCTAAAGAAGAGTCTAATAATAACATTTCAACAGAATCTCCCGGCCAAAGGGAGAGAGGGAGGGGGGGCAAGGCTGCCCCCTCCATTCTGCCCAACCTGCTCTGAAGTACGGCTAAGCAACTTTTCTACCCGCGCGCACACACAGCAAAGCGACTGCAGCACCCTGTAAACACTCCTGCGACGCAACCGTCCCAACTAAACGGCGTTGCCCGGGTTTACTTAGGCCACCCCAACGCGCGCCTTCCCCGCCCCCTCCGCCGCAAGGAGAAACAAATGCACTCCGGTGTTGCAAAAGGCAGCCAACTTTCCGCTGTTTTAACTTCTCGTCCTCCGCCTGAGAGCGATACAAAGCGAGAAAGGGGCGGGAGGGAGACGCAGCCCCTCGTCAAAGGTTCCATCCCTAAGGCTTCCCTTCCCCCAGCATCCCCCCCCAACGGCTCGCCCCTCAAGCCCACGCCTCTTCCCTGCTGGAGCAGGCAGCTGTCCTCGCCCGCCTCCGCTCCCTTAGTCCAGCTCCCACTCACCCGCCGAGCCCAGGAACAGCCATAGCAGCCACATTGCCGCCAGCGCAACAGCCGCTCTGCAAACTTTGGGGGGGCTCTCCCGAAAGCCTCCGCCTCTCGGCCCAGGCCCAGACTGCTGTGGTGGTGGTGGGAAGAGGAGGAGACGGAGGAGGGTCAGGGGGAGGCTCCCTTCCAGCCAGCCGGACCCTCACGCCCAGCCTGCCGCCTGCCTTCTCGTTCGCTCCCTCGCGTGCACCCTCCCGAGCGCTTCTTGCCAAACCAAATGGCCACTGCGACGTCCCGGAGCCCTGGCTGGTCCCGCCTTGCCCGAGGGTAGGAGTCATTGTGACGGCTCCCGCCTCCTCCTCGGAGCCCCTTTGCTCCGAGTGGAAAGTAGGTCCAGTGGAGCGCAGCCGGTTAACTGCAGCAGCCTCTTAAGTGCTTCAATCCCCATTAAAACATCCCAGACAGATTGGCGAACAGTTGGCTCCGCCGTCAAACTAATCTTACTTTTCTAACGCTCAAAGGGCTCTGCTTCCTGTGACTTCATGGAATACATGGACATCTGCCTTAATCGTTTTAGCCAGCTATTTTAATTATTTTTTCCTTGTTGAGAGATTTCTAGCTGTTCTGGTGTAGTTTTTGTTTTCTGGGCCATTTAATGCCCTTTGGATTGTTGAGAGAGGCTGTTAAATAAAATAAAATAGTAAAAATCATGGAGATTCAGCAAATCCTGGCCCAACAAATTTTCAGGAGATTGGCACTTCATCCCACTCTGTGATGGCCCCCTGGAAGAAGCCTAAGAAGGAGAAAAGTGAATCTAGGCAAGAGTAAATTCAGTGCTATGAGACCTCAGACACAGATCTGACCCAAACATTGAAGGATAGTTAAGCCAACTTTTTTGAAGCTCTCGCATCAAACCAGCAAATCAACTGCAATGCCATGTAAACACTACTTTCTATTTTGCATTGGTCTAGCTGCACTTTGTATATTTTGTCCAGTGGTTTATTTGATCAAGATTAAAATAAGACTTCCTCTTTTTTTGCAATCTTCTGGCAATCCTTTATGGACTTATTACTGACACTAGGATTAAAAATGTGATGTTTTACTAATTTGCATATAGATAAGGAATGGAATATGTGATGAAGAGGTATCTTTATAACTGTATAGGGGTGAAATGTTTATGTATAGTTGTGCTAAAGGTTCAGAGTCACTATATATATTTTATTTTACTTTATTCTTTTTCCTGCACTTTTTATTATTTCTTCACATAATGTTCTCTTTCTCTAAATTTAGTTTTGTTTTAATTTTTATTAAGAATGTTAATTATAACTGTATTTTTTAAAAACACAACATTTTAGTCCGGTTCTGAGTATTGCGTTTTAGGAAGGGCCATGATATCCAGAGAACAACCATGATGATAAGGCCTAGAAAGAGAAAATCTTACTTTTAGCTGTTGGTGTTGCCTTGGGTCTCAAGGAAGTGCAAGCTGAAAGTGTTTTTAGGAGTTCTTGCTAGTGCCAAGGGCATCCAGACAAAACTTGTTCCAGGTTAGGTATAAAAACCTGTCTTACATGAGCACATTTTCACTTGGTGACACAGTGGGAGCCCTTTCAGATTTTTGTTTTTAGGTGCCTTCAAGTGAGTTTTTGACTCCAGGGAACCACCTGAAAAAGTCCCTGTAATTTTGGAAGTAGCTTGCCATTCCTATGGCTCAAACAGAGTGACCAACCCAACATCACATTGCTGCTTTATGCCTAAGGTGGGACTAGAATTAATCATCTCTTAATATCTACCCTGGTGCCTTAATCAGCACACTAAATTGGCTCTTTGAGAATACAGTCTGAGAATTTAATTTAGTGGTGTAGTGTTATATGAATGAATGTATCATGTTAGAAGGTCCTGACACAGCAAAGTTTGGAAAGCTCAGTTGTTCATATTTATTAAAACAAAGTAGGATTTACTTTGAGTAAATACACAGAGAATTAATTCATTTCAGGCAGGAGAGTATGAATACAATATTGCCCTTTTCATCTGATCTAATCTGCCAAAATGTATATTTGCTATCTGTTGATCTCTCATTTATGTTCCTGGTATCTCTTGCTGACAGCCAGGATTATTTTTTTCAGTGTAATTAATCTGAAATTTCTTGGTGGATTTTCAGTCTTTCTAAAGCAGTCAAAATCTCTAGCTCCATTGGTGAGCAGAATATATGCAGTTTTACAGAAGATGTGTAGATATATGACACGTGATGATCTATTTGAAACAAGGCACAACTTCCACTGGAATAGGTCATTTTGCATGTTCAATTATAACTGTATTTCACTGAAAATATCAGAAATCAAGTAATTCATTTAAAGTCTAGCGATTTGAGCAATGAATTTGCTTGAAAAGAAGCAGTACTTGTGCTCTTTTTCTTTTATAAATGTGATAGGTGTTTATAAGCATACTTGATAATATCCCCATGGTCAAATGTTCAAAATTCAGACACTTGGCAACTGACTCATATTTATGATGCTTGGGGTGTTCTGAGGTCATGAGGTCATCTTTTGTGACCTTTTGATAAGCAGAGTCAATGCGGAAGCCAGATTCACTTAACATCTGTGTCAAGAAAGGTCATAAAATAGGACAAAACTCATTTAACAACTGTCTTGCTTAGCAACAGAAATGTTGGGCTCAGTTGTGATCATAAATCAAGGACTATCCATATTGATTTTTAGAGGTATTGCGATTAAAATATGAAGTGCTACTGCCCATGATAGAAGTGTTTGTTTTTCTAGCATTGGTGAACAGGATTTATTTTTTCTGTCCCAGATCGAAGTCCTATACCACAAACAATAATAGTACTTCTATACAGTCTTATTTCCTGATGGAATCCTAGAATAATTCGGTACTTGTATGAAACTACAGAATAACTTTATTCCAGCCAAGAATGCAATTGTTTACCTAATAGCCTAAAGCTGCCAACTGATTTTTAAAACTCTTATCTACTAATCTTCAAGAAAATAAATAAAAATCTGGATGCAAGTTGAACTCTTGTAATTCATTTTTATTATAGTCAATTAAACTCTAGAGATTTGTGAAGATTTCATATAATTTGAAAGGATGAATATTATATTATTTTAATGTGTTTTTTTCTAAATAGCTTGAGTGAAGCTTTAACCATCAATTATTACATTCCAAGTGTATACAATTAATGTCTACAGCAGCAAATTGCTGTTCATTGCAGGATTTAGCACCAAAAATATATTCTGATAATTAAGAGGGTTGCTTGAAATAAGTTTAGTTGGAAAATTCTGTGAACAAAAAGATGGTGTCCAATGTGATAAGTGGATATTTGCAAGTTTTATTTGCTTTTAAATGCCTTCATTCTAAAAACAAATAATGTAATTTAGATATACTATTTCTATGTACGATGTGATTAAAAGAAAAACCTAGTGAAAAGGGACATTTTTGTACACATCTGAGCCTATTTTTCCCATGAAATTTCCTACTGGTAGCATTTGTGCTTCTCCAAGATCCTTTTGCCACAGGCTTTCATGCTGTTGGTCAGCAGAATGAATTAGTAGGATTAATACAGCAATACAGAAAGGACTGATATGGAGACAGCTTGGCTGTGGTATTGCTTGGAAACAGATGCTTCCCCATTGATAGGAATTTTCACCGTCATCACACATTACATCTTCTCACTTTGCCACCCAGGCTAAAATGAGGGGAGGGGGAAGCTTTTAGATTCCCATGCACGGTGACTCAGTGGGGTAAGCATACTGCCAGTTGGGGGCTAATGGTTGCACTTGTCAGTCAGCGAGAAGGAGCTCAGCCCCAGAAACTGATTGAATTCATCCTGATGTCAATCATCCTGAATCATTTTCTAGGCTTTGAGAGAAGGGTGAAACTGGTTTCTTGCATGGAAGAGCTCAAATGCGTCATCCTGCAGTGTAGCAAGCCTACTCATGCTTGTATATACATTATATTGATCTAAAATTGCACTTGTTTATAGAATTAACATTTTGTGTGTTTATTCATTTTATACATCGCCCATCTGACTATCAGTTTTATCTTTCTGCCGCTAGAATAGCACATGCAATTAAATCACAATATCTAGTTTCAATATCTATGATATGACTCTAGCCTCAGAACTTCACATATTTTCTGGCTTGAACATTTAAATATCCTGGGCTGATTGTGCACTTTTAAATGAAGACTCCTCTATTAATACTATAAAAGATCTCTTCCATTCTTTTCTGTTCCATGGAACAGATGGATGGAGCTATGCATCTAATTTTACTACTTCATATCTGTGCAATCCCAGGGGAAATAATTGTAAGTTGCTTTGAACTTTGAAAGTAGGTAGATGGCCAAGCAGGTGTTTCCACTTATTGCTGCAACTTGTAATGAACAGAAAATGAAAGTGCACATTTTCCTATAGGATCATGGCTACAGGTGCAAATAAAATTGTTTTAAATCTCCCTATCCTCAACGCCCAAAAGCAAAAGTCTATTTTTTAAGCATTAACCCTTGAGGAAGGACATATTGATTTCCATTTCTGCTTTCTTCCCCTGAGTTGTATAAAGCAATCCTTTAAAACTGGTCAGTTCAAATACTTTTCATTTCTACCATCTTTGAGAATGAAATCGTCAACTTCAAATACTTTTCATTTCTACCATCTTTGAGAATGAAATCGTCAACTTCTTCATTCACCACCAGCATACAGTATATTACTTTAGATTAGATTAACAATCTATAAAGATTGGATTAACTATAGATTGGATTAACAATACCACTATAAAACATATTCATGTAATAGTTGGTTTTTGTATTCCTAGTTTTTTAAAAAGAGTAACTTGTTTTTTTTAAAACACGGAATACAAAAAGCAACTATTACATGAATATGTTTTACAGTGGTATTATTAATCCAATCTAATATATTGCATGTAGCTTTATGTTTTGTAGGTTCAGTATTATATAATAATGAATACCATTTTTGATTAAACCAAGAACTTTTAAAAGCAAATTTGAATATATCAATGTTACAATTTTCAAAAATCATGGGTTTGTTTTTTTTCTACTTTGTGGCTGGCCCA
Source organism: Notechis scutatus (assembly GCF_049901735.1). NCBI lineage: Eukaryota > Metazoa > Chordata > Lepidosauria > Squamata > Elapidae > Notechis > Notechis scutatus. Next base: position 261,068,111 of record NC_142009.1, on the reverse strand, counting down.
CAAAGTAAATGCCTTCACCACTACACCAAAGTGGGTCTTTTCTAAATGTACTTTTTAAATTTACCTTAACAATATTTACTTTTTTCCCTACGTTACAGTGATGGTGTTGATCCAATCTGATATGTTACATGTAACTTTTATGTTTTGTAGGTTCAATATTGGTTTCTAGCCTGATGCCTTCACCATTACACCAAAGTGGTTCTTTTTTAAATGTACTTTTAAAATTTACCTTACCAATATTTACTTTTTTCCCTATGTCTCTCCTGAACACGCTTGTTCCAATGGCCTCCTCTCTCCTTTTTAGCTATGATTGTTAAACCCTGGTTTATTTTATGGTTAAATAATGATCAACTAAGCCACAATTGACTGGATTCACACACAGTATACTGAGCCAAAATACAAAAAAATATATATTTTGACTTGCTTTATGAACCCAGCTTCTGCTCTGTCTCTCTCCACATAGAACTCTCGCCCCATCTACAGTTAATCATATTGGAAGTTCCCCAAGCTCATGTATAGTTCAGTAGACATTAGTTGGAAAGAATTCTGCTGATTTATTTTAATTTCTTTTTGTTGTTTTCTTAAATGACTATTTTCTTTTAATAAGCAAATAAATAAATGTGTGGAAAATACATAGATGAAAAATGAGTTTGGAAATGTATTTGTATATCATACCCAGGATCAGCATTGCTGAGTACAGAAAGTATAAGGACAAAATATTTAAAATAATATATTCCAGCATTTTATAAATGGCTGGCTACCACATAAGTAAATCTTTGTATTTGGCTGTGTGCTTAGCTGTGGGCTTTTGATAGATTCAAAATACCAGCAATACTTTTATTTTAATTATATTGCCCAAAATGACAAATGAAGCTTCTGAAAAACATCTACAAAATGAACTTAATTATAATTTATCATGCTAATAACTTTGTCATTTATTACAGTCTGTGTGTACATCTGTTTGCCTCCTAAAATTCATATTCATTATCTCCTCCTAAGGTTTTGATTTTTCAGCTTTGCTTCCAGCAAGATTTGTTCCAAAGCTTTAAACAAAATTTAGTCCAAGTAATATTAGAGTTCAGCTATGTAGCAAAAGGTGTTCATTAACCATTTCAAATTCTGTGAGAATATGATTATGCATTTTGGAAATTTAGGTGGGCTTTATATCCACGGGGTGACTAAATAAATTGTGCTGATTAAAGGAAAGAGCATCCCAATATAAAATATGGATTGGGCTGTCTACAATGCTGACTCTTGGAGAACCCAATTAGAATTCCCCACTGAAGTGTTCTTCATTTTTTTTTATTTTACAAAAAAAGGCTACTAGTACATATATTCTGTCTGGAATTTTATTTAAAAAGTTTGATGATGGAATTCTATCTAGAATTAAGGTTTTTCGAGGCAAGCTTGTCTCATCCCATGAATCACAGCTATAAAAATATTGTGGAAGTCATTCTGTCAAAAATTCTGCAGGTCCATTTTTGTCACAATGAGTTCATAATATTTCATTCTGGGTAGAAACAGAAAGGATCCCATTAAAGGCCTTGAGCTTAATTTCCCACAATTGATTTCTGGTTCAGGCTGATGGTCTGCTGAACTTTTTGACACTGAGTGACAATTTTTGCTCCAGATGGAGGAGAAGGTTAGATGAGAAAATTTGAGGTTGTGGACATTGCCTTCTTACTTTTACTTTTCATTTTTATCAAGGTCAACGATAACAGCAAAAAGAAAATTCTCTTCAAAGGTTTATTTAACTTGTATGATTGGCTATTTTGTGACACATTACACTAGGCAACTCACAACAATAAAACTATACAACCAAGCGCCTGATCCACAGTCCCTAATCTACCATATGAATCAATGTTCCTTTATACTCTATTTAAGCACCTGTGAAATCTCTAATCTTGCAGTTTCTGAGTATTAGAAAGCTTTTACTTTGACCAGAGTTGATGCCTGGCCTTTCTCTTAATAAAGGGGAAAAAACACATAGCTGTCCTATGCCAACTTCCCCTTGTTTCTGTCAAATGAGATAGTTGAAATGGTTACATTGCCTTTTCTTTTACAAATTATAGTTGTATTACTTTTTCACAGAAGCATTTGTTCTTTCTGTTACTTTTGTTTTAATAAATTCTTCTGACAGGTTAGATAAATGTTATGTTTCCTTCTTCCTTTCTGACTGCAATATTGATATCACATTTGAAGTTGCTAAAAGTTGTGCTGTGGCTTGTAAAATTAAGGGACAGATGGTTACATCTATGTAATTAATTGCAAGAGAAATGCTGAACTTTTAAAAGAGTTATTTGAACATTATAATCATATTGTACTATTTTGTAACTGTTTTGATTATATTTTATTATGCTGGCCATGGACCATAGTAAATGACTGCTAACAGTTTGACCACACTTCTTCTAAATCCATCTAATTTATCTATATTCCTTTAAAGGTCAGCACTCAGAAGACAGTATTCTAGATGTGATTGAATATAACAGGATAAACTGGAATCATTTGTGTACCTTGGATGTTGATGCTGTTCATGCATACTAAAATTTCATGTGCATTATGCATCTACTTACCACTAATGATTCATTTTTAGTTTATGATTTCCCATAATTACAATAGACCTTTACATACCCAGTCAGATATCATTTCTTCGATTATTTATTTTGGCTGATACAGAAATTTGCATTTGTTGAATTTTATTGTGTTAATTTCAGCCCAGTTTTCCATGCTGTGAAGTCATTTTGTATTTTTACTTCTTTGTTCCCATTTTCATTCTCTTTTTTGGGTCCCCCACAAAAATGGTAAATTGTTGGGGAAATGCTGGTGGATACTAAGTGCAGGAAAGAATTCTACAAAATCCCTCTTAAAACTTTTGTTGAATTTGATGAGAAGCTATTAATCTACACATTTCAAGTACATTTTTCCAAAGTGCTTCGAAATCAGTCCACTTTTCATCAATTTGCTAATCACATATTAAGGGTTATTATCAAACTTTTCACTACGTGTAAGATTAGTTACATCTATAGCAACTTTATGGTCTATTAAACTATCCTTTTTAAGTAAAATACTAATCAGGATTGTTATTAACAAATTCATGTCAGTTCCAATCAATCATTGCAATGTTACCAACATACATAATTTCCTTATTATTTCTCTGATTAGATTTCCTATGATTAAGGTCAAATTGATTGGTCTGTATTTTTTCCATATCATCTTTTCTCCAATTTTTTGAAGACTGGGACAAGAGTTTTATTCTCTTCCATCTTCAGAAATAGCAATGAGGGGTTCGAGAAGGAAAGAGAAAAAACCCAACAACAGAGAGGTACAAGTCAACTTTGTCAACACCATAATAGTACATTATTTCACCAGGAATATGCTAATGATACATCCAGTTGCATCCTGAGATTTTAACTCAGGCTTATTCTCATTCCTGCAGGAATATTTTACATTTCTTTTTGGAAAAATACTTTATTAGTTTTACCTTTAAAAGAACAACACAACTACAAATTACGTACTACAAAAAGAAAAATAGGCCTTGGCATAGACCAAGAGGGAGAGAGAGGAAAGCCTAAGAGAGGGAAAGGGAAGAGTAAGGGAGGGAAGAATAGAGTAGGGAAAACAGTTAAAATAAAACCATATTTTGTGACTGTCTGTAAGATCCTTTCTTCTTCAAAAGTATCATCGGCGGTGCTTTTCTTTATCTCTGCTTCGGAGGCCCTCGCCATAATTTTCTAGAGATGATCTATCTTTAGTTTAGCCAATTATACAAAGGATTCCAATTGTTGTAATATGATGAGGATTCTTTATTTTTAGTGCTTGGGTTAGTTTGTCCATTTCGCGCATTGTAAAATTTTCTGAATAACCATATTTTACATTTCTAGGGAGTGAAACTGGATTTAAAAAAAAAACCTGAACTTACAAGAAAGACATACTTAACTGCATATATTTGTTTTATTTGTCTACTTTCTAGTGCAATTATTCATAATAACAGTCAGAGAAAAATGCTAATGGACTGATGTAACATTCCTTGCTGTTACCATTCATATTATCAGCTCTGTTCCATAAGAACGGAACTGCTCAAGAGCTCATTGCAAATAGCCCTTGACTTACAACTATTCGTTTAGTGACTGTTCAAAGTTACAGTGGCACTGAAAAAAAGTGACTGATGGCTGGTTTTCACAGTTATGACTGTTGCAGCATCCCCTTGTTCACATGATCAAAATTTGTGCACTTGACAACTGGCATGTATTTATGACAGTTGCCATGTCCTGAGGTCATATGGTCATCATTTGTAACCTTCCCAGCTGACTTCTGACAAGCAAAGTAAATGAGGAAATCCAGATCTGCTTATCAACCTCATGATTCACTTAACAATCACAATGATTCACTTAACACTTATGGCAAAAAAGCTCATAAAATGGGACAATCCTCACTTAACAACAGTCTTGCTTAGCAATGGAAATTTTGGACTCAATTGTGATAGTAAGTCAAGGACTACCTGTGTAGCTATTATGATTGATTGTACTCTTTATTGGAATAATTTCTAGGAAGATCTGAAGGAAGGATTCTACAAAAGTGATTTCATGTATTTCTGTGCATAGTTCTGTCAAATCTGTTACATGGGCTATAATTCTATTGCTTTATATTCAGTGGGCATATAGATGCTTATAGCAATTACTCCTTCATCAACCAAGCAATTATTGTATCCCAGCAATCAACAGCATTCATAAGTGGGCAGGATGAGTGTTTAAAAAGTCAGGATAACAACTTTGTTCAATTGTAGCTGTCATTTTGCCTTTTTTGAATTCTTTGTTCCATGGACATCCCACCAACTATTTTTTATTGAGAGAGAATTACATTAATTCTACATGTATTATTTTCTTTTCTTTTTTTACTGCAATGGCACCCTAATTCTTACTCTCATTACTCTTACTTTTCTAAAAATCTGTCAGTATCTGCAATTTAATCTTGTCATCTTTCTGGCAAGTGGTGGACCAATTTTCATTGTGCTTATCAATCTACAGGTTTTATAAAGAAATTCCAATGTCTGTGTGTTCCATAGGACATTGATTATTTATAGAATACAACACTTTGTAAAAACAATGTGAACTTTTCAACAATTTCCCAGCTACTATAATTAATGTAACTGATATTATTTATTTATTCAAACATTTATAACACTGCTCATCCCAGCATGATGACTCTGGGCAGCTAACAATACAGAAAACATAAAACATCGTATGAAAATAATGCATTATAGTACAACTGAGGCTCTGAGCAAATTTATCCCATAATGCATCATAAAACATACATAAATCAAATTGCTTGGTTTAGCTTTTCAAGTGTCAGAGGGCCAAGGGGGGAGAGGGGGGGGGCGAGAAGGCAATGGGGGGGGGCAAGGATGACAAATGTAAAGCAGGGTGGACAAACTTTTTGGCTCGGGGGCCTCATTGACTTTTAAAATTTGACAGGCAGGCCAGGTCAGCACAAGATATGATACATATAAAAAACTGCATTTGTTAACAGTACATATCAAACATAAACAGAAAAAAGGTCCTTTTTTCTTATAGGTCCTATAAGAATGTCAAGCAGGCCTTTGCTCTAGGGTACTTTCCAAGCGTGCCTAACTTTATCCCATTATCCCAAACTCTTCTTGCTGGCGATCATGGGCACTGTAGTTGAGATGCTTTGAAAAGGCTCGGGGGGGGGGGAGGTGTCAATGCAGAAACCGCAAAATCCACCCCCTGTCAGTCAGTCAGACCCTACCTTGAACAGCGATCAAGAGAGGTTTTCTCCCGAGTAAGCACCCCTGGCATAAACCCCATGCATTTTCATGGTTAGCTTGGTCAAGCGGACGCTCTCGCAAAACTGTTCGTGGCTGGAAATGGAGCCCAGTCCACAAAGGGTGGGAATTGTGGAAATCTGAGCGCAATTCTCTCCAACGGTCCGGATTGACAGCGAAAGATTCTTTACAGAAGGGACAAAACGAACGTGCGGAGAACGGAGGTTGTAGCGGCATATGACATCATCGGAGCTGTCACTACACACACACAAACATGTACACGAGAAATAACTAGGGTACTTTGGGGAGCCGGACACCCCCAGATCTCCTCCCGAGCAGCCCTGCAAATACGCTCCCCAGCCAGCCACGGCAAAACCATTCCCCACCCCCCAACCCCCCATTCCCTTTGGCGTAAATAAAGGCAAGAGGTCGGTCGTCAGCCCGGGAGAACCAAGTAACACACCTCCCCTTGCAAAAAGGGGGATACCCAAAACACACACACGAGCCCCGGACGTCAGATACCACCGCACCGGTCCTGAATACGGGAGAAATCCGCCCGGCAAGCACTGAAGCCGCCGCCCGCCACCCCGGGCTCGATGCTCTCCAGGGATGGAGAGGCGGCGCGCATCCACGCCTGGACGCCCCAAACTCTCCCTTTGCCAGCGTGGAAGGCAGGCAGCCAGCAAGGCAGGCAGACCCCACGAGGCTCCCGAGCCTGACGCCCCGTCCGTCCCCGCCCGTAGTCACCCGCGCCTGCCCGCTGCTCCGCGGTTGCCAGCGGGATTCCCCCGTTGCCTTGGGCGCGCACCGGCTCCTCGAAGGGCAGCTGGTGAGTCTCTCTCCCTTCGGCTGGCAGGTGGACTGTCCTCTGTTCCCCTCTGCTGTTGGCCGCCCCGCGCAGCTGCTAAGCTGTCGTCCGGCCCGGATCTGTTGTTTCCCGGCTCCCGCTTGGGTGCTCCAACCGGGCGCCCCAATCTTCGTCGGGCTGAATTAAAAAGACCAACGGCCGGATGTGGCCCGCGGGCCGTAGTTTGCCCACCCCTGATGTATAGAATCTACTGGCCAAGCATACATATTCAGAAAAAAAGAAATCAATCAATCATACTGTTACTCTCCAATCTCCTCCTTCCCTTTCCACTGCATTTTTACAACATTAAACTGCATGTCATGAGAATATTCCTTCTTTCTACTGTAGATGCTCATATTCAGACTGTGTTTTTCCTCAAAAGTTAATATCACCAAAGCCGGTTCCTCCTGGTGTTTTTGCTCTCCCATCAGTCTTAAGATGGAAAATATACTTCAAAATTTCTGAAGGTAAGGCTGCTTTACCACATTCTGGAGTGTTTTTCATTGCCTCTTATCTGAATTATCATTAGGCTGAAAATAATGATTCCTGCAGTTGTTTTAGATAAGCACTTCCTGAGACCGTTTCAGGACTTGCGGTTAAGAATTAAATAAGTAGTCAAGCTGGAATAAGGCATCCCATATAACCGAATTTGTGCTGAGCAAAGTGTGAGAGTACCTGCAATATTACCCTTGTTTATTGCCATGTCTCTGGAAAATGCCACAATACTTTGAAAGGTGGAAGGAAAGAGAGGAAGAGCGACTGGCAATAAGGTGGATAGACTCAGTTACAGGGGCAAGGGGTGCAATCTTTGGAAGACCTGAACAGAGATATTAGAGATCTATCTATCTGTCCTGAAAGATGATATTAGACCTGAAAAATGATATGAATCTAAATGTCTGTTTATATGGTTATTATAAATCAGCATTGACAATGGCTCATAATAAAAAAAATATTGTATGGGTAGAAATGTATCACAGCACACCTCTATTCTGAGGACATAGCTGCTCTTAACATTTAAGCTTCTCCCAATTCGTATGTATGCCAGCTTGACTCTAAACTGCCTTTCACAAACTCCTATCTGGACTGAGATGCTTTGGCAATAGCTTAGAACATTGGTTCCCAAAGTGGGCGGTACCACTGGGGGCAGTGGAATGACTTAGGAGGGCACTAAGAGACAAGGGGGGGTGGCAGGGGGCGCTAAGAGGCAAGGGGTGGCAGGGGGTGCTAAGAGGCTTGCCTACCACCTTGCCTGCTGCCCCTTTCCTCTGCCGCCCGCCAGCCTTCACGCTTTGGCTGAATGTGGAGCTTGCATAGCAGTGGCCCGCACTCAGCTAAAACGCTCAGAGGGGCGGCTGGCAGAGGGCCGATGCAGGTGGCATAAGCCTCGTCTTCCTGGTTGCCTCCTGCACTCCCCCTCAGCAGTGCAACCTGTGAGCACCAGCAGCTGACGAGATGCGGGTTAGCAGGGAGCCAAGTAGTGACGGGTCTGCCTTGGCTAGTTCACCTTTCCTGCAGCTCACTTCTCCCGCAGGTCCTGCAGTGGGCAGGAAGTTCCCAGCCCTTTCCCCAAAAGAGGGAGAAGTGGAAGTCCCACCCGCGGCCCCTTTGTTGGAGCCGGAAGGCTTGCCTGCTGGCTTTTCTGGGCAATGTGAGACCGGGCGTTAATGGACAATTGCACCCAGTCCCTGGGACTCTGGGAGACTCATCACGAGTGACGCTGCCGGATGACTACCTTGTTGGAAGTGTGTATGTGTGTGCTTCAGGTGGGTCTCCTAGCTTAGGAGGAGAAAGTGAAGGAGGAAGGGAAGGGATAGAGAGACAGAGAGAGAGTGGGAAAGAGAAAGAGAAAGGAAGAGAGGAAGAGACAAGAAAGTAAGGAAAGAAAAGGTAAAAAAAGAAAGAGAGAGAAAGGAAGAAAAGGGATAGACAAAGGGGATGGAAGGAAGGGAAAGAAAAAAGAAGAAGAAAGAAGAAAGAAAGAAAGAAAGAAAGAAAGAAAGAAAGAAAGAAAGAAAGAAAGAAAGAAAGAAAGAGAAAGGAAAGGAGGGAGGAAAGAAAGAGAGGGAGGGAGGGAGGGAGGGAGGGAGGGAGGGAGGGAGGGAGGAGAAAGTGAATGAGATATCTAGTCCAACCTGCTCCAGCAGGGATAGAAGGGAGTGTGTGTTTGTGTGTGTGTATGTGTGTGTGTGTGTGTGTGTGTGTTTCAGGTGGATCTCCTAGCTTAGGAGAAGAGAGCGAAGGAGGATGGGAAGAGAGAGACAGAGAGCAAGAGACAAGAAAGTAAGGAAAGAAAAACTAAAGAAAGAAAAAGGGAGAAGGAAAGGAAGAGAACGGAAGAAAAGGGATAGACAAAGAAAGGGGGATGGACGGAAGGGACAGAAAGGAAGAGAGGGAGGGAGGAGAAAGTGAATGGGATATATGGAGGGAGGGAGGGAGGGAGGGAGAGAAAGAGAAAGAGAGGGAAAGAGAGAGAAGAAAGAGACAAGAAAGAAAAAGAAAAGGGAAAGAAAAAAAAGGGAGGGGGAAAGAAGAGAAAGGAAGAAAAGCGATAGACAAAGAAAGAGGGGATGGAAGGAAGGGACAGAAAGAAAGAAAGAGAAAGAAAGAAAAGAAAAAGAAAGGGAGGAGAAAGTGAATGAGATATCTAGCTCCAGCAGGTTTAGGAGTGTGTGTGTGTGTGTGTGTGCGCATGGCTGTCAAAACTCAAAAAACAGGTCAAGTAGCTCTGGGGAGGTGAGTCATAAATTAGAACACTTGCTAAGCAACTGGCCATTAAGTGAGGACCACTTGTATTTGGTTTGCCAGTCACATGGCCACCTGGCCATGCCCAACCAGTCACATGACCACCAAACCATGCCTACCTGGTCATGTGACCACCAAGCCATGCCCACACAGCAAGCCATGCCTACCCGGTCACGTGACCACCAAGCAAACCCACAAATTAGGCCACACCCACATAACCGGTTGTTAAGAAATTTGAATCCCACCCCTGGGTGGGGGGCACCGAGGGGGCGGTGGACTGAAAAAGTTTGGGAACCACTGGCTTAGAAGATATTTGATCCAGACAGCAGGCTACCACATCCTTTCAATAGGTGGTTTTTCTGTTGTTTCTTCCCATCTTTCTTTTCCAGGATAGTGACTGTCATCATTTTTCTACTTGTGGATATATACATACACACACACACACACACACACACACACACACACATATATATATACACACACACATATACACACACACACACACACACACACATACTTGGGGGGAGGGTGCTACACAAAATGTGATAGAGAACAAAATCCTATGTTCCCCTAGATCAGAATTAACTAGGTAATTAAAACATTATTACGATGGCAAGTAACATAAAATGGTATCTCATGTAAATATTCAATTTTGCAGAAATTTTGCAGAAGCAGGTCCCCAATAACTCATTTTCTGTTTTGAGATTGAACACTTACAGTAGCTGGATTTTGGATTTCCTGGATTTCCTTTTTTTCTAGTCTGAAGAAAAAGAGGATCCGTAATGTAAAAACCAGAGGTGGTATTCAGCAGGTTCTGACCAGTTCTGGAGAACCTGTAGCAGAAATTTTGAGTAGTTCGGAAAATCAGCAAATACCACCTCTGACTTGCCCTGCCCCCCATCTATTCTCTGCCTCCCGAGTCCCAGCTGATCAGCTAGGGCTTCTTTTGTTACCCTGCACAGGATAATGGAGCTGGAAAGCAGGTTAGTGGGGTGGGAATGGAGATTTTACAGTATCCTTCCCCTGCCACGCCCACCAAGCCACGCCCACAGAACTGGTAGTAAAAAAAAATTGAATCCCACCACTGGTAAAACTCCACGGCAGAGCAAACACATGCATAAACTGGACTATCATTTATCTCCAAGGTGGACTTGGCAGCTCTAATAAAAAATAAAAAATTATTTACATAATACAATAATTATTTATAAACTTTCTAAGGCATTAAAGTGAGTATTACACAAATTATTAAATAAATAAAAATGATTAATAAATAAATAAATTCTTTCCTGAGTGTGTTTTTTATGAATAAACCTACTAAGTTATATTATTTAGACCAGAATTCTGGGAGTTGAAGTTCACATGTCTTAAAGTTGCCAAGGTTGGAGACCCCTGATAGATGACCTAATCAGAAAAATAGAACATTTGAGATGCATTGCTTCCTTCTCAAGGTACTTTCAAATAAATAAATCACATCATTTTTCAATTTCTTCTCCACACATTAGAAAATATTACAAATAATTTCAGAACAGTCATAACAGAACAATTTTCCACAAAGTACATTGATAGCACAAGTAATACCTAGACTTAGCTCCTGAATAGTCCTCATATCAATAGGCGCCATTAATATAATGGGCTGTGAGTAAACTAGAAAAACTTTTCCAAGATTAAAATGTAATGAAGGCTAGTGATCATAGAGGAACATCCAGCAGCAGAGTGAAAGAAATCAATATCATGAATGGGCAAATCAATAAATTACCCTTCAGTTAAAATAGACTATTACTTCAACAATATCCATTAATAGTGCTCTTGCCTTATAAATGATACGAGAGATCGATAGATCTGTATGATAAGAAGCCCTTACAGTAGCTTAGAATCACTGGAGGTTTGGAGTTATTTACAGTCATACTTTACTGCATTTGGATTTTCAAGCAGATGCAAATTTACTGAAGCACATGTTTCTGGCTGAGGAAGAGCTATTAAAATCTCACAACAAACCCCTATTTTTAACACAGCCTAATATTAGAATAGTCTCCCTAGCACAAGAGTATAAAAAATTAATGAATCGGTGATGATTGTCTTGGGATATTCTGTGTGCTTATGTCTGCATTTGTGAAAGAACAGGAAACTATAATTGCACAGCAGTTCTAACAGTGTCAATTGGCTGCTTTGCTATTTTCATGGAGGAAAAGGTTTCTATGGATTTTAGCTTTAGCTGAATATTTCATTTGTCAATTTTGCTATAACAATACCCTTGGCATGTTGGATATGATAGCAGCCTATTTACAGAAGTGCTTGCCTGTTCATTTATTACCCTTCATTGCTGCATGTAATTGAAAAAGATAATATGATCTAGTCTCAAAATTGGTATAGCCAAGGTATACCAGCCAAATGCAATGCCAAATACCAGCCAAAAAGCACACATCTTGGAATATGGTACTTGAACTATCTCGGAATTGCTCGTTGAGATGGATGGCTTTAAAAAAATCAAATACATAAATAAAAATAAAATCAGGATTGGCGGTGAACAACAGGAAGGGCTTAGAAGAGTACTTGGTGGCTTTGTGAGCCTTTAAAGGCCCTTGAAGAACAATGGAAAGCAAAGTGTACCCAGATGAAGGACACGTAGCACTACTTAGCTGGTCACAAAAACAGAAAAACAGACCAGACATGTTGCTAAAAGTCACCCATATCACCTACAAAAACGTCAAAGATCAATAGGCTCCAGGAGGTAAGATTCTATTTAAGTTGTGACAAGAATCAGAAGCTTAAAGAGGATGTACACTGATGAACAAAACTTTTTCTTCTTTCCTCCTCTTGAGTTAGTGTAAATATGTACATTACACATTACTGAGGTGTTTTAGGCTAATGCCTCTCAAGGGAAAAATAGTATATCTGATTTCTTAACTGAAAAACTGCTTCTTCCCTAGACCAATAACGATCTGGGTATATTTTAAAAAATGATATCAAGAATAAACAAGAGTTTCAACAACAATCTGTGACTCCTGAGCTCTTGAGAATCTCATCTGTTTGCTAAAGAGATTCTAGCTCTTATGTCACAGAGAAGTCAATTTGAAAGACTCTATTTATAAACATTTTCCCTATTCGTCCATCTCTGTGGGCATCAAATCAGTTTGCAAGGTCCTTCCTTTTCATTTAGGATGAATAAAATAAATATTTTGAAACATGTCACTCATTAAAAGTGGCTGTACTATATAAAGTACTACACACCAGTGGTGCGATTCAAATTTTCTTACTACCTGTGGGCGTGGCTTGGTGGGCGTGGCAGGGAAAGGATACTGTAAAATCTCCAGCCAGAGGTGGGATTTGCCGGTTCTCCGAAATACTCAAAGACCATTGGAAATGACAATCACATGACCATAGCTGACCACAGCAGCAGTATGGCCCTGCAGCGTCACAGCATCAAAATACCCACAACTTTGCTAAATTTCAATTTCACGGATCCTGGATTTTGGATGCAGTCTGTAAGTTAGTTCATTTGAGCTCTCTTGATTCAAACATTATTGCTCTACGATGCACTATTTCACCCAACTGAAGGTCACAATGAAACAGATATGAAAGTTTAGGTAGCATAGATTTTCCTGTTCCCTTAAAAAAAATAATCTATATTGATGACAGCAGAGCAATTTGTTTTCAATAACCAGTTCTCTGCTTAGTACTTGGTGGAGGTCAAAAGGACACTTGTCTAGTAAAATCTCATAGCTGACACTAACATATTCAGGATTGTTATAAGTGTTTCTCAGTGGTGGGATTCAAAAGTTTCCATCACTGGTTCTGTAGGCATGGCTTGGTGGGCGTGGCTGCAGGGGTGGGATTGTGTGACTTGCGTGATTGCGCACACGTCAAAACAGTAAAAACTAAACTACTATGCCTCTCAGCTGTTTAGCACAGCAATCCAGGCTTTTTTCTTCTTTTTATTTTTATTTTCTATTTTGGATTATAATTGACCATTTCATAATTGGATTAAGGTTCAGAAGAACCTGAAGAATTTTTCTTTCTTTTTTTTTTTATACTACTATTGGGCTTTTTACCCTCTACCACCTTTATTTCCCATTTTGGATTATAATTGGCTACTTGAATTTGAAGATTTCGAGTTCAAAATGAGTAGGAAACTCATACCTTCTGGTGCCTCAACTTCTACTTCCGCCTCCCCACCATCTGGAGGACAACGTTTAATTCAGACAATGTTAAAACAAGATAAAGAACAAGAAAAAGTGACTACAGATGATTATGCAAGGAATCCAAGATCTTAAAACAAAATCAGACACCATTGAAAAGAGAATAGAGAATATTGAACAAAGAACAGAGAACATCAAACAAAGAACAGGGAAGACCGATGAAAAAATTGAAAATATTCAACAAATGATGGCGAAATATGATGAGAGATTCCAAAAAATTGAAGAAGAAGACAAACAAAGAGATGAGAAGATTGGAAACATTGACAGTAGATTAACAGTGGTTGAACAAGGTAAAAGTGGGATGCTGAAGTGGGAGATGGACAGATCAGAATTCTATCTTAGATTTCAAAATATAGAGGAAGAAAAAGGACAAAATCTAGCTGCGATAATGATAGAAATATTGGCTGAAGCCTTGGAAATAACAGAGGAGAAGATGATGGATGGAGTAGATGATGTATACCGAGTTTTTATAAGATATGCGATGAGAAATAACCTACCAAGAGAAGTTCATATCAGATTTACAAAAAAAAGCCATTAAAACACAAATATTACAAGTGGCAAGAGAGAAAATGTTGAAATACAAAGGCAAGGAGATTGTGGTCTTAAAACAAATACCTAGAAGAGTGAGAGAGATGAGAGAAGAGAAGAGAATATTGATTCCTGACTAAAATGTTATTTAAAAAAGAGGTGAATTATAGATGGCTGATTCCAGAAGGACTAATGTTTACATGGCAAGAACAGAGACATAGAATTGATTCAACCGAGAAAGCAGAATTATTCTACGCAGAATTTTTTGGAAGGAGAGAGGAAGAGGCAGAAAAAGAGATCTCACTAATTGAATTCCAAGAGGACCAAATGGGGACTGAAAAAGAAGAAGGCGCAGTAGGTGGACAGGTGGAGATCCAAGAACAACGTGAACCAAGATCTACAAGAGCTGCCAAACCTAAATACAAAATATAACTATGGAAGAGAAAAAACTGATTACAATGAATATAAATGGACTTAACTCAGCTGTTAAAAGAAGGAAAACTTTTCATAAATTAGAGAAATTAAAATTTGATATAATTTGTCTACAAGAAGTACATATTAAAAAACAATATGAACAATTACTGGTACAGCCAAAATTAGGGAAAATATTTACTTCTTTGACTCAATGTAAGAAAAGAGGAGTGGTTTTATCCATTAAAGAGACTATCCTAGCAAAATTGATCCATACTGATGAAGATGGAAGAGTATTAATGGTGGAAACAATGGACAATAATATGAAAACACTTCTGATTGCAATTTATGCTCCGAATGATAAACAAGAAGAATTTTACAAAAAATTACACATGAAAATAATTGGACTGGACTATGTTAATATAGTTATGATGGGAGATTTCAATGGTATTGTAGACAATAAACTGGACTATATAGCAACAACAGCAAAGCAAAACAGAAAGACTCTCCCTAAATCCTTTTTTAAAATGATAGATGAATTAAATTTAAAAGATATATGGAGAGAAAGAAATGCTAAAACTAAACAATGTACTTTTTACTCAAATAGACATTCATCATGGTCCAGAATAGATATGATTTGGATCTCAACAGAACTAATATCTAACATTCAAGAAATAAACATTGAAACAAGTACTTGGACAGACCACAATCCAATGACAATTAAATGGAAAGGACAAAAAAGAAGATCGAGATGGACGCTAAATAATACTATTTTGGAGGAAAAAGACTTTACACAATAGATGGAGAAAGAATTGGCCTTTTTTTTTTTAGAGAAAATAAAAAAGAAGATACTTCAATTCAGAATGTCTGGGACACAATGAAGGCATATGCTAGAGGCTTGATAATAGGCTATATAAGGAAAAAGAACATTAGGAAAAGGCAAGCTACTAAAGTTTTAGAAGATGAGCATAAAAGACTTGAAAAAGAACTACAGAAAACGCCACAGAAAAAAGACATTAAACTAAAAATGGACATAATCAAACATAAAATGGGTCAAATAGAGAAAGAAGAACTGGCACAGAAAATTAGAAGTGCTAAACAGAACTATTTTGAAGATGCAAATAAACCAGGTAGATGGTTAGCATACAAATTGATAAAGGAGAAAGAATCAAGGAAAATACTGCAGTTAATAGATGACCAAGGCCAAGTTTGTTATGGCAATAAAGAGAAAAAGGAAATTATTCGAGACTTCTATGGGCAACTATACAGGCAAGAGAATATTGATGAGGAAAGAGTCAAACAGTATTTACAGAATGCTAATCTACCTAAGATACCTAAAGAGACTGAAGAAATGTTAGAAAGTAATATGACAATGATGGAATTAACTGAAGCACTTAAGAAGCAAAATAATGGAAAAGCACCAGGTCCAGATGGGCTTCCGGCAGAATTTTATAAAACATTACAAGAATCGCTGAGCCTTCCATTGCTAGAAGTCATGAATGAAGTTATGTTAAAGAAGATGATACCTAAAACATGGTCAGAAGCTTATATTACACTTATTCCAAAAGAAGAGGCTGATCCATTGCAAATTAAGAATTATAGACCTATCTCTATACTAAATGCAGACTATAAAATCTTTGCTTCAATTTTGGCAGAAAGACTTAAAAAATAGTTAAATAACTTTATTCATCCAGATCAAAATGGATTTCTGCCAAAGAGACAAATTAAAGACAATATGAGAGTAATTCTGGACACTTTGGAATATTATGAGGCACATCCCGAAAAGCAAATGGCTTTGATATTCTTAGATGCGCAAAAGGCATTTGATAATGTGAATTGGAGATTTATGTTATTATTATTGGAACAGATGGGTTTCGCCAGAAAATTTATTCAAGCAATAGAAGCCATATACTATAAGCAAACGGCAAAGGTAATGATAGAGGGAGAATTTACAGATTCTATCAATATAAGAAAAGGTACAAGACAAGGATGCCCACTATCACTTATGCTATTTATATTAACTTTGGAAGTATTGAACAGAAATATTAGAGATGATAGAAGTATAAAAGGAATGAAAATTAAAAAGGAAGAATTCAAATTGCAAGTCTTTGCGGATGATTTGGCTTTTATCCTGGAAGACCCCTTAGACACAGCTCCAAAATTATTGGAAAAGATAGAGACATATGGCGAGGTGGCTGGTTTGAAAATAAACAAAGATAAAACAAAGATTTTGACAAAGAATATGCTATTAAGACAAAGAGAAGAGCTGGCAGACCTGTTGAAAATTCAAGTCACGAATAAGGTTAAGTATTTGGGGATACATTTGACATCAAGATGCAGTACATTAAAAGAGAACAATTATATTAAACTTAAACAACAGATAGCGATAGACTTGATGAAATGGGAGAACTTACAATTGTCATTAATAGGGAGAATCTCAACAATCAAGATGAATATCCTACCCAGAATCTTATACTTGTTTCAAACAATACCAATTAGGCTTGGAAAAGACTATTTTGAAGATTTAAATAAAATTGTGTTGAAGTATGTATGGCAAGGCAAGAAAGCAAGAATAAAGTTAAAACTTTTACAAGATGCTAGAATTAGAGGAGGATTTGGTTTGCCTAATTAGGAGTTGTACTATCAAGCTGCAAATTTGATGTGGGCCAAGGAATGGATAACATTAAGAAAGACTAGATTGTTGACACTAGAAGGACATGATTTGTTGTTGGGCTGGCATGCTTTTCTATGGCATAAGGGAACTAAAACACAGGGCTATTTTAGAAGACATCATATACGGAGTCTCTGTGGTTAAATTGGGAGAAGATTAAAAGACAATGTTATTTGAAAATTCCAGTTTGCTTATCGACTATTGAAGCATTTTCCTATCCTATAATTTATAAGAAGGAACAAACAGTTAGATATGGGGAAATATTGGATGAAAAGGGTGAACTTAAATCGATGCAAAATTTAGAGGAACAAGGTATAAAGATGAATTGATTTTCATATGTGCAAATACATTCAAGGTATGATGAAGATTTTAAAACAGAAGGATTTTACGATAAATTGACTGATTTAGATAAGATTTTGACAGGAACTGATGAAAAGGTGATTAAAAATTATATGGTTATTTATTGGAAATTAAACTAGAGGAAGAACAAGTTAAAGAAACTATGATTGCTTGGGGGAAGAATTTTGGATATGGGATTGGTTTAGAGAAATGGCAAAAATTGTGGTCTCAAAATTACAAAATGACAATGTCAACAGCATATAAAGAAAATTTGTATAAGATGTTTTACAGGTGGCACTTTCCCCCGACAAGAATAGCAAGAATGTTCAAGAATAAATCTGAAAAATGCTGGAAATGTCATCAGATACCTGGCTCATATTACCATATGTGGTGGACTTGTGAGGACGCTAGAAAATATTGGACTAAAATTCGCATGTGGTTGGAAAAAATGACAAAGAAACACATAGATTTGAAACCAGAGGTCTTTTTATTTGGAATTTTACCTGATACATATAGTAAAGATTTGAAATACCTGATTGTAAATGTATTAACAGCGGCTAGGATTGTATTTGCTAAAAACTGGAAAAATGAGAAAATACCATTGCAGGAAGAAATTATTAAGAAAATATTGGAATGTGCTGAAATGAGTAGATTGACATTTGAAATTAGAGAACAAGAGGATAAACAATTTTATAAAATTTGGGGTCTTTTCTACCAATGGGTAGATAATAAAATACAATAATAGAATATCTAGAATTCTAGGAAATAATGAATATATAAAGATATATTTCTTTTTTTTTTTTTTTTTGATCATATCTATAAAATGTTTTTTAGGATAGATTTGGTATGATTACATGATTTGTTATAAAATAAACTAAGTAAATTATAGTTATCTCGCAAAGTATGTATGAATAAAATTATAGTCAAATGATTGTTTAATAGTGATACTAGGGTATTCAATTTTTGATTGATAATATGAGTTATTATGTAATTTAACTGTAATTGAGACTATGAAATGGATGCACAAAAAATTGGTAAACCAACCGACACACTGTTTGTATATTTATGAAAGAAAGCTGGATGTTTTTATGTTTTGTTTGTTTTGTTTGTCTTTAAAAACCAATAAAATTGTTTAAAAAACAAACAAACAGTAAAAATAATCTATTGCGCCTCTCAGCTGTTTAGCACAGCAATCCGTTCTGCCACGCCAAACAGCTGAGAAGTTAAAAAGGACCTAGGAGCAGGGGTGGACGGGTGGGCCTGACTGCAGAGCCTCGGAGAGGCTCGGAGCGAAACAGTTCTCTTCCAGCTTATCTTCGGTGCTATCGGTACTCCAGAACCGGGCCAAACCGGTAGAATACCACCACTGGTGTTTCTGACTTATGTATGCATCATCTCAAATTCTGTATTCATTATCATCATCACTACCACAGTCATCATTATAACTATCACCGTATCCTGAAAACAAACATGCATCTATTCATGGTTCCTTTATTCTAAAACCTTTAACAATTCCTTTAGCATAAAAAAAAGAATGAAAAAAAAACCCCATGGCTCCAACCCCTTCTACTAATTTTTCCAAAATTAAACAAAGGATCTAAATTGCCTTGCTATTTCATCCCATTCTATTAAAAAAAAAAAAACCACACTGCAATAGTTGGCAAGTTCCCCATTACTAGTCTTCCATTACTATTCACAAGGTTCATGATACCTTTATGATTTAAGCCACACAGACAACAGATAATCAGAGTTAGAAGAGACCTTGTAGGTCATCTAGTCCAACCCCCCACCCAAGCAGGAGATCCTAAACTATTTCTGACAGATGGCAGTCCAATCTCTTCTTGAAAGTCTCAAGTGATGGTGCCCCCACAACTTCTGAGGGCAAGGTGTCCATTGGTTGATTGTAGAGTATAGTTTCTCTACATTGAATTTCATTTTGTTAGATATGTCCCAGTGTTCTAGTCTGTCGAGATCCATCTGAATCTTGAACCTATCTTCTTGGGTGTTAGCTATTCCTGCAAATTTGGTAAGTTCCCCTTCTATTCCCTCATCTAAGTCGTTAATGAAGATATTGAAGAGTACTGGGCCTAAGACAGAACCTTGTGGCACCCCACTGCTTATTTCCCTCCATGTAGACTTAGAACCATTAAGGACTAATCATTGAGTACGGTTTGTCAGCCAGTTGCAAGTCCATCTAGTGATGGTGCTATCTATTCCACATTTTTCCAGCTTACTAAGAAGTAGGTTGTGGTATACTTTGTCGAATGCCTTGCTGAAATCTAAATATATTATGTCCACAGTATTTTGCTGGTCTACTAATTTAGTCACTACATTGAAGAATGAAATAAGATTGATTTGGCATGGTCTGTTTTTAACAAACCCTGGGATGTAATCCATCAGGCCCCGGTGATTTGTTTTCATCAAGATCAGACAGGTGTTCTCTTACTATTTTTTTTTTTTTACTTATTTTAACTTTTATTTCTGGTCTGTCTTTTACAGTTATGTTTTTGGTGGGTTGAGCTATAGTTTCTTTTTGCTTGAAGACTGATGCAAAGAATGAGTTAAGCAGTTCTGCTTTCTCTCTGTTTTTATTTTATTTATTTTATTTGGTTTGTCAATTGCTTACAAGATAATAGGTATAAGTAAAAACATAGTTATGAATACATGGATACATATAAGAAAAATAAAAGAAACAATAGGACAGGGACAGTAGGCATGTTGGTGCGCTTATGCATGCCCCCTACAGACCTTTTAGGAAAGGGGTGAGGTCAATAGTAGAAAGTCTAAGGTTAAAGTTTTTGGGGTTTGGGGAAGAAACCACAGAGTCAAGTAGAGTATTTCAGACATTGATCACTCTGTTGCTGAAGTCTTATTTCCTGCAATCAAGTTTGGTGCGATTAACCTTGAGTTTGTATCTATTGTTTGCTCTTGTATTGTTATGGTTGAAGCTGAAGTATTCATTGACAGGTAGGACATTGCAATGTATGATTTTATATACTATACTTAGATCAGACTGAAGGCAGCGTAGGTCTAGGTTTTCTAGGTCTAGAATTTCAAGTCTGGTGGCATAAGGTGCAATGAGTAGAGGAGTGGACAACTCTTCTTGTGAAATATTTCTGGACTTTCTCTCTTTAGTGGACCGACTGTTTCCTTGATTTTTTTCTTGTTATTTATATGTTGAAAGAAACTTTTTAAATTATCTTCACATCCAAGGACCTTCTAAAGTGGTTTGAGTCTGAATGTCTATGAGGATTCTCAGTCATCCAGGTCATGTTTGTCCCAAATGTGCTATTTCAAGAGGCAACTGGACTTTCTCGCTTCTCATCCAAGAAGCTTCTTCAGCTCTGACAGAATGGTGGGGAATGAATTTGAGTCTGAACTGAATCATTTCTAAATCACTCAGGCTCAAGTGTAATCTTTGTTTGGCACATATTCCTTATATATTTTTGTGCTTACATTGCTTTTTATACATGCCTTTGTACATTGCCTCAGCATCCATTTAGTTAAACAGCTGCTCTGAAGCATTATAAACAGATGATCTATTTAGCTATTTATTTTTTCATTCTGCATAATGAAGCACATATAACCCAAAAGCCTGCTTCCTCCTGCAACAAAAAGCAGACAAGATTACATTAAAAGTCTTCAGACTTTTAGACCACAGGACTTCAGCATGAATAGCTTAGATTGCCTTTATAGAGAAGGAACAATGTGCTGTATATTGTAGATTCTCCTATTATTTCCCCTGTGAGTTGTATATTTATTTAAGAAATGGGTGTGCTCACTAACCAAAATTATTTTTCCCAAGCAGCACAGACATTTTACTCTACGATTCCCCTAAAATGTTTGCAAGTATTGAAGTGCTTCTTAACAGACACCCACTAATGGTTTTCACCAAGATCCAAGAATTTGAATTTTTGCCAGGCCAGCATAAAAGAGTCAGGATGTCATCAGATACAAGCATTACAGTTGAGCTTGCATTAATAAATATTAATGAAATCTGGGGAGACAGGCTTTGAAATTTCTCTAGCGAGCTCAGCCAACCAGCTTTCCTACCTTCCTGCCACTGACATGGTGACTTGGTGCACCAATATTAATCAGTATATCAATCAGACCTGAGTTTTTTCTTGTCATCTTGTACCAATGGAAGGGGAAATTACAATCAAGAGAAATTCACTTTATTACTTGTCAACATTTGAGATGAGGTACACACCAGACCTCAAAAAAGAGATAAAACATGAAGGCAGTGGTGGCATTTGACTGGTTCTGCCTGTTTCTGGAGAGCCGATAGTGGCAATGAGCAGCGGAGATGGAACCGGTTCTCTCTGCTGCTCTGTGTTTGGCCCACCTGCCCGCCCGGCCTCCCATACTCACTTTTAGGGGCAGAATTCGAAGTGCAGCTGCTTTGCGTGGCACAGAATAGCGCCGCGTGGCAGCTGCTGCAGCGACCGGCATCTTGCAGGCTTGCAGGAGGCAAGTTAGAATGCCTCTGTGCCTGCACAAAGTGCACGTTTGGCACGCACGTGCATGCAAAGTGTGCACATGTGCACAGCGCGCCCACTAAGCCACACCCACCGAACCGGTAGCAACTTTATTTGAATACCACCACTGCATGAAGGTTATAGGAAAATAAACTTTATTTTTGCAGCCTAGGCTCTTTTATTTCCTTAAAGCAATTGATAACACATTGAGAGATTCCAAAGTTGAATTAAAAGATGTTTTGCCATACACTGTCCAAAACAGTGCTTCATCCATTTTGTAGGTACTGAAAAACTTTGTTGTGTGTCTAAGTCACTGTAAATGGGACACAACATCTCATATCAGCTAGACTCAAGGCTGGACATATCAGGGGCATAATGGCCCTGAGCAGTGGTGGGATTCATTTTTTTTTACTACCGGTTCTGTGGGTGTGGCTTGGTGGGCATGACTTGGTGGGCATGACAGGGGAAGGATGCTGTAAAATCTCCATTCCCTCCCCACTATTGGGGGAAGGTTACTGCAAAATCCCATTCTCTCCCCACCCCACTCCACTAACCTCCTTTCCCGCTCTGTTCTCCTGTGCAGGGCAACAAAGAAGACACAGCCAATCAGCTGGCATTCGGGAGACAGAGAATAGATGGGGGCGGGGCCAATCAGAGGTGGTATTTGCCAGTTCTCTGAACTATTCAGAATTTCTGCTACTGGTTCTCCAGAATCGGTCAGAACCTGCTGAATACCACCTCTGGCCCTGAGCTGACAAAAGAATATGTCACCAACAGAAGGAATCTGATTTCAAAGCTAGTAAAATGATATGCCCGATATCCAGCCGGAAGGAAAGGATTGGATGAGATCACACAGACACACCACATTCCTTTCAGGCTGCTTCCACTCTTTTCTGAAACCAGTCTTTTTTTCTTTCAATTTTCAGTCACTTTTCTGACACTGTGCATTTCATGTAGGCCATGTAAAATTGCCATCAACAGAGAATAGCAGTTCTCCACTTGCCACTCTCTTCTGCAATCTCACTAATGACAAAATAGTGACTGATGATCTGGCAGGTAGTGTCTCCCTGCAATGAGGACATGTACCTAACCAACTACCAGCACAAAAATTTCCTACCAGACAGAAGCTATTGGAAGCACTGAAGCAGAACAAGAGCTCTTCAGAACCAGAGCTAAAGTGTTCCTGAAAGCTTTGATTCCCTTGTCAGAATATGTTAAGTAAATCAAATACCTTTCTACATATCCTATTTCTTGCTGTAAGGGATATTTAAATATCAGATTCTATTACCACTGCTACTATCTCTGTCCTTTCAAGATCAGGGATCTCATTTTAAAAGCAAAGTTTACAACTGGATCTATACAAGGATGCAGAGACTTGCTTCCCAAACTACACACATTTCCCAAATAATGTTTGGAATTTGGTCTTAAGTCAGAGGGCATGAGTGACACCAAAAAGCCCATCATTTTTTTTTCAAACTGGTTTATGAAACACAACCAACAACAGCTGCATCTATTCATTCATTTCACTGAATGGCTCTGATGTAGCAGTCTTACCTGTGCAAAGGTGAATGTTTTGTGCTTTTGTTTGTGCTAAGCTTTGGAGTCACTCTTTCAAAGCTGCTTCAAAGCTGTGCAATCCTGTGAAAAATGATTTACTACAGCTATCTACTATTGTAGACAGATGCTACATTGACACACTCACGTACTCTAAAGTCTTTTTGGAAATGAAAGCAAGGGGTCACCCCAAAACAAGGTTCACATAGAGCATTACTTCTCACAACTAAGACTTTATTGCAATCAACTGAGTGGGTGCCATCCTCAAAAGAAGAAAAAGGTGTGTCCATACAAGAGTTCAGAAACTTTGTATATATTCCTACAATCTATTGCACATGAGCAATACAATAGTTTGTTCCTTATCAGTTTTATTTCTGTCTTTACCTTATATATAAGAGCCATGGTGGCACAGTGGTTAGAGTGCAGTACTGCAGCTACTTCTGATGACAATTTGGCAGATCGAATCTCACCAGGCTCAAGGCTGACTCAGCCTTCCATCCTTCTGAGGTCAGTAAAATGAGGTCCCAGATTGTTGGGGGCAACCTGTAAACCACTTAAAGAGGGCTGTAAAAGCACTGTGAACCAGTATATAAGTCTAAGTACTATTGTTATATGGGAAAGGTTACTTTCTTATCCTAAATCTTACTCATTTTGACCAAATGGCCATTTTTGTATAAGCGGATTTACAAAAGTAATTACACCATAGTTTAATTTTTTAAAAAAAC